>NW_004444093.1:5830895-5845193 GCF_000243295.1 Trichechus manatus latirostris | reverse complement strand
GGGCCCGGGGAAACTCCGGTGAACGAGATAGGCAGAGACCTGCCTTCAAGGGGCGTCGAATCTAATGGCAATTACAAACAGTGTCTCGCACATAGTAGGTACACAATAAACACTCCTTGCATAAAATAACTGAATAACCAAAATTATTTCATGCACTGGTTAAGCACTGTGCAGAAAATGAAACTGGGTGGTATGAAAGGGACTGTAATGACCTAGTATTCGTCGGGAGGTCAGGGAAGCCTCACGGAGGCAATAATATAAATGATGTTAGGTAACGTTTAGAATTCCTGAAGGAGCCCTGGTGCCTCAAACGGTTGAAAGAATTCAGCTGCTAACCAAAAAGTTGGAGGTTCCAATACACCCAGAAGTGCCTTGTTAGAAAGTCCTTGTAATCTGCTTCTGAAAAATCAGTCAATGAAACCCATATGGATTAACAACAAAAAGACAACCAAAAAAATGGGCAAAGGACTTGAACAGAGATTTCGCCAAAGAATATATTCAAATTGCCAACGAGGAAGCACATGAAAAGATGCTCAATGTTATTAGCCGTTAAACCCAAATGAAACCCGTTGCCATCCAGCCCATTGTTGCAGCCACTGTGCTAATCCATCTCCTTGAGGGTCTTCCTCTTTTTCACTGACTCTCTGATTTACCACGCATGATGTCCTTCTCCAGAGACTGGTCTCGCCTGATAACATGTCTAAAGTATATGGGATGAAGTCTCACCATCCTCGCTTCCAAGGGGTATTCTGGCTGTATTTCTTCCAAAACAGACTTGTTCATTCTTCTGCAGTCCATGGTATATTCAATATTCTTTGCCGACACCATAATTCAAAGGCATCAATTCTTCTCCCATCTTCCTTATGCATTGTCCGGCTCTCATATGCGTATATGTTGACTGAAAATATCATGGCTTGGGTCAGACACACGTTAGTCCTCAAAATGACATATTTGCTTTTCAACACTCTAAAGGGGTCTTTTGCTGCAGATTTGCCCAATGCAATGTCATTTGATTTCTTGACTGCTGCTTCCATGGGTGTTGATTGTGGATTCAGGTAAAATGAAATCTTTGACAACTTCAATATATTCTCCGTTTATCATGATGCTACTTATCGGTCAAGTTGTGAGGATTTTTGTTTTCTTTATGTTGAGATGTAATCCGTATTGAAGGCTATAGTCTTTGATCTTCATCAGTAAGTGCTTCAAGTCCTCTTCACTTTCAGCAAGCAAGGTTGTGTCATCTGCATTTCTGATGCCATGTTCTTATTCATATAGTCCAGTTTCTCAGATTATTTGCTCAGCATACAGATTGAATTAGTGAAAGGCTGCAACCCTGATACACACCCTTCCCAATTTTAAACCACCCGGTATCCCCTTGTTCTGTGCAAACAACTGCCTCTTGGTCTACATACAGCTTCTTCATGAGCACAATTAAATGTTCTGGAATTCTTTGCAATTTATCCATAATTTGTCATGATCTATGTAGTCGAATGCCTTTGCATAGCCAATAAAAAACAGGTAAACATCTTTCTGGTATTCTCTTCTCTCCACCAAGATCTATCTGATATCAGCAATGATATCCCCTGTTCCACATCCTCTTCTGAATCAGGCTTACATTTCTGGCAGTTCCCTGTCGATGTACTGCTGCAACTGCTTTTGAATGATCTTCATTGAAATTTTACTTGTGTGTGATATTAACGATATTGTTCAATAATTTCCACATTCTGTTGGATAACCTTTCTTTAGAATGGGTACAATTATGAATCTCTTCCAGTCAGTTGGCCAGGTAGCTGTCTTCCAAATTTCTTGGCGTAGATGAGCGAGCACCTCCATTGCTATATCCGTTTGTTGAAACATCTCAGCTGCTACTCCATGAATTCCCGGAGCCTTGTTTTTCACCAGTGTCTTTAGTGCAGCTTGGACTTCTTCCTTCAGTACCATCTGTTCTTGATAATATGCTACCTCCTGAAATGGTTGAACGTCGACCAGTTCTTTTTGGTACAGTGACTCTGTGTATTCCTTCCATCTTCTTCTGATGCTTCCTGTGTCGTTCAATATTTTGCCCATAGAATCCTTCAATATTGCAACTCAAGGCTTGAATTTTTTCTTCAGTTCTTTCAGCTTGAGAAATGCCAAGCATGTTCTTCCCTTTTGGTTTTCTAGCTCCAGGTCTTTGCATATTTTGTTATAATACTTTACTTTGTCTTCTCTAGCTGCCCTTTGAAATGTTCTGTCCAGCTTTTTACTTCATCATTTCTTCCATTTGCTTTAGCTACTCTATCTTCAAGAGCAAGTTTCAGGGGCTCTTCTGACATCTATTTTGGTCTTTTCTTTCTTTCCTGCCTTTTTAATGACCTCTTGCTTTCTTCATGTATGATGTCCTTGATGTCATCCTACAACCCGTCTTGTCTTCAGTCATTAGTAATTCAAGGTACCAAATCTATTCTTGAGATGGTCTCCAAATTCAGGTGGGATATACTCAGGGTTGTATTTTGGCTCTTGTGGACTTATTTTAATTTTCTTCATCTTCAACTTGAACTTGTATATGTGCAACTGACAGTCTGTTCTGCAGTCAGCCCCTGGCCCTGTGCTGACTGGTGATATTGAGCTTTCCCATCGTCTCTTTCCACAGATGTAGTCGATTTGATTCCTGTGTTTTCCATCTGGTGAGGTCCAAGTGTATAGTCACCGTTTATGTTGTTGAAGAAAGTATTTGCAGTGAAGAAGTCATTGGTCTTGCAAAATTCTATCATGTCATCTCCAGCGTTGTTTCTATCACCAAGGCAATATTTTCTAACTACTGATTCTTCTTGTTTCCAACTTTTGCATTCCAATTACCAGTAATTATCGATGTACCTTGATTGCATGTTAGATCAATTTCAGACTGCAGAAGTTGTTAAAAATCTTCAGTTTCCTCATTTTTGGCCTTAGTGGTTGGTGCGTAAATTTGAATAATAGTCGTATTAACTGGTCTTCCTTGTAGGCATATGGATGTCACCCTAGCACTGACAGAGTTGTACTTCAGGATAGATCTTGAAATGTTCTTTTTGACAATGAAGGGGATGCCGTCCCTCTTCAACTTGTCATTCCCAGCATAGTAGGCGATATGATTGATTCAAAATTGCTAATACCAGTCCATTTCAGTTCACTAATGCCTAGGATATCGATCTGTATGCATTCCATTTCATTTTTGACAACTTTCAATTTCCCTAGATTCATACTTCATAATTCCACATTCCAATTATTACCTGACATTTGCAGCTGTTTCTTCTCATTTTGAGTCATGTCACCTCGGCAAATGAAGATCCCAAAAGCTTGACTCCATCTACATCATTAAGGTTGGCGTTGCTTTCAAGAGGCAGCTCTTCCCTAGTCGTATTTTAAGTGACTTCCAACCTGAGGCGCTCATCTTCTTACAGTGTACCAGACAATGTTCCACTGCTATTCATAAGGTTTTCACTGGTTAGTTTTTTCAGAAGTAGACCACCAGGTCCTTTTTCCTAGTTTGTCTTAGTCTGGAAGCTCCGCTGAAACCTGCCCACCATGGGTGATCCTGCTGGTATTTGAAATACCGGTGGCATAGCTGCCAGTATCACAGCAACATGTAAGCCACCACAGTACAACAAACTGACAGACATGTGGTAGAATGGAATACTACTCATCCACAAAGAGAAATGAAGTCCTGACGCATGACACAACATGGATGAACCTTAAAAACATCATGCTGAATGATATAAATCAGTTTCTAAAGGACAAATACTGTATGACCTCAGTTATATGAAATAAATAAATATGTAGAAACCAAAGATTACTAACGGTTATCAGGGGTGGGAGGGAGGGGGTAAGGGGGAGGTTTTGCTTATGGGGTATTGAGTTCATGTTAATGATGGCAGAATGATTTGAAAAAGGACAGCGAGAATGATTGCACAACTTGAAGAATATAATCAATGTTACTGAATTCTATACGTAGAAATTGTTGACATGGTGTATGTTTTGTTATGTATATTTTCACCACAATGAAATAAACATAAATAAAACTTTATGGAGCACAGTTCTACTCTGACATACATGGGATTGCCATGAGTTGGAGTTGACTCCAAGGCAACTGATTAATCACTAATACTGGAACTTACTAAGTGCCAGACCCCTGTCTAGTGCTTTATTTTCTTTAATCCTTGCAACCAACCTATGAGCTGGTTAATATTTTTTAAAATAATATTTTATTGTGTTTAAGGTGGAAGTTTACACAGCAAATTAGGTTCCCATTTAACAATTTCCACACAAATTATTCAGTGATATTAGTTACATTTTCCACAATATGTCATCTTTCTCATTCATTCTGTTCTGGTTGTACCACTTCTAGTACTCTAGTTTCCCTGCCCCCTTACCTTCTCATCTTTGCTTTAAAGTTATTTTTGACCATTTGGTCTCACATAGATGATTTTTTTAAGGCGCTCATTACTCACGGGTAGTATTCTTTATCTTAAGAGCCAATCCACTGTTCAGCTAAAAGATGACCTCAAGGAATAATTTCAGTTTAAGGTTTAAACTGTAACTCAGGGTGATAGTCTCAGGGGAAGTGGTTACTATTAACATTCCCATTTCACAGGAAACAGAAGCATAGAGAGGGCCAGTGACCTGCCCAAGGAGCAGAGCCAGGCTCCTGTTCCAGGCTGGGCTACTGACTCCAGAGCCAATGCTTGGACAGAAGGATGGGGAGAAGCAGCTGAGAGACTTGGAGGGAGAATGTTCAAGAAGAGGGAAGGAACTTGCAAAGGCCATGAGGCCCTCTGGGTTAGAAGGGTTAGAGAGAGAGAAGCTGGAGAAAGAGGCAGATGACAGACTGTGGAGGGACTCGTAGAAACAGGAAGTATTTGGCTTGTATTCTACCTGCTGTGAGAGAACTTTGAGGGATGTGAGCAGAGACTACATGGTCAGATCCATGAAGGAGATTACTCTGATTGGAGAATGAAGAATTGGGATAGTGGAGGTTCAGTGGTAGAATTCTCTCCTTCCATGCAGGAGGACCTGGATTCCATTCCCAGCCAATGCAAGTCACATGCAGCCACCACACGTCTGTCAGAGAAGGCTTGCGTGTTGCTCTGATGCTGAACAGGTTTCAGCAGAGCTTCCAGATTAAGACAGACTAGGAAGAAAGGCGTGGTGATCTACTTCTGAAAATCAGCCAACGGAAACCCTACAGATCACAAAGTCGGTCTGATACACAAATAATCATGGGGATGGTGAAGGACCAGGCAGTGTTTTGTCTGTTGCTCATGGGATTATCGTGAGTCAGGGTCAAGCTAGACAGTAGCTAACAACAAAGGGAGACAAGAAGAAGAATGGCGGTGGGGAGGGGGGTGTCACTTGAAAGTCTGTTGTAATAATCCAGGCAAAGAGGTGACAGGGTTTGATCTCAGGACAGTGGTGGAGGCAGAGAGAAGTGCAGGGGTTTAGAACATGTTTAGGCCTTGTTAAGAAGTTTTTTCTCCTTTCTAGGAACAATGGATTTCCCATGAAAGAAGAGGAGGATAATACATCCTAGAATATGGCTGACCTCCCACACAGCCTCTTGGGATCCCATACTTGACATGGACCAGAGGGAAGAAACTAGATGACAAGTCTCCTGTGGTAAAGGACCATGCCTGCCTTTTACCCACCCCTGAGGCTGTCACACCATACCTGCTCAATAAATATTTGGTGAATGGATGAAGAATTTCATCAACTTCTTAGAGTCACAGGGGGCTTAGAAGCCTGGCCTGAGGACCAACTCCACGGTCCTACTTTGTGCACAGGGCCTGACACTTAATGGCCCCAAGGCAGATAAAGAACATGGCTTTATTGGGAATGGCTTCTCTCTATGTTGTTACTGTTGTTAGCTGCTGTGGAGTCAGAGGCCAATTTGTGGCCACCCCATGCACAATGGAAGGAAACTCTGCCTGGTGCTGCACCATCCCCATGACCAGTTGTGGATAGGACTGTTGTGATCCATTGGTCATTGGCTGATTTTTGGAAATAGATCACCAGGCCTTTCTTCATAGCCTGTCTCAGTCTAGAAGCTCCACTGAAACCTGTTTAGTATCATAGCAACACGCAAAACCCCACTGACAGATGGGTGGTGGCTGCACATGAGGTGCATTGGCCAGGAATGGAACTTGGATTTCCCACATGGAACGTGTTATGGATTGAACTGTGTCCTCCAAAAACATGTGTTGTAAATCCTAACCTCTATGCCTGTATTTATAATCCCATTTAGGAATAGGTTGTCTTTGTTATATTAATGATGCAGGATTGGTGTAGGGTGTGTCTTGAGTTGATCATTTTTGAGATATAAAGGAGATTAAGCAAGCAAGTTAGGAAACAGAGACCAGATAGATAGATGCCAAGACACACCCAGATCTTCAAGGAACCAAGAAGCAGAAGCTGAAGAGACAAGAACCTTCTTCCAAAGCAGATTGAGAAAGACTTCCCCTAGAGCCAGCGCTCTGAGTTCGGACTTCTAGCCTCTTAAACTGTGAGAAAATAAATTTCTGTTTGTGAAAGCCATCCACTGTGGTATTTTCTGTTATAGCAGCACTAGGTAACTAAGACAGAAGGTGAGAATTTTACCAATGCCTCACACTTCCTTCTACGGAGAACCCCAAAGAGCTAGAAGACCCTTGTCCTGAGGAATTCCAAGCCAGTTGGAAAAGCCCAGTGTATGCCCTTGAAGTGCTAAGCTAGGAATAAAGGGTGGGATGGGGAGAGACCAAGTGCAGCATTTTTTGTCATCCCCACCACTGTCCTGCACGATGGCTCCTGTGCATCCACTTTGCAGGTGGAAAACTGAGGCTGTGGGCGGTAGAGAGCCACTGTTAAACAAGTACATAAGAGATGTACCCAACAGGCAAAGGTACAGAGACCAAAGTTCTATTAGAGGTTACAGGGGCAGGTGGGGAGGGGAACGGGGAAGGGGAGTTATTGTTTAGGAAACAGTTTTTATTTCCTAAACAATGGAAATTTTGGCAACCATCATGGGTGATGGTTACACAACATCACTGATGTAATTAATATTACTAAATTGTACATGTGAAAAATTGAATTGGTATATGTTACATTATACATATCTATACAACAATTTAAAAAAAAAAGATGTGCCCAGTCCTAGCAGAAGAACTGCCTGATGCTTGGGGCCTTCTCCTGCTCTAACACCTTCGTGGCTTCCTGTGGCAGGCCTGGCTTCTGGGCCCACCAGCTCCCCTCTGCTCAGACAAACTCTATACATTTAGATCTGATTTATCCATGCCTCCCAGTCAGAGTGGCCTCTTCCTCCTCCTCCTTCTCTTCCTCCTGGACTCTGGGCCCTTCTGCTCGCACTATCATACTCCTCTTCAGTCAGCATGGGATCCTGGATTCTCACCTGCTAGTCCTCAGCCTGAAGCCCTGGTGGCACGGTGGTTAAGAGCTCAGTTGTTAACCAAAAGGTCGGAGGTTTGAATCCACCAGCTGCTCCTTGGAAACCCTATGGGGCAGTTCTTCTCTGTCTTATAGGGTCACTATGAGTCAGAATTGACTCGATGGCAATGGTAATAGTAGTAGCAGGCCTCAGCCCAGGTTTGGAGACAGGGATCCAAAAGCAGACACCTGCCCTCAAGGAGCTCACAGCACTGGGTGCCATGAAAAATGGCAGAGGGTGGTGAGAGTTTGGTGAAGTGTAGAGGCTCAGGGTGGGGGGCCTGACAGAGGCCAGGGGAGCATCCAGGGATGAAGTTGTCAAAAGGGCAGTGGAGATCACAGTGACAGAAACTGCTAACGTGGGCATGGGCAACGGGCACTCACACTGGACATGGACTGGCTGTGTGCCTGGCACTGGGTGCTAGACCTGAACACCCATCACCGAGGCCACTGAAACCACAGGGCAGTGCTATGATGTGGGTGTGTGGCTTTAGTTCCATTTCATAGGTAAGGAAACTGAGGCCCTAAGAGCAGAAGTGGCTGGCCCCACATTGTGCAGCTAGGGAGCAGGGCACCTTGACCAGAAGCCCCATTGTTTACATCCCTCCCTCCCCACATTCCTGCATTTGTCCATACTCTTCCCTTCTGTGATGGTTAAGGTTGTGTGTCAACTTGGCTGGGCCATGATTCTCAGTGGTTTGGCAGTCATGATGTAGTTTGGCAGTTATGTAATGATGTAATCACCTCCATGATGAGATCTGCTATGAGCAGCCAATCAGGTGAAAGTGAGTTTCCTTGCGGGTATGGCCTGCATCCAATATATATGGACTTTCTGGCAAAGCTCTCTGGCTTTTGCTCTGCTCTGGATCCTGCATTCAGCTCAACATCATCTGAACCTCTGGTTTTGGGACTTGAGCCAGCAGCCTGCTGTCTGACCTACCAGTCTTCCTTGGGTTCATAAGCCCGGCAGCTATGTGAGTCAGGAGAAGCCTTCAGCCTTCAGTCTGACCCACTGACTTGCGGCTCAGCCTCTACAACAGTGTGAGCCATTCCTTGATATAAATCTCTCTCTCTACATATATGTATATAAATATATATACACATGTATATATATAAACCCATTGCCGTTGAGTCGATTCCAATTTGTAGGGATCCTATAGGACAGAGTAGAACTGCCCCATAGGGTTTCCAAGGAGTGCCTGGTGGATTCGAACTGCCGACCTTTTGGTTAGCAGCCATAGCTCTTAACCACTATACCACCAGGGTTTTTAAAACCAGTGAAGCATGTGTAAATATATATACATACATATATATATACAAATATATATACATATATATACATATGTATACGTGTATACATATACATATATATGGAGTCTGAGTGATGCAGTGGTTGAGACCTTGGCTGCTAACCAAAAAGCCAAGAGTTCGAATCCACCAGGTGCTCCTTGGAAACCCTAAGTAGCAGTTCTACTCTGTCCTATAGGGTCCCTATGAATCAGAATCAACAGCAACAGGTTTGGGTTTTTTTTCTTTTTTTTTTTGGTTCACTGATTTTGCTTCTCCAGAGAATCCAGCCTAAGACACCTTCTGTGGGAGGCCTTGCTCCTTCTCCTCACCCCCCAATCCCAAACCTCCTTTAGCCATCTGGAACCTTTAAGTTATCCTTAAGGACTTTACCACACTTACTTAGAAAACCTACTGTGTCCTGGGCACCTGCAGAGTACAAATCACACCCCAACAACTCTGAGGTCGTTATTGTTATTCCCCCATTTACAGAGGAAGAAAGTGAGGCTCAAGCAATCGATCAACTCCTTAGCCACCCAGCTGGTCAGAGGCTCAAGCCCAAGTCAGCTCTTGGACTGTGAGAGCTAGACCAGGGGACTGGAAGGGCTCCTTCCCTCCCTCCTTCCTTCTTTCTCTCCCTCCTTCTTCCTTCTTGTCTTCCTTCTTTTGTCCTTTTTCCCTCCTTCCTTCATTCTTTCCCTCCTTCTTTCCTTTTTTCCTTCCCTCCCTCCCTCCTTCCTTCCTTCTCTCTTTCCTTTTCCCCTACCTCTTTCCCACCTTCCTTCCTCCCCTCATTCCTTCCTTCCTTCAGCCAACAAGCAAACCCCATTGGTATGCCTCAGTGCTTGGCAAATAAAGAATCACACAGCACCCAGCCCTGCCTGCCCTGCCTGCCCTGCCCAGATTAGGAGCTCAATAAGCATTTGATCATGAATTGTTCCCTAACTTCCTGGGAGCAATGGCCACGTGACCAGACAAATGGCAATTGCCACCAGTGTTGGTGGGGAGGTGCGCAAGGCCTAGTCTTCATGCTACAGGGGAAGGAGGATGATTGGAGTGGGAGTGGAGGGGAGTCAATCAGAGATGACAGAGGAGGGAAGACAGGTCTGTCCTGTGTGACTGGGAACAGTGACATGGCCAACAGGTCTGAGGGCACAGGGACTACAGTAACACTCAGGCCAACAGAGGCAGTGGGCAAGGCACTATAGTTTGGGTTCAGAGTCCAGATTCACAAATCCTGGTCCTTCCCCTTCACAGCTGTGTGACCATGGGCAGTGACTTGGCCTCTTTGTGCTGAGGTTTATTCACCTGGAGAGGACAATGCCAGCATCCCTGGGGTGTGGTGAGGATTCAGAGAAAGAGGCATGTGCGTTGGGAAGCTAGGCCAATGCTGCTGGGGCAAAGGGTCAGCCAATGAGCAGACCAGGAGAGAGACCTCAACCGAGAGCTGGACCTGCTCACATGAGCTATTTCTCCCACCCAGAAGGGCTATGCAGGCTGCAAGCTTAGGAAGTGTGGGCATAGAGCAGCAGAGCCCTCCCACCAAATATCTAGCCCTACCTGGGCACTGGGGCCTGGGCTTGGGGAAGAGTCAGTGCAAGGAAGCTGGTGGGAGTTCTGGCTGGGGGACTTACCCTCTATGGCCTTTAGTTTCCCTGCCCCCAGGCAAGTGAAGACCATGGCCCAAACCCAAACCAAACCTGTTGCCATAAAGTGAATTGTGATTCATGGTCACCCCATGTGACACAGAATAGAACTGCCCCATAGGGTTTTCTTGGCTGTGATCTTTAAGGAAGCAAATTGCCAGGCCTTTGTTCCACAGCACTGGTGGTGGGTTTGAACCACCAACCTTCAGGTTAGTAGCTGTGACCAAACTGTTTGCACCACCCAGGGACCTTGAAGACCACGGCAGAACTGTCCTAAATATCATCTCCATAAGAGGTGTGGGCTGCTCTATACAGGGCAGATATCAGTTCAGGGCTGGTGCAGACAGCTAAGCTTCAAGGGGCTGTGGGCTCTGTAGCTCCCCTGTGCTCTGCCTGAAATCCCCCTTCGCTCCCCTGCACAGTGGTCACTCCCCCTCTTTCCTTGGCTCTCAGTCCATGTTCTTCCTCTTCTGGGAAGGCTTCTATGATGTGGCTCCTCTCCCTACTAGCTCCATACCCCATAACTTCACAACACTTGCTCGAGCTCTGATTTTACGTTTAATATTTGTGTTTCACCTTTGCGTCGTCCATTAGACTGAACTCCGCGAGGGCAGATGCCATATCTGGCCTGTTTACCTCTGTCTTCTTCAGCTGGGTATTAATTGGACACTTAAAAGCAAAGATATCTCTGACCAAGCCATGACCTTTTCAATCACCTTATATACATGTGAAAGCTGGACAATGAAAAAAGAAGACAGAAGAAGAATTGATGCATTCAAACTGTGGTGTTGGCAAAGAAAATTGAATATAGCATGGACAGCCAGAAGAATAAACCAATTAGTCTTAGGAGCAATACAACCAGAATGTTCCTTAGAAGTAAGGATGGCAAGACTGCGGCTCACTAGCTTTGGACACATCATCAGGAAAACCAGTCACTAGAAAAGGACATCATGTTTGATAAAGTAGACGGTCAGTGAAAATGAGAGAAACCTTCAATGAGATGGACTGATACAATAGCTACAATGGACTCAGACATACTAACAACAGGAAGATGGTACAGAATTGGGCAACACTTCATTCTATTGCACATAAGGTCGCTATGAATCAGAGATGACTCGAGAGAAACCAATGACAACAACAACTGTGTGCCAGGCACTGTTCTAGACTCCAAAGAGACAACAGAGAACAGATAGGAAACACATTGACAAGAAATAAGGGAAAGAGAATGGAGAATTGGGGAGGGAGGTACTAGGACTACTGTAGTTACAGGGCTTGGGAGGCTTAAAATCGTCCTGTGGCCAACATGGCCCTCAGATTGTAGCCCAAATCTTCTGCTAAGGTTGAGCAAGCCCTTCAAGACTCAGGGCTTTGGTGGCAGAGACAAAATGGAGCCAAGCCAGGGCTGGCAGAGGAAGGATTTGAACCAGGTAGCCAGGATCCCATGCCAAATGGTCCAAAGGTCAGGGATTGGGAGCTGTGGTGAAAGGCAGCATGGAGTACAGGGTGGGTGATGTGGGGCAAACCAAGATGTGAGGGGGTCACCTTCTCTCAGTATCAGCAGAATCCTGAGCGTCAGGGCTCAGGGCAGGTGTATATATGTGTACATAACGGAGAGGAGGGCCTCCATTCCAGAGGTTTTCAAACTAGTTTCTAGCAACACACCACCTTACTAAACCAAAGTCCTCCTTGCTGTTGTTAGTTGTCATCAAGTCGGCTCCAATTCACAGAAACCTCATATATGTTGTTGTTGTTGTTAGGTGCCATCGAGTCAGTTCCTACTCACAGCGACCCTATGTACAATAGAACAAAACACTGCCCAGTCCCGCACCATCCTCACAATCATTGTTATACTTGAGTCTATTGTTGCAGCCACTGTGTCAATCCATCTCCTTGAGGGTATTCCTCTTTTTCGCTGACCCTCTACTTCGCCAAGCATGATGTCCTTCTCCAGGGACTAGTCCCTCATAATAACATGTCCAAAGTGTGCAAGACAAAGTTTCACCATCCTTGCTTCTTCTGGAGCATTCTGGCTGTACTTCTTCCAAGACAGATTTGTTTTTTCTTCTGGTAGCCCGTAGTACATTCAATATTCTTTGGCAACACCATAATTCAAAGGCATCAATTCTTCTTCTGTCTTCCTTATTCGTTGCCCAGCTTTCACATGCATATGAGGCGATTGAAAATACCATTGCTTGGGTCAGACGCACCTTAGTCCTCAAAATGACATCTTTGCTTTTCAGCACTTTTAAGAGGTCTTTTGCAGCAGATTTGCCCAATGCAGTATGTCATTTAATTTATTGACTGCTGCTTCTACAGGCGTTGATTGTGGATCCCAGTAAAATGAAATCCTTGACAATTTCAATATTTTCTCCGTTTATCATGATGTTACTTATTGGTCAAGTTGTGAGGATTTTTGTTTTCTTTATGTTGAGGTGCAATCCATACTGAAGGCTGTAGTCTTTGATCTTCATCAGTAAGTGCTTCAAGTCCCCTTTGCTTTCAGCAAGCAACGTTGTGTCATCTGCATATCGTAGGTTGTTAATGAGTCTTTTGACTTCATATAGTCCAGCTTCTCAGAATATTTGCTCAGCATACAGATTGAATAAGCATGATGAAAGGATACAACCCTGATTCACGCGCTTCCTGATTTTAAACCGTGTAGTATCTCCTCATTCTGCTCGAACGACTGCTTTTTGGTCTATGTACAGGTTCCACATAAGCACAATTAAGTGTTCTGGTATTCCCATTCTTCACAATATTATCCATAATTTGTTATGATCCACACAGTCGAGTGCCTTTTGATAGTCAATAAAACACAGGTAAACGTCTTTCTTGTACTATCTGCTTTCAGCTGAGATCCATCTGACATCAACATTGATATCCCTTGTTCCACGTTCTCTTCTGAATCTGGCTTAAATTTCTGGCGGTTCCCTGTCAATGTACTGCTGCAACTGTTTTTGAATGATCTTCAGCAAAATATTACTTGTGTGTGATATTAATGACATTGTTCAATAATTTTTGCATTCTATTGGATCACCTTTTTTTGGAATAGGCACAAATACGAATCTCTTCCAGTCGTTTGTCCAGGTAGATGTCTTCCAAATTTCTTGGCATAGACAAGTGAGCACCTCCATTGCTACATCCATTTGTTGAAACATCTCAGTTGGTATTCTGTCAATTCCTGGAGCCTTGTTTTTCACCAATGCCTTCAGTGCAGCTTGGACTTCTTCCTTCAGTACCATCGGTTCTTGATCATTTACTACCTCCTGAAATGGTTGAACATTGAACAATTCTTTTGGTACTGTGACTCTGTGTATTCCTTCCATCTTCTTTTTTTTTAGGGGGGGTGGCTCTAATTTCTCTTTTTATTGTTGTAGTTTAAGTGAAAGTTTACAATTCAAGTTAGTGTCTCATACAAAATTTATACATACATTATTATGTGACCCTAATTGATCTCCCTATACTGTGACAGCACACTCCTCCTTTACACCCCTGATTTCCCATGTCCATTCAACCAGCTCCTAACCCTCTCTGCCTTCCCATCTCACCTCTAGACAGAAGTTGCCCATTTAGTCTCATGTGTCTACTTAAGCTAAGAAGCACACTCTTCACGAGTATTATTTTATGTCCCATAGTCCAGTCTAATCTTTGTCTGAAGAGTTGGTCTCTGGAATGGTTTTAGTTCTGGGTTGACAAAGAGTCCAGGGGCCATGCTTTCTGGGGTTCCTCCAGTCTCAGTCAGACCATTAATTCTGGTCTTTTTACTAGAGTTTGAGTTCTGCATCCCACTTTTCTCCTGTTCTGTCAGGGACTCTGTGTTGTGTTCCCTGTCAATAAGGTCATTGGTGGTAGCCAGGCACCATCTAGTTCTTCTGGTCTCAGGCTGATGGAGTCTCTGGTTTATGTGGTCCTTTCTGTCTCTTGGGCTAAT
>NW_004444093.1:5806434-5830795 GCF_000243295.1 Trichechus manatus latirostris | reverse complement strand
AATCTTCTATTGGTTCCAGTAGTTTTCTTTTGGATTCTTTGAGGTTTTCTGTGTGTAAGATCATATCATCTGCAAATAGAGATACTTTTACTTCTTCCTTACCAGTTTGGATGCCCTTTATTTCTTTTTCTATCCTAATTTCTCTGGCTAGGACCTTTAGCACAATGTTGAATAAGGGTGGTGATAAACGCATCCTTGTCAGAACTACACTTCTCAGGGTCCCCATGACTTCCATGATACCAAAGCTAGTGGGCAGTTCTCAGTCCTTATTTTGTTGGACTTCTCAACAGCAGAGGATACAGTTGACCACTTCTTTCTTTTGAAGACCTTCTTTTGTACGTGGGATGCCACTTGCTCTTTGTTTTCCTTCTCTTCTGTAGCCTCTTTTTCTGTCTCCCCTGCTAGACTCCTCCTTCTCTCTCAGACCTCTGTAGGTCAGCAGGCCCCAGGTTTCTTCGCCATGTACGTTCTCCCTGGGTGATCTCATCCAGTCTTCCAAAAGCTGATCTTTCCAGTTTTGGCAGTAGTTGGCTGCCTACTCCATATCTCCACTTGGAAGTATGATGGACACCTTAAATGGACTATGTCCAAAACTGAACTCTTGATTTCTAGCCCCTGAACCTCTTTCTCCCTATCTCACCTTCCTTACCACTGTTCACTCAGTTTACTCCGGTCAAAAAGTCTGGGAGTTGGCTGTGATGCCTTTTCTCTTGGTTCTCACCTCCAGCCTATCACCAGTCTTCCCGGCTCGCCTCACCCATCCCATTCCCCCCAGGTGGAGTTTATGCCAGCTCCTTCTTGAATTTTTATAGTCTTCCCCTGAGTGGGTTTTCTTCTTCCTCTCTTGCTTGTCCCCTGCACACAGCATCCAGAATGATGCTTGTAAGACTTAGGGTAGGTGATATCAAGGTCCTACTCAAAACCCTCTAACAGTTTTCTGTCAACTTCCACTACTTGTGTCTCAGTCTTCATCTGCTGCCACACCTCCCTTCGCACACTGTCTCCAATGGCATACGCTTTCTTCTGGAACACACCTAGCTCTTCCCTGCCTCAGGGGTTTTACATTTGATATGCCTGCTGGTCCCATTGCCTGGGAAGCTCCTCCTCCAGATCTTCATGTGGCCAGCTCCTTCTCCTAGATCTTCTTTTAAATTCAGCTGATTTCTTTCAGAGCCAACCAGGACTTTGTATTAGTGTGTGCATCCCCACGTCTCTTGTGTCATCACTATGTGCCTGGCACTTAAGTGTTTAATGAGCATTTGGTGAATGAGTGAATGATTAGGTCATCAGTTACTTCCAAAGACTCTATTTTATGATAGTAGTAACATTCTCTCTCTCTCTTCTTCAGGTACATTACCTGTGCTGAATACACTCACTTCTATGGTGGCAAGAAGCCAGGTAAGGCATGAAATCTTTCTACTCCCTCTGGGAGGAGGGATTAAGGAATGATCTTGAAACTGTGCAGTGAGCCTGTAAAAATTAAGAACATAGAAACTACAGTAGACAAATAGGCTGGGGACATAGTTCACAAAAGAACATATAGCTAAACGTGGGAAAATGTTTAATCTCAGTGGTAATTTTTCTTTCCTTTTTTTTTTTTATTGTACTTTAGATGAAGGTTTGCAGAGCAAAGTAGTTTCTCATTAAACAATTAATACACATACTGTTTTGTGACATTGGTTGCCAACCCCATGATATGTCAACACTCTTTCGTTCTCAACCTTGAGTTCCCCATTACCAGCTTCCTGTCCCCTCCTGCCTTCTCTTCTTTGCCTCTGGGCTTGTGTGCCCACTGAGTCTTGTTTTGTTTTATGGCCTGTGTAATCTTTGGCTGAAGAGTGAACCTCAGGCGTGACTTCAGTACTGAGTTAAAAGGGTGTCTGGGGGCAATACCCTTGGGGTTTCTCTAGTTTGTGTCAGACCAGTAACTCTGGTCTTTTTTTTGTGAGTTAGAATTTTGTTCTGCATTTTTCTCCAGCTCTGTCTATAACTCTCTGTTTTTATCCCTGTCAGAGTAGTTGGTGGTGGTACCGGGTACCATCTATCTGTGCTGGACTCCAGTCTGGTGGAAACTGTGGTAGTTGTGGTCCATTAGTCCTTTGGACTAATCTTTCTGTTGCGTCTTTGGTTTTCTTCATTCTCCCTTGCTCCGGATGGGGTGAGACCAGTGGAGTATCTTAGATGGCTACTCACAAGCTTTTAAGACCCCAGACGGTACTCACCAAAGTAGGATGTAGAACATTTTCTTTATAAACTATGTTATGCCAGTTGAGCTAGATGTTCCCCAAGACCATGGTCCCCGGCCCTCATCCCAGTAATTCGGTCCCTCAGGGAGTTTGGATATGTCTGTGAAGCCAGTGTAAGCTGAATATAGAAGGTAGGTAGAGCAGAGCAGGCAGTGTCCTCTTGCCCTTCCTTCCCACCTGGCCCTGGGTTCTTCTCCCACCTACCTCTCCTTGGAGCTCATTCTGGGAAGTGACCCAGCCTGGAGAATCAAGGAAGGCTTCTGGAGAAGGAAACTGCTAAGTTGAGCCTGAAGGACAGGACAAAGTAGCAGGTGAGTGGACAGAAACAGGCCTTATGCGGGACCCACTGACCAGCCGGACGACCTTGAGCAAAATTCTTGATCCACTGGGGCTTGAGACTTCTCCTATGTCAAATGGGCATAGGAGGTTGTTATGGATTGAACTGTGTTCCCCAAAATGTTTTAGAGTCCTAACCCCTATACCTGTGGATGTAATCCCATTTGGAAATAGGATTTTCTTTGTTATGTTAATGAGGCCATGTCAGTATAGGGTGTATCCTAAACCTATCATTCTTGAGAAGCAGAGACAAGTGAACACAAATGGGGAAAGACATGTGCCATGCCAGGATCATCAAGGACCCGAGGAACGCAAGGGCTGCAGAAACTGAAAGAGACAAGGATCTTCTCCCAGAGCCGCAGAGAGTCTTCCCCTAGAACCCAAACCCATTGCCGTCGAGTCATTTCCAACTCATGGTGACCCTAAAGGACAGAGTATAATTACCCCATAGAGTTTCCAAGGAGCACCTGGTGGATTTGAACTGCCAACCTTTTGGTTAACAGACGTAGCTCTTAACCACTACGTCACCAGGGTTTCCTACTAGTGCCCTGAATTCAGACTTTTTGCCTCCTGAACTGTGAGAAAATACATTTCTTTAAAGCCATGATTTGTGGTATTTCTTTTAATAGCAGCACTAGCTAACTGAGACAGAGATTCAAATAAGAATATATGGCTTGCACTTAGCACTGAGCAAGACAAATGGTAGGTACCTGGTCCACAGTGGGGTCTGCTGTCTTTGTATCAGGAGAAGTGCTGCCAGGGGGAAGAGCACATACAAAGGCCTAGGGGTAAACAAGAGCCAGAGGGATTCTTCGGGCATCTGTAAGAAGCTTGCAGGGGCCAAGGCAAAGCCATGGACGGAAGCTGGGAATTTACACAGAACTCTATGCAGTTCTTACCCGACGCCTGGCCTCGGGCCACAAAGTCTCCCATGTTCTCCAACCCTGGGAGACTGTGGCTATCAATATGTCCATGGTGCAGAGGCTTGGAGAAGTGATAACCTGCTGTGGTCACCCAGATAAAGCGTGGAAGAGCCCGGAAGGAAACTCAGGTCTCTCCAACCCTTTCCACCTGTCACGAGGCATCCCACCTCATTGAACCCTCACACAACACAATGGAGTCTCCAAGTGGAAAGGGAACTCTCCCTGGCCGCACAGCCTTGAGTGGGCTGCACTATTAGCCCATTTTACAGATAAGGGCATAGAAGTGACACAGGAAGCTGAAGGGCTGTTGGACTCCAGAGGCTCACAGATCTCACCACCAGACCACACTGCCCCTTGGAGGGATATGGAAGATTCTCTGACCTTGCTATCTCCGGGGAGGTGACACAGAGACTGGGCTGAGCACACAGGGGCCTTGGGCTTTACCTTGCCAGTAAACAGACCAGACCGAAGGGTGGAGTGGGCCCTCATGGTGAGCCAGAGGGGCACAGCAGTTCTGTTTTCTCACCTCCTTCCCTCCTTTCTGACTGGCAGTTCCCACTCAGGACTCCGTTTGACTCCCCTCTCCTTCCGCAACTCCAAATGTGAGGCTCCTTTCTATGAGAAAGCCTTGGGGCGGATGGGGTCAGAGTGCCCAGGGACGTTGTAGGCAGAATTTGCAGGTTTGAATCCCTACTCAGCTACTTCTGTACACGTGGAGAGCACCGTATCTCTCTGAGCTTCCTTGCAGGACATACAAAGATGAATCAAGAACAGGCAGGTCAGGGTTTCAGGCACCCTTCCCAGACTACAGGAAGGACAAGGGCTCTCCAAATGCACCCACCCCAAACACCCTCCTTAGTGAGGGGCCTCAGGTGGGGGCATTATCCTGCTGTGCAGGCCAAACATGCCACTTGAACTCTGTCCCCACCCCAGGCAGGGCCAGCCCCAGTCAGCTCACACTCTAGCCATGATCTTCAGCCACAAGGCCCCTTTCTCCAGGTCCCAGAGGATGCGTCAGGGGCTTCCCACTGAGCACCTCAGCCTGGAAGGGATTGCACACTGCTTGGGAGTGTGCCTGGAAGAGGTGACAAGGGACATGGTTCCAGGAGCAGGAAAAGGGGGAGCCAGAGGGCAGAGACCCCGGGCATCCCAGGAGGGAAACTGGCCGGGTTGAGCCTGGGTGCAGGTAGCGCCGCCCGCGGTGATGGGGCAGACCCGCCCAGAGGCGGAAGGGGCGCGCGGAGACCCACAGGGGGCGCCGGAAGAGGCGCGCGGGGCAGTTGGCTGCGGCCCGGGCGGTGGCCGTTGGTGAGCGGCGGCCTGGGCCAGGTGAGGTCACACTTCTGGCCAGGCCGCGGCCACCATGACCAAGGACTATCCCAACCCCTTGGGGGGCGGCCGCGCATCACCCAAGAAGCCGGGTAGCCCGGGCCCGGCGGCGGCGGTGCTGGAAGAGCAGAGGCGAGAACTGGAGAAGCTGCGGGCCGAGCTGGAGGCGGAGCGGGCGCGCGGACGAGCGGAACGGCGACGCTTCGCCGCCCAGGAGCGCCAGCTGCGAGAGGCGGGCGAGCGGCAGCGGCAGCAGCTGGTGGACCACCTGCGCTCCAAGTGGGAGGCGCAGCGCGGCCGGGAGCTGCGGAAGCTGCAGGAGGCAGTGCTGCGAGAGCGCGAGGCCGAGATCCGGCAGCTGCTGCGCTGGAAGGAGGCCGAGATGCGGCAGCTGCAGCAGCTGCTGCATCGCGAGCGCGACGGCGTCGTGCGCCAGGCCCGGGAGCTGCAGCGTCAGCTGGCCGAGGAGCTGGTGAACCGCGGCCACTGCGGCCGCGCGAGGGCGCCCGAGGTGGCAGCCGCACAGTGCCGCTGTCGCCTGCAAGACGTGCTGGCGCAGCTGCGCTGGGAGACAGACAGCGAGCAGGCCGCGCGCATACGCTACCTGCAGGCGGCGCTAGACGTAGAGCGCCAGCTCTTCCTCAAGTACATTCTAGAGCACTTCCGCTGGCGCCCCGCTTTGTCTGCGACCCCCGGCCCCCAGGCCGTGCGTGTCTCGGAAGAACCGCCGCCCAAGGCCGCCAGCCGCCGCCCAGAGCCGACCTGTCGACGAGGATCCCTCCACAGCTTGAGCACCGGCACCTGCGTGCGCTCCCGCTCCCTCGACTTGGTGCCCACCGCACGCTCCAGCTCCTCCGACCGCCTGCTCCCCACGCGCGCGAGCTCCGTCGACTCCCTGGCCCCCGCCCAATGCCGCTCGTTCGACAGCACCCGGAGTCGTCCCAAGGGCTCCGAAGCCGAAGAGCTGACCTCCTGCTTGCCAAATGCCTCCATTCCAGGCTCCCCAAGCCCCCCGCCGCCGCCGCCGCCGCCGCCACCACCACCACCACCACCACCATCACCACCACCGCCACCACCACCGCCCCTGCCCGCTCCCCTGCCACCGTCGGAGCACAGAAAAGCTAGCGACCCGAGAGGCGGAGAAGGCTCGGGGAGCCAGCCCTGCGAGGCCCTGACCCCCTCGCTGGGCTTGGACTATCCCGCGCTGGTGAAGAGGAACTCGGAGTTGGCCGAGGCGCTGCAGGTGCTGGCCAGCCGCTGCTCGGTCCTGAGCGAGGAGAACAGCCAGTTGCGGCGCGCCGGCTTCCCCAACGAGGCGGACGAGAAGGTTAAGCGGCTAAAGATGAAGAACGCGAAACTGACCGGCCTGGCGCAGCGCCTAGAGGACCGCGCCCGCAAGCTGCAGGAAACCAACCTGCTGGCGGTGAGCGCGCCGGTGCCCGGTGAGAGCCGCGCAGACCTGGAGCTGTGCCAGGCCTTCGTGCGCCAGCGCACCCGGGACCTGGCGGAACAGGCGAGCGCGCTACAAGCCAAGGACAAGCAGATCGAGGAGCTGCGGCAGGAGTGCCACCAGCTGCAGGCACGCTTCGCCTCGGGCCTCGGCAACGCCCCGCTCCCTGGAGGGGGCTCCCCTGGCACGCAGTGGCTCAACGTCAGCGACTTGGACCGGCTGCTGCGCGAATCCCAGCGGGAGGTGTTGCGCCTGCAGAGGCAGTTGACCGTGCAGCGGGGCCAGGGTGGCGCCCGCGCGGAGGCGGGCGGCCAGAGCGCACCCTGCGACGAGGCGCTTCGCCAGGTGCAGGAGCTGGAGTGCGAGCTGGGCGCGCGGCGGCGCGAGTGCAAGGAGCTGGGCGCGCAGGCCGCAGCGGCGCGGCGACGAGGTGACGAGGCCGAGGCGCAGCTGCAGGCAGCGCTGCGCAAGGGCGCTTGGCTGGCAGAGGAGAACGCACGGCTGCAGGCCCAGGCCGACTGGGTGCGGAAGGTGGAGGCGGAGAACAGCGACGTGCTTGGGCAGCTGGGCCGCGCGTGCCAGGAGCGCGACACCGCAGGCCTGCTGGCGGAGCAGCTGCTTCAGCAGGCGGCGCGCGGGCAGGACAGGCAGCAGCAGCTGCAGCACGACCTGCGGAATGCCCTGCGGGACCTCCAGGCTGCCCAGGAGGAGATTTGGGCATTGCAGTGTCAGCCCCGAGAGGCCACCCAAGTCCCTAAGTCCCCAGCCTGGGGCACCAGAAGGCCCAAGTTCCAACAAGGGCTTGAAGACCAAGCACTGTCCCAGCCCAGCAGGGACAAGCAGATGAGGGAAGCCTCACTGACAGAGAGCCAATTTGCCCTTGGGGAGCCAGCCAGTGCTCCCCACGTACCAGCCGGAGTCCCTGCAGACTGGCCTCCAGACTCTAGGCCCCAGGCCAAGAAAGCCAGCTCTAACTCCTCCTCAGAGATGGAGTCCATGTGGGCCACTGTGCCGTCCTGCCCTAATCTGGACTTGGACACAGCAAGCGAGGTGGATGACCTGGAGCTGGACAATGTGTCCCCGACCTTGGACATGGGGGTCTTAGAGGCCCCCACCACCACAAAGGTCAAGATCTTCCTGGCCCGGTATAGCTACAACCCATTTGAGGGGCCCAATGAGCACCCTGAGGGGGAGCTGCCCCTCACAGCTGGAGACTACGTCTACATCTTTGGCGACATGGATGAGGATGGCTTCTATAAGGGGGAGCTTGAGGATGGCCGGCAGGGGCTTGTGCCCTCCAACCTGGTGGAGCAGGTCCTGGACAGTGACATTCTGGGCTGCCTCCCCTCCAAGTCCCCCAACCTTGACCCCATTCTGCTCCCGGCCAGACAGAGCAAAGCTTCACAGGAAGACACTAGTCTCAGCTTCTTACCAGGGAAAACCCATGCTGCAGCCGACAGGGGGTCACACCCGGTGGCTAATGCGGGCTCCAAGACAGAAGTGGCAGTGGAGATCTTGGATACAAAGATGGAAGCCCGCCGGCTGGGCTTGCTGCAGAGTGTAGAGGAGCAGGGCTTCTCCAGAGCCCTTCTAGGGGCCAGGGGGCCCCTCTGTGTGGCCCCCATGCAACTAGGGCTGCAGAATGTCAGATCCACATCTGTCGAGATCACCTGGGTCTGCAGCAGCAGCAGCCACCCCCACATGGTGTACCTCGATGACCAGGAGCATGCACTGACCCCAGCAGGTGTGAGCTGCTACACCTTCCACAGCCTGCATCCCGCCACCAGATACCAGGTGCGGGTGGAGGTACGACTGCCGTGGGACTTGCTGCAGGTGCACTGGGAAACCATGTCCTCCACCATCACCTTTGCCACACCCTTGGCTGGACCCCCTGACCCTCCACTGGATGTACTGGTGGAGCACCACTCGTTGCCAGGCCTCCTGGTGGTCAGCTGGCTTCCTGTGACCATCAACTCAGCTGGGTCCTCAAACGGTGTCCAAGTCACGGGCTATGCTGTGTATGCTGATGGGCTCAAGGTTGCAGAAGTGGCTGATGCCACTGCTGGGAGCACCCTGCTGGACTTTTCTCTACAAGTACCTTTGACGTGCCAGAAGGTCTCAGTGAGAACCATGTCCCTTTGTGGTGAGTCCCTGGATTCGGTGCCGGCCCAAATTCCGGAGGACTGTTTCACATGTCACCAATTGACGGAGACCTCTCCCTTTGGCTATACCTTTGGCGACCCATCCACCTGCAGAGTCACCTTCCCTGTCTGCCCCCAGAAGCCAGCGCTGGCTCCTCTGAGTGCCAAGGCCAACCCCCATGCCCCTAGAAGCTGTGGGGAGCCCCAGGCAGAGTTTCTAGAAGCATTCCCTGAAGAACCCCCAGGGAAGTGGTCCCCAGTGCCCACCCTGAGTTCAGAAGGAGAGTATCCAAGTTCGGGGGCTGGCAGCCAAGCCCAGGGGATCCCAGAGGCCTGGGAGGTCTGCAGGAAGGACCTGCTCTTCCCAAAGAGTATCCAGGACCACAGGCAACCACTACCTGGCAGCCAGTCTGCAGGGGAAGAAAACCACTACCAGGACGTGGGCACCAGCAAAAGCCCCGCTCCAGGACTCGTCCATCCTTCACCCGAGTGTGGGCCCGTGAAAGTGCCCTGTCAG
Organism: Trichechus manatus latirostris; assembly: GCF_000243295.1. Classification (NCBI taxonomy): domain Eukaryota; kingdom Metazoa; phylum Chordata; class Mammalia; order Sirenia; family Trichechidae; genus Trichechus; species Trichechus manatus. The sequence goes on along the minus strand of NW_004444093.1, from coordinate 5,821,853 downwards.
TGCAAGGCTTCCCTGGAGAAGGCCCTCAGGCAAAAGCAGGATGCTCAAGTGTCTGGCCCTGCCCAGCAGGGCCCCAGCCAGCAGTATGTATCTGACTGCCACAAAATGTTGGCAGAAGAGACAGAAGTGTGCTTCCATGTGTGGGGCACGGAGCGGCAAGGGCAGAGGGAGTTGCTCAGGGCCCAGAGTGGGCGAGGACAGGCATTTGGGGGCAAGCAAGAGAGTCAGGTCCATGAGCCGAACTCGGTGCTGTGTCCAACTCTGTCCAGCAAAGTCATCAAGATGTCTAGGGTTTATCCCACATGGCTGGGGCAGGAGTCGGACATTCTGGCCAGGGTCTTCATGGCCCTCTTTGATTATGACCCCCTGGTGATGTCTGTCAGCCCCCAGGCTGCAGAGGAGGAGCTGGCCTTCCAGAAAGGGCAGCTACTGAGGGTGTGGGGGTCTCCAGACCCCAAGGGCTTCTACCGTGGTGAGTACGGTGGACAGGTGGGCAACATCCCTGGGCACCTGGTGGCAGAGGCAAAGGTGGGCAGGGAGTGGACCAATGGGAGGTGGCATCTGCCGGCTCAAGGGCACTTGAGCTCTGTGGCCTCCCTGGAAGACGTTGGGGGGCTCACTGGCCACCAGAGCTCCTTCTCCACGGCCCAAGGGAATACCAAGAGATCCCCACTGTGGACTCCAAAGACCATGATGGCCGCTCAGGACTATGACCCCAGAGACAGGCAAGCAGGGGGCCGGGCAAAGGGCAAGCTGTCTCTGAGGGCAGGGGACATGGTCACAGTCTATGGGCCTGTGGATGACCAGGGATTCTACTATGGGGAGTCAGGAGGCCACCGGGGCCTCGTCCCAGCCCACCTCCTGGATCACATGTCCTTCCACGCAGAGTGAGTAAGCGATCCAGCCGGAGTAGAGCTTCTGGCCCCCCACCTCCAGCCCAAGAAGACAGCAAGCACTGGGACCTTCACACCCCCACCCCCATAGTCTCCATCAGCAGCATCTGCCCCAAGTGCCACGGTTCGAACTGATGGCACCATGACGTGTCCCCTCGCTCCTGAGAGTGGCAGGGCTTAGGTCTAAGTCTAGTTGTTTCCAAAAGAAAACAAAACTCGAAGCCCCAAGAGTCTGTTGGACTGTTATAGAGTCGTAGGTAACAATAATAGGTATTTTAAGAGGTGCCTTTTTCTGTGGTCAATATGTGTTTTCTTGAGGAGTTTGACATTATTCATCCATTTCCTTGTATGAAAGTCTCAAGAAAAGTCTACATCTTAAAAAAAAAAGTGATTAGAATGTTATTTTCCTATCTCATGTTCAGCCCCTCATTAAAATGTTCACAGAGAAAAAATAATATTTTAGAAGTTAAAACACAAAGGAAACACAAGCCTACCTTCCCCGCCATCTCTCTTCTGTCCGGGGGCCTGGCTAGGGAGCACAGGGCACCCCTGGACCCTTTGGGGTGAGCCCAGCTCGGGGTCTGCCAGCCAGCCGGGCAGCAGAGGGTGTGGCCGCCAGCTGCGCTGAGAGGCAGGCCCCGAGGTTCAGCAGGGCAAGGCCTCCTTGAGTGCATCCGTGGGCTGGTTGCGTCACTGTGAGCCCTTGGTGGCAGGAAGGGTGGACGTCTCTGGCTGGTGATCCACTCCACATGGCTTTAATGGCTGCCATTTTCCCCCAGGAGCTTCGGAGGGCCCCTCCCAGGAGGGCATATCCTTCTTTGCCCCATTTTATAGGTGAGCCACCTGAGGCTCAGAGGAGCTCCCCTTGTCAAAGGTCACAGAGCTTGGGAGTTGCCTTCCCTCATGGTCTTCCTAGGCCCTCTGGGAGGGTGGGGATGGGAGGTCCAAGCAGACGCATCATCTGTCCTGGCTTCTGTTCGATGCCCAGCAACGATGTCAGGAAGGGCATTTCTGAGCGGCGCAGTTCCTGGCTTAGTTATGAAGGGGACTGCTAAGAAGGCTGCTGACTCAGCGATGGGTCCCCATGGAGGGTTTCTAAAGACCTTGGGTGTGTGTGCCCAGTGTCCCCAGCTCCAACAAGGAGGCTGCCCACAGCTTGCCCTGTACTGGGCACCCTGGAGTCACTGTGTGATCCCCAGATCCTTGCCTTAGCCTCTGGGCGGAGGCATGGGGGCGCCCAGCAGGGATTGGGCTGACAACTCTGGTGGCCATGCCCTCTTTGGAGTCCTGCCTTTGGGCTGCATCTGCACTTACAAAGGCAGTATGGGAAGCCAGCATTTTTCCCACAGCCAGCCCCCTGGGGGAAGGGACAGGAAGGACTGGAGCACAGCCTGGTCTGCGGGAAGTTGGTGGATTGAGTCCCAAGAATTCCACCACACTGTCCCTGGGGCTCAAGTTGGGAACATGGAAGGGGCAGGACCAAGGGGTGTTTCAGCCTGGCACACTCTTGCCTTATCCTCAGAGAACACATGCACTGATGGGGGTGCCATGGGCCTGCTCATGTGAACTGACCACTGTGAGCAGAAGGCAGTAGGCTCAGTAAGGGGAGAGCCTGCCTCATTCCTCCCCAACTATGGGCCAGGCTGGTCTCCTGGCAGGCTCAGTGACTCATCTTTACAGGTGGGAAAGCAGGCTCGGGGGCTCTGAGCCACTGAGTGAGGAAGGGGACCCCTTAGCCTCCACAGGCAGCCACTGCTTTCCTCCTTTTGTGCCAATGCCCCACAGCCCCAGTGCTGAGTACAGCTGAGAGCATCAGCTTTCGCCATTTTCAAAGCACCAGACCCGTGGTGAGTCCACCTCCAAAGAGGAGCCTGAGGACAGGACGGAGAAACAAGACAACTTCTTCGTGGCTCATGGGTGCCAGGTCAGGGGGGCTTGTGGACCACCCAGGGCTGAGGGGTGGGGACGAGTATGATTCCAGAAAAGCAACTAAAATCTAGCAAGAGACTTGTTAGCTGCTGTCGAGTCAGCCCCAGCTCATGGTGACCCCATGCACAACGGAACGAAATGCTGCCTGGTCTTGCACCATCCCCATGATTGGTTGATTGGTTGCAGATCAAACTGTTGTGGTTCATGGGGTTTTCATTGGCTGATTTTCAAGTAGATCTCCAGGCCTTTCTTTGTAGTCCCTCTTAGTCTGGAAGCTTCACTAAAACCTGTTCAGTATCACACCAACACACAAGCCTCCACTGACCGACAGGTTTGTTGGCTGGAATTGAACCTGGTTCTCCTGCATGGAAGTGAGAATTCTACCACTGCCCCGTAGGAAGAGACTGTTATTGTAGGCCATAGAGCCGATTCTGACTCATAGCAACACTAAAGGACAGACTAGAACTGCCCAACAGGGTTTCCAAGGCTGTAATCTTTATGGGAGCAGATCACCAGGTCTTTTCTCCCTCGGAGCCCCTGGTAGGTTTGAACCTCCAAGCTCTCGAACTTTTGTGCCACCAGGGCTCCTTTGCAAGAGACTAGAAACTTGAATTTATGTACTCTCAAAATAAAGCACGAGGGCTATCATCCCATGAGAACCACAAAGTCACTCCAACCAGGATTGGCCTGCCCATGCAGCTCTGCCACTTCTTACTTCATTTTACACCATAGACATCCTTGTGTGTGACCTTGTGTGATCATCCTACAAGGTTACTCACCTTTTTCCCAACAGCCCATATTAGTCCATGTCACTGCCATGAACTTGTACTGCCCACTCTGCTCCCCAGTGCCCCGCTTGGCATATTGCTGCTCTACAGGGCAGAGGCCTCCTCTAGCTCATTCACTGCCTGGCACACAGCGTTGCTGTTAATTACTGTCTTAGCTACAGAGTGCTGCTATAACAGAACTACCTACCACAAATGGGTGGCTTTGACAAATTTATTTTTTCACAGTTTAAGAAGCTAGAAGTCCGAATTCAGGATGCTGGCTTTAGGAGAAGGCTTTCTCTCTCTGTTGGTTCTGGAGGAAGTTCCTTGTCTCTTGGAGCTTCTGATCCTGGGTGATCTTCATGTGTCTTGGCATCTCTCGTCCCTCATCTCTGCTTTCTTAATCTCCTCCTTTTATATTTTGCAAGAAATTTACTCAAAACACATCCTACACTAATCCTGTCTCGTTAACATAACAAAGACAACCCATTCCCAAATGGGACTATAACCAAAGGCATAGACGTTAGAATTTACAACACATATTTTTTGAGGACCCAGTTCAATCCACAACAGTTGTTTTCAAGTAGTCGCCTACTTATGGCAACCTTATGCATGAGAGAACAAAATGTTGCTCCGTCCTGTGCCATCTCCATGATCTTTGATATGTTGCAGCCCATTGTTATGGCTATTGTGTCAATCCATATCATTGAGGGATTCCCTTGTTTTTGCTGATCTTCTACTTTACCAACCGTGACGTTCTACTGTGTACCAACCAGCCCATAGCATGTCCCTAATAAATGTGTGTTGGTTTCCTGGGTGGCATAAATGGTTTGTGCTTGGCTACTAACCAAAAGGTTGGGATTCAAATCTACCTAGCAGCACCACAGAAGAGAGGCCTGCTGAGCTGCTTCTGTAAAGACCAATAAAATCCTATAGAACTCGGTTCTATTCTGTAACACATGGGGTCGTCATGAGTTGGAATCAACTTGATGGCAATGGGTTCTATCTTATGAAAAAACATGATGTACCTTGGTACATAGTAGGTCCTCAATAACTGTTGGTTGGGTGAATGAACAAGCAGTTTGTAACCACCCTCTGGGAGTGAGTCCTGGGCTAGGATCAGACCCAGCCTGCACCCTGCGCATTCACACCACAAGCCAGGCTGCCCTACGCACCACAACAGAGCAGTGGGCTTTTGGTAGAAAGAGGAAGGCTTTGCTCATTCTGACCACAGGGCCTGGGGAGGTAACCGTGGGGAGGAGGCCATGCCCCAGTGGGACAAGGATGTGGACAATAGCGCCCAGGGAGGGGGAGGGCATCCTGGGCCACAACAGAATCCAAGGTCCTAAGAAGGCATGAGGATAATGAGGAATTGCACGTTTCAGGAAACTTGGAGGGCAGTGGCCCAGGAAGGGGGAAAGGGATTGGGAAAAGGTGCCCACCAACTGGTGTGGGCCTCATCCAGAACGGCCACAAGACCCATGTGTCCACACGCCACCACCAGGGGGCAGCCTGGACGTACCTGAGAATTTCTCCAGCAGGGACTGCGCACCTGGGCCCACACTTGCCTGCTCTGGGCGGGAGTGCCAGCGTCAAAGTGAGCAGGAAGTGTTGTTCTGACCCTGCGGGGCTGAGAGCCAGGCCCCGCCCTGCCTTGTCCTCCCCTCCCTCCCCAGAGCACCATGGGGAACCCCCTACATACCCACAGGGACCATCCTTCCAGACGATCTGGAAAGGTGTCAAGTCTGGCAAGTTGAATGTCCCTCCTCACCCTTCTTGTAGCTTTGTCCCCCAAATCCTAGTTCCCTGGAGGCCTTGGAGAGGTTTGGTGAATGAATAAGGAAGAGCAAGTCCTGGTGGACTATGGAGGCTAGCCACAGAATGGTGGAGCACCTGGGTTTAGGAACCTGGCAGAATGAGTCCCACCTGCCAGTGGACAGCTGGGAGGCCTCTCTGAGCCTCAGTTTCTTCATCTGTGGTTTTGAGAAGCTCATGTGTGCAGAGCCTTTGGCCCAGGGTCAGGTGTGGGCACCGGGGTAGGGGACTGACTCCCCCTGGGGGCCCTGAGAACCTGGAGACATGGGGCATGGTGAGACCACAGGTCTAGTGAGGTGGGCTTGCTGCGTGAGGGCTGGGGGGTGGGGGTAGGGCAGGGCGGGAAGGAGGCAGGTGCAAGATTTTGGGTGTGCCTGGCTGTGGCAACATACCAGCGCCCCCTCCTCAACTGACTGGACAACCAAGAAGCCCACAGCCTGTCTGAACATGTCTAGGATGGGGCCAAGTGTGGTGGGAAGCTGGCTAGCCAGAGGGCAGAGAAGCCGACTTAGTGGGCAAAGGTCCAGACAGCTCTGGGGCAAGAGTCACTGAGCCTGTCGCTCCTCCATCGGCCCCTGCCTAGGGGCGTCTTGTCGGGGCAGGTTACAGCACCTCTGTCAGCCCTCCCAAGAGAGATTTTATTTAGATCCTTTCTCATCAGGGCCTCATTCCCTGCTCCTGCTCTCCACCAGGTTGGCATGGGTTACCCCATTTCACAGATGAGGTGACCCAACTTCCATGGGGGCCCCACCATACCCAGGCCCCTGGGACTAGCCCATCCATCACATCTTTTACATTCTCCCTGTGACCGGCCACCTCCCCCCCCCACCCCCCGCCTTCCCGGTACTGCCTGATCAACTTCAGAGCCATTACAGGAAATCTGGAAAAGAGCTCTCGAGAACACAACATGAAGGACACAATGAAGGGCTCAGAGAGAACTCCGCAGCCCACTTGAAGCTCAGTTCTCCCTTCTGAGCATACCTCCTTCCTGTCTCACCCCTGTGGAGGTCAGATTTGGGGGCTGGGCAGGGGCTATGGGAGGTCAGGGGTTCCATCTACTGTAGAACACACTGGGGCCAACCTCGGTCCCATGAAACCAAGTGTGCAGCAGGTGGAGCGTGTAGCAGGTGGAGACAGCTCCAGGAACTTTCTTCAGGAAGGAGGGTTCCTGGGGGTCACGGTGGTACCAGGTGACACCCTAGCCAGCCCACAGGTCCTGTCAGTCCCCAGGCTCAGCCTGCCTGTCCCTGCCCCTGGTAGCAGGGGGTCTGCAGTGGGTCTGCACCCCCTGGGGCTAGAATGCCCTGTTTTTGGAGGACCACCAATTGCCCCTGCCCACAGGGATCTGGATCCCCACTCCCCTAACTTCCTGGCCTCTAATGTCTGGCTACAGGCTGTGTGCCCCATTTTGCCCTCTCACGGGGTCCTGGAGCCTCCAGGTAAACTTCCTCCAAACCTTCCTGACCTCTTGGCTGGCTGATACTTGCCTGATCAGACCCTCAGGACATTGATCTCAGCCTGGAGGACCCCACTGGCTACACTACTTGGACAAGATGCTCTGGCTGGGGAACCCTGATGGGAACTAGGCTTCCTCCTGCTCAGCCTGAGAGTGGGGTAGGGGCTGACTGTGAACCCTGGCCCACCACTTCCTACTTGAGTGACCTTGGGCCTTTCCCTCACTTCTTGACCCTCTCAGCCTCAACTTCCTCTTCCCTAAAATTGATCTTCTGGCTGGCCTGGTCCTTCAGCTGCCACTCCAAGGTGTCCTTCAACACTGCCCTCCTTCACCTCTTCTAGCCCCTCCCTTACTGGATTTAGCTGCCCCTCCCGCAAGCTGGGAGAACCCCCAGGCATAGTCCCTGTGCCCTGGAATTACTCTCTTACTCCTCCATCAGATTGTCTTCCTCCATGTTGCACCTACAGCGTAGGGTCTAGACCCAGCTAGGAGCAGGCATCAGTGTTTGTGCCCTGACCATTCCTAACAGGAAAGGCTAGTAGACAAGACTGCCCCCAAAAAGTGTCATCCTGGGGATCTCAGGGACCCTACTTCCCAATGAGAACTGGCCTTTACTGAGCCCTCACCATGTTCCTTAGCTTACTTAATGTTCTCAGCAACCTGTCCCAGACAGTGTCATTATGTCACCATTTTACAGATGGAGAAACTCAGGCTCAGAAAGGGGAGGTCATTCATCAAAGTTGTTCAGCAAAGTGGTGGCAGAGCCAGGATCAGAACCCAGGTGTGTCCCTTTGCCCCATGCCCTTATCTGGAGGACCCCTCCCCCATTCACTGGGAGCAAGACCTAGGTCTAGAGAACTGGAGAGAGGGAGGGACAATCAGGAATTCAAATTGGCAAGGCAGGTTGGGGGAGGGCTGGAGGTGTAGGGAGTGGCCAGTACTTAGAGCTTGGGCAAGAGGGTGCTTGGAGAGCTACCCTGAGGGGGAGCAGCAGAGGCAAGCTTGGACCTGCTGAGTCAGCTGGGAGGTTGCTGGGCTGCAAAGGGACCTGGGGCGGTGGGCCAAGGGGCAGAAGCCGGCACTGAGGCCCCACCCTGGGACCAGCAGGATTTAAGGAGAAAGCTACCTGGGAGAGGGCAGGAGGCCACATTTTCCAGATGGAGGGAGTGGTTGGCCTCCACAAGGTCAGGCAAGATAAGGGCCCTGGGCCCAGTGGCCCCTCGTGACTGCAACCTGGACTGCTGCCTGAGGGGGCTTTCTGGTGCCCTGGCCCTGGGGAAGTGGCCCCTCCCCCCGACCAGGGGACACCTGCTGGTCCTGGGATGGAGGAGGGCTCCCCGAAGAAAGCTAGGATATGGAGCCCTGGTGACGCAGTGTTAAGAGTTTGGCTGCTAACCAAAAGGTCGACCGTTCGAATCCACCAGCTGCTCCTTGGTAAACCCTATGGGGGCAGTTCTACTCTGTCCTATAGGGTCGCTATGAGTTGGTATCGACTCAACGGTAATGGGTTTGGTTTGGTTTAGTGCTCCCCCAGGAGTCCCTGGCTGGCGCAGTGGCTAAAGCATTCAGCTGCTAAGGAAAGGTCGGTGGTTTGAATCCAGCAGCAGCTCCGTGGGAGAAAAAAAGACCTGGAGACCTACTCCCATAAAGATTACAGCCTAGGAAACCCTATGCGACAGCTCTACTCTGTCCTATAGGGTCGCTATGAGTCGGAATTAACTCGATGCAGACAATGACAATAACAGTGCCCCCTGGGAGACCCTGGGTGGTGCAAGTGGTGAATGTGCTTGGCTGCTAACCTAAAGGTTGGTGGTTTGAGTCCACCTAAAGGTGTCTCGGAAGAAAGGCCTGGTGATCTACTTCCAAAAAAATCAGCCATTGAAAACCCTATAGAGCACAGTTCTACTGTGACACACATTGGGTTACCATGAGTTGCAATTCACTTCACGGCAACCAGTATGGTTTAGGGAGGCAGTGGTGGTTCAGTGGTAGAATTCTCACCTCCCATGCAGGAAGCCTGGGTTGGATTACTGCCCAATGCACCTCATATGCAGCTAGCATGCATCCATCAGTGGAGACTTTCATATTGCTATGATGCTGAGCAGAGCTTCCAGACTAAGAGGACTAGGAAGAAAGGCCTTGTGATCTACTTGCGAAAATTAGCCAATGAAAACTCTGTGGATCACAATGATCTGATCCTGTTGTGCATAGGGTCACCATGAGTTGGGGCCAAGACTCGACAGCAGCTAACAGCAACAGTGCTCCCACACCTGTGGAGCTGGTTCAGCGCTTACCCCGCTGGAGACATGGAGAGCCCAAGGCTACCAGAGGTTCTTGGCACTCCAGGACCCTGTCCTCCACCAAGTGCTGATTGAGGAGAGGTCTGGTTTCTTCACACTGGCCCCCAGCTGCTAGGCAGGAAGCGCGTTAGGGAAATGGAGCATTGCCTCACCCTCCACCCAGCACACCTCGCTACTCTGTTCTCCTCTACTCCACCATGTACCTCCTACAAGCTTTTACCTGCACCATTCCTGGAATCACCTCTGCCCTCACACAAACCGATGAGGCAGGTTCTGCTAAAGCCCCATTTTACAGGAGGGAAAACTGAGGCCAAGAGAGGCTACTTTGAGGGGAGCTAGCTGGACAGTGGCATGGCCAGGATTTGGATCCACACCTGTCTGTAGCTGAAGTTCTAACTGCCTCTGCTGTCATCTCTACCTTTCTCATCTCAGAGGGACGACATGTCCCCTCCTCCACCCACACAGTCACCTGGGCCAGCACAGTTCTGGGCTCAGGGACCACAGCCTGAGACAGAGAGACCCAGAAAAAACCCCACCAGTTTAATGGTGGAGGAAACAAGAACCCAAAGAGTGAGTGGGGAGTTGTTCCAGGGTCTGAGGGAATGAGAGGAGGGAGTTTGGGTCCAAGTTAGGGGATAAGTATGCAAGAAGCCCAAGAAAGTGAGGCCCCATCAAGATTTCTATTTTTCTTTATTTCATAATAATTGTCCTTAAAAAATAACCAAAGCAGTGTATAGACTCAACAATTCCAACAGTACAGGAGCAGGTTGAGCAATACAGGAGGGGATGTGAAAAGCATCCCCTCACCAATACTCGCCCCTAGAGATTCTCTCTCCTGGGAAGAGTCTCCGGTCCCAGCTCCCCTCAGGAATTTCCAAATATAGGTATGAATGGAAGCACACCTATAGTTTCTAAAAACCATCCAAATGGCTTCAGGCATATTGCTCTGCATCTTGCTTCTTTCACTTGGCAGAGGTCCTGGCTGTCTTTGAAAGTAAACTCTAACCCTTCTTTGCCTGTCTGCCTGGTGCCGGCAGTGCCGCCTTCCGCCGCAGTCCCAGAGCAGCCTGGCTTTCCCTGCAGCCTTGGCCCAGTGATCAAGTGCGCTGGCTACTCCTCTGAACTCCTGCACAAATGCAACCCTACCTCTCCTGTGTAGAGCCCTTCAGCGACTCTCATGTCCTTCAGGACATACACCCCCAGCCTGGCCTGGGTTGACAACACTCCTGCCTCTGGGCTCCCCCTGCCTGGACCTGCTGATCTTCCTCTCCCCCTATGACAGGAGTGCTGTGGCTACCTCATTTTATAGATGAGAAAACTGAGAGGCTCACAGAGGCTAAGTTACACAGCCAAGCTCGAAGCCCAGCCCTGCTCATCTCCTCTGGGTGCCTCGAAGAGTCTGCTCACCGTTTGGAGACTCTGCGCCTGCTCCCCTGCCTGGCATGACCCTGCCCCGCACTCGGTGTTGTCCTCAGATCTTATCTGTAAATTCCTGTATGCACCCTGGAGCTCACAGGGACCAGGTGCTGTCCCAGGCACTGGACTGCAGAGGGGAACAGTGGTCACTCTTGGCTCCCAGGGAGTTCACGGGGTTGACAGTGAGAGTAAAGGCTGAACACGGATGCCCATGCATCAGGAAGGCTATTACTGGTGATGCAGGGACCAGATCGAGAATGAAGGGCCACTGTGGTAAGAAGGGCAAGGGTGGGCCAGGAAGGTGGAACCGGCACTGAAGGACAGAGTGCCAGGTAGAGGGCTCAGTGAGGACCCCCAGACCAGGGCAGCGGGCTCCCCTGTTTTGACCCAAGCAGCCTGCCCCCCCCTTTCGCTGCACCTCCTGTGAGTATTCAGTCAGTGTTGCTCCCTTGACTCTGGGCTTCTGGGCCAGGAAGCATGTCTGTACTGTTCACTAGCCAGGCAGCCTCCTCATCACTGGTGTCAGCAACTGTTGGTTGAATGACAGTTGAGTGTGTGGCTGCTCTTGGGCTCAGGGTCCGTGGCTCTGTCTCGGGCTGGGGATGGTGAGAGAGAGGGGGCATGGCATTTGCTCCAGGGAATGTACATGCTGGGGGTAGTTTTCTGTAGGTGATATTCTGTTTTAAGAGCTCACAGCAGTCAGAGGGGTCAGAGTTTGAGCTTGGCTGTGTGACCTTGGGCAAGTGACTTAGTCTCTGCAAGCCTAAGTTTTCTCATCTACAAAATGGGGTCATCACAACATCCCTCTCATAGAGGGCAAGCAGGGTCTGCGGGTCCGGATGTGTAATGTGCTGTGCCCACGTATGGAGGTATGGAGTGAAGAATCCATGTTGGGAGCCAACATCAGTAACTAGAATTTGGGGAAGGCTGTTGCTCTTGCAAGATTCAGTCTCCCAGGTGAGCAACTCAAAGGCCAGGTTCCTGGAAGTGCCACTCTATGCCCTGCGTGTACTACTTACATTGTGTTCCCTACAACAATGAATGAATGGACCCTTCGTGGTTTGGGGAGGAGCAGGTAGGGTCAAGGTGGAAAGAGGGAAGGGGGTTTTGGAGGAAATATGTCCTTTCATTCTTTTGAGTTTTAATTGAGCAACCAATTTGGTGCCAGGCATGAGTCCACTACAGTGAACCAGACAGTCTCCCTGCCCTCGGGGACTGTCTCGGGAATCCAGAGAGACTTCCTGAAGGAGGTGATGTCTGAGCTGACTCCTAGAGCCTGAGTAGAGGTTTGCCAGGCAGATGTGGGGAGAAGAGAGAATGGTGGCCCAGGTAGGAGGAGACCCGGGTGCAAATGCCCAGAGGTGGGAGATGATATCAGGGCATGTTCTCCCATGTGGCTTGAGCATGGGATGGAGAGAGGTGAGAGGGGATATGGGATGGGACATAATTATGCTAAAAAAATTCAAATTTAACTGGGTATCCTGTATTTTTATTTTCTATACAGCTAGGACTCTAACCTTCCGGGATATTTTAATATTTGTTTTCTTTTTGTTTTTTATTGTAAAAAGATGATGGCAACAATGCAAATTAAAGAAGGGTGTAAAAAATAACAAATCAGCTGTATTCTTCTCCAGACACAGCCTACATGACAGACAATCGGAGTTACACTTGGTCGAGGGCTCCCCAGAGTTTGAGCTCTGTGCTCGCCTGCAGAGCCTCCTCTTGTTCAGTCCTCCCAGAGTTCCGCAAGGCAGGCGCCATTTTTATTCCTACGTTACCTGTGAGGAAAGCCAACCAGAGGGGTTACGTCCCATACTCAACAGAGTCTGGAGTGAGTTGGAATATAAAACAAAACCAGTTCTAAGTGGTCTCCACTGTGTGGCTTTTGTATTTCTGTATTACCTTCCACCCAAATACAGTTTTACAGGGTTGCTATCAGTGAAAACAACATTTTAAAATCTTCTATTTTTACTTAATATTCTATCAAAAACTTTCCCCCCATTTTAAAGTTTATTAATAGTGAGCTAGGAGCAGGGGTGTAACCATGCTGAGTTTTTACAAAGTACCTAGCAGGAATGGGGCAGGGACTGCCCAATAACCAGGACAGAGATGGTGCGGGTCTAGCTCACAGTGATTTGGAAATCCTTTTGTTGTTTCTACCCCCTTGGAATTTTTTTTTTTTCTTTCTGATGTTACAAGGAATATGTACTAAGTATAGAAAGCCTGGAATGTTTCAAAAAGTGAAAGAAGCAGGAAAAAAGAAACTCACTCATAGGATATGAATAGCTATAACGTTTTGGGAAAATAAATCAGGCAGTACCTAAGAAAATGTAAAATGCCCACATATCATTTCACTCATGGTTTTTACTTCTGGAAAACTATTCTACACAAGTAAAGGCAGGAGTATATAAGGATATATATCCAAAGACTTTTTTAAATTAATTTTTTGGGTAGTATCTCCAAACTGTAAATAACCTGAATAGCCATGAGTAAGGGGGAGGGTTGAATAAACTATGGTACTCCTATTCTCTGAAACACTGGGCAACTATTGACAAATGTATTATGAATTCTATAAGGAATGAACTAGAAAGATGACTGTGATCTATTTTAGGGGACAAAAAAACAAGTGTAGTGTAATGTAAGTAGTAAGATCTATTTTGTAACATGTGAATAGATACATGACTTAGAGACCAGGGCGAAAAATACACCTGTTAATGTTGCTTCAGGGAGGAGAAGTGGGGATTGGAGAGGAGAAGGAATTAGTAACTTTTTTTTTTTTTAAATGTGTTTTAGTATAACTAGAATTGTTTCAACCAGCAGTGTTTTGTAATAAACATACACCAAAAACCAAACCAAAACCATTGCTATCAGTGGATTCTGATTCATGGTAATGTCATGTGTGTCAGAGTAGAACTGTGCTCCACGGAATTTTCACACACACCTTAAAATATACATGTATATTTAAAAAAGAATCCCAACTCCTAGAGAAAACCTCTGTAAATATTTTGATGTATTTTCTTCAGTTGCTTCTCCATGGATCAATATTTTGCATGCATTGGTACATATTTTATATTTTGCATTTTTGAGGCTTAATATCCTACCATTTGCACATTTCTAGGTCACAAAATGTCCTTATAAACACCACTCCTGGTGTCTGCTTTACATTCCTTCATGTGAACTATTTAACCAATTCCCTATTGTTGGACACTTTGGGTGTTTACAATTTTTTTTCATTATTATAAATGACACTTGAATAAGTACATTAATTTTTAAATTCAAATTAGACAAGTAATTACTGAGTGGCTATTAAGTCTCAGGTGTGGTTTAGGCAGTGGGCTTCCAGGCTTATGATCTGGCTAGGGTTACAATAACGAAACATGGTCTGTAACATTATTTCCCAAGAACAGATTTCCAGAAGAGCAATTACTGGTTCAAGGGGTATGGTCATTTTTAAAGATTTTTTTGGCTCACATTGCCAAATTGATGCCCAGGAATTTCAAGGCAGTGTGCACTAACTCCGACAATGTATGAGAGTAAACACCCACCAGACTCATGCCTATGTTTGAAGATTATCATTTGATTTTTTTAATTCATTCTATAAAAGAGGCATTTGTAGTTTTAATTTGCATGTCTTTGATTAGTAGAGAGGTTGACTTTTTTTTTCAGTAGTTCCTTCAAATAATGAGTCCTCTACTGAGTAAAATATGTGGGATATTCTCTATCTTCTTCATGGATATTTGCCATCTTCTTTTCCATCTATTTTATTCTTACTGTTTCTGGGATCTGTTTCTAGGCTTTCTGTTCTGTGTCTTGGTCTGTGCCACACTGATTGGATTGCAGTAGATTTATAATTCGTTTTAATATCTGACAGGGCAAATGCACCCTCATTCTCTTTTTGTTCCCAAGGAGGGGGGTATAGCTGTTCTTGGCTATTTTTTCCTCCAGGTGAACTTAGAATTTTGTCGTTAAGTCTCAGAAACGTCCACTTAGGACGACACTAAACCTACACATTAATTTGGGCAGAGCGATCGCATCCTCAGTGTTTGGTGAGAGGTTACTGAAGTGGTCATCAGTCCTGACTCGCGCTAGGGAAAAACTTCCCTAACACAGATCCCAAATTTGGGTTCCTGTCGGACTTTTGGGCTGTAACGATGGTGTGCTCCTTTGTTTGGCGTTTAAAGTAGAGGGGAGCCCAAAGTGACTCTCTGGAGAAGTGGCCAGGCCACCACTCGCGGCCATCCAAACGACGGCCATCAGCGCGGGTCCGAGGCAGCCAGCTCAGGCGCTGCCTGACCCCTGAGGCCTGCAAGGGGCCGCGGTCACCGGAAGGGGCTGGCTGAGCACTGCGTGCGCGGTACCTCTGCGCCCTGGGAGCAGGTAGGGCCGGCCTGAGGGGCTGTGGGCGCAAGCCCCGAGGGGCGCTGAGATCAGGGGCAGAAGGCTCCGCCTCTCCTCCGGACTCCAACTGCTCGGTCCCTCCGGGACCCCAGACCGAAGCCTGCAGTCCCTGGGGCCTGTGCCTTGGAGGCTGGAGTCCCTTGGTGGGGGGGGGGGGCACGGAGCGGGCGCGCAGAGGGAGGTGGGACGCAGGCCTCTAAGGGTCTCTGATGAGAGGTCCGAGGGGTCAGGGTCAGGCTCAGGCTCGAAGGGGATCAACCCGGAGTCTGGGGGCTAGACGTGGGTGTTTGGGGGACGTGGCTTCCCGTATAGGGGAATCTGCGGCCCGCGAGTTTCGGGGAGGGTTCTGATGGCGTCCCAAGTCCCGGGGTCGGGGTTCCGACAAGCTCTAGGGGTCGGTGTCCCGAGCGCCTCCTGCGCGCCCCTCCCCCACGGCACCGTCGGC
>NW_004444093.1:5768950-5806093 GCF_000243295.1 Trichechus manatus latirostris | reverse complement strand
TGGCCCGCCGGAGCCCCGGGCACAAAGCCCCCAGCCTCGGCCGGCCCGGGCGCGGATCTGCGGGTTCGGCGGGCGAGCGGCGCCGGCTCTTTGTGCCTTTTCATTAGCGATCTAATCCGAACCGCGTCGGATGAGCTGCGCTGCCTGACAGGCGGGCGGGCGCCCATTATGCAAACGGCCTTCGCCCGTGGCCACCCCTCGCCGGGGGATTTGGCGATTTCCAGACTGCGGCCCTGCATCGCCTGCAGCTCCCTTCCCGCAGGGTCTGGCCTGCTTGGGCTGCTCTCAGAGGGCCAAGCCCTGCGGCTGGTGGGCTTGCTGCCCTGCCCCCAGATCTCCTGTAGGCAGCCACTTGGCAGGAAGAGAGATGGGCTTGGGGGAGGGGGTCGGTTGGCAGGGGGAGGGGGCGGTAGGGCCCCCGACTGTCACTCTGTTTATCTTCCAAGATGGTTCATATTCACACAGGCCAGGCTGGGAGATGCCTCTCCCCGGGGGGCAGCGACTTATGGAGGGGAGGGGACGAGGCCAGATAATGCTCTGAGCGGCCCCACCCAGAGCAGCATGGGGAAGGGAGCCCGGTACTGACCCGGTTGGGCTGGAACGTTTTGAAGTTGTTTATCCGTGCCTTTTCCTATTCTTTCCACCGTCACTCAGTATTTTTTCTAGTAGTAGTTGCCAAGCACATCTGGAAAGCTAGGTTCCCTGCTCCCCACCACCTACCCCCAGCGGGAGGGGTGTAACCCTGGGAGGCCACCCCTCTGACATATGTGGGGGGAGGGGCAGAGCCCTTGCCCATAGGAATCCTGTAGGGTGGATTGTTGACTGATCTGGGGATTGCTGTGCCTCTTGGGCTGGGGGAGGGGGAGAGCTGGCAGGTAGTGGAGGGGCCTCAGCGCTTCTAAGCTGAACTTGGCGCTGTTCTCTAGGGACCCTGGATGGAGACACTTCTATGGACATAGCATTTATTGCTTCCTGGCTCCTGGCTTTGCTTTTTGCCCTCCAATCCTATCTGCCAGGGTCTGAACTCCCAGGCCTTTCAGCAGACATTTTCAGGAGCACAGGCCATGTGGCCATTCTGTAGCCCTGGCTCAAGGAGAGAGAGCGTGTAAGCGTGATGAGCAGGGTTGCTGGAGTGGTCTGAAAAAAAAAAAGCAGATGGGCTGGCCTCGGGCTGGCCCCAAGAGACAAAGCTGTGTGGTGAGATTGCTGGTTTAGTGGGCTCTTAGCACCCAGTGGGGGGTGGGATGAGGCTGATACTGCGGGCTGAACCGAGTCCGTGGCCCAGGGGTTGTTCCCAGAAGTAGGTCCCCCTGCGTTCAACTGAACCTTCAGGTCCTGTGTGATTGAGCTTATTATGAAATTCTCTAAGTCCCTTGGAAGGCTAGGAAGGGGCTCCCCACCTGCCTGCCTGCCTTGGAGGCCAGAGCCCTGAGGTTGATCTGCTTTCCGTTGGGCCCTGGCTTCCTGCTGGCCGGTTTCGGGGTGTTACAGAGTGCCTGTTGACCAGCCTCTCTGGCCGTCTGACTCGAGTGCTGGTGTATGCCCAGAATTTCTCCCTGCAGTGTTTTCCTGCCAGCTGTTGGGACTTGTAGATTAGTCACTCAGCTTTTACAAGCAATTCCTGAAAAGAAAAATCCCCCTCTGGTTGCTGGCTCTGCGCAGAGGAGAGGAAGCAGCAGCCCAAGGGCGCTAGGCCTCTAATTAAAGCAACCCTGAGATGATTGCTGCAATTGCTGGATCGGAGGCCTCGCAGGTGGGGCAGGAGCCATACGTCCTGTCCTGCCAAGCGGGACCTGCTCTGGAGACAGGTCAGCGTGATCCCGTCCTTGCTCCCTGCTCCTGGCCAGCACCCCAGCCTTTTCTATGAGCCGCAGTCCGGGATTAATCCTCACGTAGTGTTTTCTTTCCATAGATCAGATTTCTCATTTTGTTAATAAGCACGGCCTCCAAGCCACTTGAAGTCAGCTGTTGTGGCCTCGGAGCAACAGGGTTTTGCATTATTGAGCTGATAGGCCTGCTGCCTTCCTGGAGTCCTTATTGTCTGCCAGGGTCAGATCCAAGGTGGGGGTGGGCGGGCGGGGACTAGTGCCAGTGAGTGTGTGTGACACTGGTGCCTTTTAATCAGCAGCTAGTCCTGGAGAAGGGCTGCTGGGCAGTTCTGGAGAGTTCTGCAGAGGAGTGAGGAAGGAATAAAGTTCAGTTTACCCAGGGGACCTGTGGCTCTGCCCTTTTGCTTGGCCTCTTGGCCTGGAGCAGTCAGCCCCACCCCACTCCTAGTCTTGCCCACTGGAGCTGAGAGCCACTGTTCCAGACCCGATCGCCTGGGGGAGTGGGGCCTCCTTCTCCTGGGCTGGTCCTGCTGGCTTTCACCATCAAGGAGATAACACATCAGGTTCCTCCCCTCCAGCTCCTTGGAGACCCTGGCCCCGCCACTCACTCTCAGTTGACCTCAGTGACCGACTGTCTGTGCCTTAGTGCCTCCGTTTCTCAGATGGGAGCAGAACTGAAGTTTATATCCACATATCTTTGCCCTGCAGAACTTAGCATGGGGAAGACAGACACACAAACAATTGTGAGATGGTATGATAAGGGCTGGCATGGACACGAGGGCAGCACAGACGGCACAGCAGTGGCAAGGCACACATTGGTGTCACATACCGTGGGAGGGGCCACACCAGGTTCTGGTTGTGGAAGTGAGGGGTTTCGGCCAGGGAGTGACTGGATTTCACTCTGGAAAGGCAGTAGCTGTGGGAGGGTGGCCGGGGAGACATTCAGGAGCACGATGCCAAGCCTGAGCCTGTGAGGCTGTGTGTTACCAGAAGCTGGCCCATGGGCTTCTCTGCCAGCTTTTATTCAATGAATGTTCCTGAGCACCAGCTTGGTGCCAGGCCCTGGTGGGTAGACTGGAACATGCCAGTGTCTGCCCTCACAAACTTGCCAACAGAGGTTTGCCTCTTTTCGGTGGCCTCAGTTCAGCACACTAGACGTTCTCAAACTGGTACTTGGAGGTGAAGTAACTTGCTGGGGTCGACAGTAAGAACCTGACCAGGAATGAATGTGGTGAACTCCAGAGTCCGTGTGGGCGTCTAGTGTGAAGGCTGGAGAAGTTTACAGTCCCACAGGGAAAGGTGGGAGCAGCCCCCCTGCCCCCCGCCCCCAGCTCCAGGTAAGGGGCTTCCAAAGAAGCTTGTCCAGTTTGGCTCTGCCTGGCACCACAGGGGTTTGCTTCCTGCTTGGATGGGCCTTACCCTAAGGGTTAGAGACCTGGGTTGGGGGAGGAGGGCCCCTGAGGAGAGGCTGGCCTGGGACTGTGGCTTGCCTTGAGCCTAGTTTTAGCCAGGAGTAGCAAAGCCAGAAAAGCAGGTGGGGGTTGTGCTTCATAAGGAAGGGGACATTGCAGTCGAGGGACGGGGCCAGGACCGGCCTGCCACTGCTGCCAAGAAACTGCCTGGGACCCTGTGCTTGTGAGGTTGAAAAAGGCTGCCAGGCTGGGGGGAGCCCCTCCTTCTGACTGTCCAATTTTCATGGCTTTCATACCGAGACTGGTACTAGTCGCTGGGGCAGGGGCGTGTGGCCTTGGGGTTAGAACAGGACAAGGTGGAGTTCTTTTGTCCGGACAGGGGAGCCTCAGTTAACTGCTTCAAGGCCAAAGGGTCTGGCTGCTTCTGGTGAGGAATGTGGTATATAGTAGGTGTTCATTTCCTGCTTGCATTGATCCACTTCCCATAGCCACATGGAGTGTGTTTGGGGAGAATGCAGGGGAGGAAAAGGCAGGCGGCCTTCTCTGTCCAGCTCACAGGAACTGCAGGGGGACTGGGGAAAGGCAGGGATTGAGTTTGGCCAGGGGAGTGCTTCAGGAGGGTTCGGCCTGCGTTGGAGATGGAAAGTCTGCTATGCAGACTTGTCCCAGTGGTTCTAGGCGGTTGCTGCTGCCTCAGGCTTCCTTCCTACCGCTTTGCTGGGTGGGTAGGTTCTCTCTGTCATGTTGGGGAGGGGCCGTGCCAGTGCCTAGAGGATAGTACCTCCCCATGGTGGAGGTGGCCACCCTGGGGCGAGCCAGACTACCACAACCCCCTGCCCTGTGACCACCCTGCGGTGAGCCTGACCACCCTGGGGTAATCCTGACCGCTGCTGCCCTCGCTGGCCTTTTCTCATCTGCGTGTTGAGGCCCTTGAGGGAAAGGAGCCTGTCCTTTGCTGCTCCGTCTCCCATGCTGTTGGTGAATTGGCTCAAACAATGAACGAGAAGGGAGAGGAGGCTGGGGGCTCAGTGGCCTGTTTCTCTGTGGACATAGTGAGGCTTTTCTGGGAGATAGCCCAGGCCACCCATGGCCCAGTGTGGACTGTTCACATGTCGCTGGCCAGTGCCCCGGCTCTCAGCTTGGGCTGCACATTGGGATCTCCTGAGAGCCGGTGAGGCCGGGACCCAGCCCAGCTGGAGTCTGTGGAGTTGGGCCCATGCATTCGCATTTCCTGCAGCTCTTGAAGCGATTCCGGTGTGCAGCCCAGTTTGAGAACCGCTGTTCTAGTAGGTGTTGGTAAACCTTTGTTCATAGTAGAATCAAGCAGGTGGTTCAGCTGCCTAGGTCAGCACAGGTGACCTGGGTGACCAGGGCCTGCTGTGCCTGGCTGGTGGCTCGCTCTGGGCCAGGGAAGTCTGCAGTCAGCCAGTGTGTGCATTCAGACAGGCTGGCCACCAAGGTTTTAGACTAGCTCCAGACACGGGCTCCCCTTTTCCCTGGGTGGTAGTAGGAGGGACTTAGGCCATAAGGCACTAAGGGCCTGTTCCCAGGGAGCCTCCCGCTGCCCTCAGCCCCTACACACTCAGTCCTGTGGCCTGGCCTGGGTCCTTGGCTGCATTCCTGAGCCGTAGTTGGTCTCTGTGTGGGCTCTTTTGGCTTCCTGACAAGCCTGCCGTGGCCACAGCTGAGGGGTGATTGGGCAGCTGGGGGCTTCTGGGACCCATGCCCCTTCTGTTTCTCTTTGATTTCAAGGTCCGTTGGAGAGAGGAGGGAAAGGCTGGCTTCCTGGGATTTGCTCTCTCGGCATGGACAAGGGATAGGGCGGGCGGGGAGGGGACCGTGAAGGCAGAGCTTCCAGTCGGACTTGGCCTGGCTCTGCCTCCTTGCTGGGACAGAACAATTGCAGTCCAGTTCACACCCACAGGTAGACAGGACACAAGACAGCCCCTGCCTCCTCAGGGGCAGCTTCCCGTGGAGGCAGCTGGCAAGGACCATGGATGTGGGGTAGTGTGGTCCCCATTTAGTGTCCTGGGAAGGAGGTGCTGCAGTTGAGAGCAGGCTGGGGCGCAGGGAGGTGGGGTTCAGAGTGGCCTGGCAGGTAGGTCAAGGAGGAAGGTGGGGATGGCCTCCTCAGCCGCCTGTGCACAGCAGGGGTCCCCATCTGGGGGTGAGTGATCTTGGGGTGGGTTTCTGTGTCCGCTTTTTCACCATGGTGCCTCTGCCCCTATAGGTTTCACTATCCTTCCCTTTTTTTTAGAGGTGCCAATGGATTCTGTCAGCAAGGGCTAAAGGAACCTTAATGTTCCAAAGGGACCCCAGCTGAGCTCCTTGTCTTCCTCCTCCTCTTGGTCTTCTCTCCGCATGGGCCCACGTGTGGGGCTCAGGCACTGCCTGCGATCCTGGCAAGGAAGAGACAGAGGCTGTAGAACTCCTCCCAGCTGCAGGCATGAACCGCAGCCTCCCGAGGCCCTTGGGCTGGTGCCAGGTGCTTCTCTCTCCTGCCATGCAGCTCTGGGAGGAGCGGGCGGGTTGAGCTGTGGTGTCAAGCCATGGCTGGTCCTGCAGGGTGAACATGCGCCCCGGGCAGCCCTGGTGCAGACCAGGAGAAGAGTTTCCAAAGTTCCACATTCCATGAGTGTGCTGAGGCTGATAAGGGCTGCAGGGCTGGCTGGGCTGCTTTGGGCAGGAGGGGACTTTGACTTCAGCCCCCAGCAGTACTTACCTCCTGCTTCCTGATAGCACCCCTCCCCCACCTCTCCCACTGACCACTCTGCCCTGGGGCTGTGCTGGGCTGGGTCATCTCCCAAGTTTGGTGCTGCTCCCTCAAACCAGTGGTGGCTCTTTGAGTCAGCAAACCTGCTGTGGGCTGCAGTCGAGTTGGCCCTTGATTCATGGCGATGGGTCCTGCACCATCCCCATGATCGGTTGCAGGTTGGACTGTTGTGACCCATAGGGTTTTCATGGGCTGATTTGCACAAGTAGATTGCCAGGTCTTTCTTCCTAGTCTATTTTAGTCTGGAAGCTCCACTGAAACCTGTTCAGCAACACACAAGCTTCCACTGATAGATGAATGGTGGCTGTGCATGAGGTGCATTGGTCAGGACTCGAACCTGGGTCTCTGGCATGAAGGCGAGATAATTCTACCACAAAACAACCACTGTCCGCAGCAAGCCTTGTTTGAGTTGGGAGCTGAACTGGCGGGTTTTTTTTTAATGGAACATCACTTTTACTTGGAAGAACGGCTGCTATAATGTGGTTATTCACACTTGGGGAATTTCACAGGCATTTTCCTGAAAACGAAGTGAGCCTACCACTTTAAGGGAAACAATTGAGGATATTTGTTCCCATGATAAATTTGAGCTTGCAAGTGAGAATTTGAATTTTGGAAATCTTGCATCCATCATCAGGAGCCTGGTAGCTTCTTAACACTTTAATCAGACTTTTCTGATAAGCTCTGTTGTGATGTTAGCACGTGTTATTTTTTTTTAATATGGTATAGTGAAACATGACCACATTTTGTTTATCCACTCATCTGTTGATGGACACTTGGGTTGTTTCCACCTTTTGGCTATTGTGAAAAGTGCTGCAATGAACATTGGTGTACAGATTTATGTTTGTGTTCTGCTTTCACTTCTTTTGGGCATATATCTGGGAGTGGAATTGCTGGGTCATATGGTAGTACTTTGTTTCTTACTCATTTTTAAGAATGTAAATAGCAGGGCTTTGGAGCAGCTGACAAAACATAGGTCTGGGACCATGGGCGCTGGGCAGTCCTTCCCCCTTTATCCCTCGTTTATCGTGTCACTTCCTCCCCGTGCCAGCTTATCTTTTTCAGTATATGATTTCACCCTCTCTCTTCTCTGCGTTTGTTCTTTCTGGCTGTCATTTGCTCACCTCACATTTGCTAAGTGCCTCCTGCGTGCCCAGTGCGTGCTGGCTCCTCTGGAGGAGGGTCCCTAACCTTGGGAGCCTAGGCGGTAGAGGTGGGTGGGCTGAGGCAGTTAGACTAGGGTCATAGTGTGTCGAGGGGAGGGGGAGAGGCGGGGGGAAGGGTGCTCCCAGCGCCCCGGGGTGTGGCTGTGAAAGGGGCCGTGGCAGCCAGGTGGGCTGGGGCCCCTCTGGGAAGTGCTCTGCTTGCCCAGCACGGGGTGGACTTTATCCCAGGCATTGGGAGTCCATTGAAAGCTTTTCAGTAGGGGGACGAGTTGATGAGACCTGTGTTTGAGAAAGATAACTCAGGGTGATGGGACTCTGAATCAGAGGGGCAGGGACGGGGCGAGGACCTGGCTGCAGGGACTGGAGGGGGATGTGTTCTAGAATTTGGTATATTCACTTGGAGTAGCTTTAACTCTGCCATCCCCCCACAGCCCTTGGGAGGGCTCCTGGGGCTTTCATCTCACACCCTGGGGTGAGCCCGCCTGCTCTCTTGTGCAGCGGCCCAGGCTCTATTAGGACAGTAACGTTTCTGGGTGATCTCCCGTGGGACTGAACCCTCCGGAGTCCTTGTTTGAGCACCGACCCGTTTGCGTGGTCTCTGCAGTGGTCTTTGTGGATCAGGTGACGTTTCAGGTGTGGAAGGGAGATGCCCAGAAGGCTGTGCTCAGCTGTAGCCTCTTGGCCCTGCTTGCTTCAGGCAGGTGTCTGGGCCCGCCGTGTTGCTGGGGGCTTCTTAGTGGACCAGGAGATGGTGCATCAGGGTATTTACAAAGACAGTAAAATCAGAGAGTGTAGCTCACGTGTATGCACACATGTGCATGAACACATTTCACACACGCTTGTTCCCTCTCCATCCCTAAACCCCAACCTGTGTGCCTCCCTGCAGAAGTCCCCACGGGTCTCTATTGTGTGTGAACCACATTCCCTCGATTTTCTTAGTCGTTTCCCCACGTGTGTCTGATCATTAAGCGGTGGGCTGCCTGCTAGCAGTTTGGTTCTGTGCACACGGAGCCCGGCTCTGTGCACTTTTGCTCTGGTGTGCTCTGGGGTCACTGTGGCTGTCGGTCATGCGTGTCCTTCTCCACTTGGTGTGTTCTGAGGTCTCACTGCTCCACACGTTACCCCTTCTTCTGGTGGTGAACATCTGGGTTGTTTCCAGGTGTTTTGCTTTTGCTGCCTCCTTAGTAGCTAGTTCTGAACCTGAGCTGTACTTCTCTGGGCAGAGAAGTGCCTGTTTGTTTTGTTTTCTGTCTCTGAACCCAGTCCCAGCGTGTTCTACAACCCTTCTGCCCACTGGGCCCTGTGAGTCAAACTCTGCATGTATGTTCTCAGTCTGCGTGGGCTCTCCTGGCCCCCTCGCCTTCTGTCTTTGTTAGATCCTCTCCTGATCCCTGCTGGGCAGGGGAAACCCTCCTCTCCGTGGAGCGCCCCCTGGAGGCCCAGAGGCTGCATGTGTCATGGCAGTCATTTGCCAGAGACACAACAAACCCAAACCTGTTGTCATCAAGTCTATTCAGACTCATAGTGACCCCATTTGTTACAGAGTAGAACTGCTCCGTAGAGTTTTCTTGACTGTTATCTTTTACGGAAGCAGAGTGCCAGGCTTTTCTTCCACAGCACTACTGGGTAAGTTCGAACTGTCAACCTTTAGTTTAGTAACCAAAAACCAAAACCAAACCTATTGCCATTGAGTCGATTCCAACTCATAGCAACCCTCTAGGTTAGTAGTGGAGCACAAACCATTTGTGGTGCCCAGGGACCTTGCGAGCACCGTAGCTCTTAGTATTTTTCAGAAAGGTTCCTAATTTTGTCCTTAAAAATGACTTTTAAAAACTCCTCTGAATGCCCACAGTGTCCTTCCTGGTTTTTTTTTTTTTCCCATTTGGATTAAATAAACCTGATGTCGATCATCCTGTGGCCATTTGTTTGTGGGGGGGGGAGTGGCAGTTGATGAGCCTGTCATCACCACACAGCTTCCTTTGAGCCAAATCCCCAAGGGCCTTGCCTGTTTTCTTCTCAGCTTTCTCGCTTTGATATGAAGACACCTGGACCTGCTCAGGCCTCCTGGAAATTCTTTGGTGGCCTGTTTACATCTTGCCTGCAGCTCTGTGGATTTCCTGCTCTGCCCTGGGCTTGCCTTTTAGGATTTCGAGAACCCATCTTCTTTTCTACCCAGAGGCACCTCGGGAGAAAGGCCTGGCAATCTACTTCCGAAAAACCAGCTATTGAAAAACCATGGAGTACAGTACTACTCTGACACACATGGGGTCATCATGAGTTGGAGTTGACTCGACGGCAACTGGTTGTTTTGTCATTTCTGTCTTTGGAACTCTCAGCTAGGCATTAGACATTAGGGCAAGTAAAAAAATTATCTAGTTGGTTTTTATCTTTAGCAGACACGAGTCTGCTCCTAATAAGAGATTTTCCCGGTAGTCTCTAGGTTTCCGGGGGAGTTCCTAGCTGGTGACTGGTGTGTATGAATTCCTCTTCTCAAACTGGGCAGTCTGTGCTGGATGTCACCTCTTCCCCACCTGTCCTGTCCACGTGCCAATTCTCATGTTGTGATAGTTCACTGTTATTTGGGAGCTCATGAGCAGTTCCTGCCTGGACAAGGTCTGAGTCAGATCTCCTTCCCTCCTGATGGTCTGTGCATTGTACTGAAATGCAGTCATAAACAAGAGTGCCCTGAATGCTTCACAGGTAAACATATGGTGGAACCAGCATCCAGAGCAGGAATACAGGTGCCCCCAGTGCCCCAGGGTGACCCCCTCACCACTAGCATTGTGGTGCTGCCTGTACCTGAACTTGTATGAATGGAATCATACTGAAGAGTCTTGTTTCTTTTCAAAGTGAACTGTTCAGTGACATTTAGTACATTCACCATGTTGTGTAACCACCACCTCTGTCTAGTTCCAGAACATTTTCCTCATCCCAAAAGGAAACCTCATACCCGTTAAGCACCCCATCTACCTCTCCCCCTAGTCTGGGAGATGTTTAGTCTGTATTTGGCAAATTAAAACCCCATTATTGTCTGGCACACTGTTTGTTTTGTGTTTTTCTAATTTCCCTTTAGCATTGCATCTCAGTCCTGTCCCAGCCAGGTGGGCCATGTCATCTCATGGGACCAGGCAGTGGTCCTGGAATGCCAGCTTGCCTCAAAGTTTCTACCAGTCCATGGCAAAAACGTTGCTGAAGGGCTGTCACCTGCCCTTTCTTAGGAAGGACTCCTCTACATTGAGAGGTGGTTCTTCCTGTTCTCTGGTCGTCGAAATATTTTCTTTTATGGAGTGATAATGATAGGATGATTGTTTCTAAAATTTTTTTGAGTCTCTACTTGGCATAAGGAGTCCCTGGGTGGCACATACAGTTAAGCACTCAGCTACTAACCGAACGATTGGTGGTTCAAGTCCACCCAGAGCTGCCTC
Source organism: Trichechus manatus latirostris (assembly GCF_000243295.1). NCBI lineage: Eukaryota > Metazoa > Chordata > Mammalia > Sirenia > Trichechidae > Trichechus > Trichechus manatus. Next base: position 5,795,491 of record NW_004444093.1, on the reverse strand, counting down.
AGAAGAAAGTCCTGGAAATCTACTTCCAAAAGATCACAGCTATTGAAAACCTTATGGAGCATAGTTCTGCTGTGACACACATGAGGTTGCCATGAGTCAGATTCGACTTGATGACAACTGGTCACTTGGCATAAGAAATTGTTAGCAACTAGGTTTGTTTTGATGTAGGCGCTTATAGCTATAAATTTGCCTCTGAGCACTGCTTTCACTACATTCCATAAGCTTTGGTGTGTTGTACTTTCATTTTCATTCAGCTCTTAGGTATTTTCTGGTTTTCCTTCTGATTTCTTCTTTGACCAATTGGTTAATAGTGTTTTGTTCAATTTTCTACGTATTTGTGTATTTTCCACTTTTCTTTCTGTTATTAATTTCTAACTTCATTGTGTTTGGAGAAGATACTTTATATGATTTCAGTCTTTTTAAATTTATGCAGACTTATTTTATGACCTAACACGTGGTCTATTCTGGAGAATGATCCATGTGCACTGGAGAAGAGTGTATTCGTACTGTTGTTGGGTGGAGTGTTCTATCCTGTAGGTTAGGTCTAGTTGGTTTATACAGGCAGCCCCCGGTTACTAACGTTCAACTTAACGACAACTCATCCTTAAGAACGGACTACCGTAAAGCCTATTAAAAATTTGAGTTAAATTCAGTGGTTTGTAAAACGAACACACACACTATTTTGTAACACTCATGAAAACATTACATGGTTTGGAAGTGTTTGTTAAGTGTTTTATATGTGTAGAAGGGTAAAATATATACTGTGTACTAAGACAAACGTTTGACTGACTGACTCTAAATTAGAACTGTACGTATCTGTTCTGACTTACCTACAAACTCAAAGACAGACTTAGGAATGGATCTTGTTCATAACCTGGGGACTGCCTGGAGTGTCATTCAGGTCCTCTGTTTCCTTCTCGATTTTCTTTCTAGATGTTCCGTCCATTGTTGAAAGTGGTGTATTGGAGTCTCCAACTATTGTAGAGCTGTCTGTTTCTCATTTCAAGTCAGTCAGTATTTGCTTTATACATTTTGGGGCTGTGATGTTAGGTGCGTGTATATTTATAATTGAGATATCTTTTTTAATGATTTACTCTTTTATCATTATGTAATATACTCCTTTATCTTTTATAACAGATTTTGACTTAAAGTCTATTTTGTCTGGTATTAAAATCACTACCACGGCTCTCTTTTTGGTTACTATTTTCATGGAATATTTTTTCCTATCCTTTCACTTCTAACTAACATACTTGTGTTCTTGCCTAAGATGTTATCTTTTGTATACAGCATCTAATTGGATCATGTTTTTTTAAACCTATTCTGCCACTCTCTGCCTTTTGATTGGAGTATTTAGTCCATTTACAATCACTGTAATTACTGATAAGGAAGAACTGATTTCTGCCATTTTATTATTTGCTTTTTGTGTGTCTTATACCCTCTCTGTGCCATATTTTCTCTAATACTGCCAACTTTTAGGGTTTGTTTTTTTTTTAATTGTGCTTTAAGTGAAAGTTTACAATTCAAGTTAGTCTCTCATACAAAAATTTATACATATATTGTTATGTGACCCTAGTTGCTCTTCCTGTACTGTGTCAGCACACTCCTTTCCACCCTGGGTTTCCCATGTCCATTCAACCAGCTCCTGACCCTGTTTGCCTTCTCATTCACCTCCAGACAGGAGCTGCCCATTTAGTCTCATGTATCTGCTTGAGCTAAGAAGCACCCTCTTCATGAGTATCATTTTATGTCCCAAAGTCCAGTCTAATCTTTGTCTGAAGAGTTGGCCTTGGGCATGGTTTTAGTTTTGGGCTAACAGATAGTCTGGGGGCCTTGTCTTCCAGGGTTCTTCCAGTCTCAATCAAACCATTAATTCTGGTCTTTTTACTATAATATGAGTTCTGCACCCCACTTTTCTCCGGCTCTGTCAGGGACTTTCTGTTGTGTTCTCTGTCAGGGTGGTCATTCGTGGTAGCTGGATAGGGTTGGTTTTGAAATTGTGAAGTTGGATTGTTGCTGTCCTGGAGCTTTGAGCTGGGCTCCTGCAGCTCCATAGCTCAGCTCTGACGGGTGACTACCTTTGGGGCTCAGTTTTCTCATCTGAGGGGTGTCCCAGAGGTGGTTGAGATGGTCATGATGGTCCCGTCTAGCAGGCTGGACGACGGTTCACCTATTGCCCTCTTACCTTGTGCGTGTGGCTCCTCTCAGCCTGCTGTGCCCTCACTGCGTTCTCCCTTGCGGAGCTTCATGCTCTCCTGAAGCCCACACCCTGCTTCCCATGACATTCCTCTCCTCGGACTTCTGCTCCTGCAGCCACTGCCTGCAGTCACCAAGGCTCTGCCTGCTGTCTCAGGTTCCAGGTCAACCATTTGTACTAGTCAGCTTCTGGGCTTGTTTCTATGGGAAATGTATGTTCCTTTTGGGAGTGTTCCCCTTCCACCTGACACCCATCAATCCAGCAGTTACTGCTTGCAAAGCACTTTACTTTGGGGACAGTACCAGTTGGAACCAGTTGCTGTATTGTCAACTCTGACTCATGGCAACCTCATGTGCGCAGAGTAGAACTGTGCTCCATAGGATTTTCAATGTCTCATTTTTCAGAAGTAGATCACCAGGCCTTTCTTCCGAGGTGCCTCTGGGTAGACTCAAACCTCCAACCTTTCGGTTAGCAGCAGAGCGCATGAGTCATTTGTGCTACTCAGGGACTCCTTCAGGACAGTAGAAAACTTATAAACTATCCCGTTGCTGCTCAGATTTCAGCGTGCATTGGAATCACCTGAGGTTACATTACAGGTGCTGCTTCTTAGGTCTGGAGTGGGGTTTAGCACTGATGTTGGGGCTGTGGGGCCCATTAGGGTACAGCATACTGGGACTTCTCTGCCTCATGACTTAAGTTGCTCCTGAAACCCTACTGGCTTTTTGCTTACTAGAGATGGTAGGAGAGCCCTGGTGACACAGTGGTTAAGTGCTTTGGCTGCTAACCAAACCCAAAGGTCAGCAGTTTAAATCCACCAGCCGCTTCTTGGAAACCCTATGGGCAGTTCTGTTCTGTCCTATAGGGTCACTATGAGTTGGAATCAATTCAATGGCAGTGGGTTTAGGTATGGTAGGATGGAGTCTGTGGGTGGCACACATGATTAAGTGCTCAGCTATTAACTGAAAGGTTGGCAGTTAGAACCCACGCAGGGGTGTCTTGGAAGACAGGCCTGGAGATCTGCTTCCAAAAGGTCACAGTCATGAAAACCCTGTGGAGCAGTTCTACTCTGCACATATGGGGTCACCATGAGTCAGGATTGCCTCAGCGACAATGGGTTAGGAATAGCAGATTTCCCCTGCTCTGCTATCTTGTTGGCTGACCCACCCTGCAGGCCTGCCTCCCCACCTTCTCCAGCTCTCCCCGCCTTATTTCTCTGCTCTCAGTGAGCCTTTTATCAACAGCTTATGCCACTCCTGGGGGGAGTGCGATGAGGGGAAAGAGTTTGGAGGTGAGCAGAGTTTTTATCTTCATCATCATGATTATAGGTGATTAGCCTCCTTCCTTGAGCTGTCCTCGCCTGCAGAACTCTTGGCCAGACTGTGCCAGGCCTGGGCCTTTCCGGGAGTCCGCCAGCTAGCTGCAGTTTCCCAGGCTTGTCCTGGCCACACTGTGTTGGCGCCAAAGCCAGGGTGATGAGAGTGTCTTAGGCCCGGTGGGTGGAGCTGTAGGGCCAGGGCATTCTGGGGAGGTCAGACTTGGAAACTGTCAATGGTTTGTTGATAGGATTTACTGGGTCAGAGGAGTGAAGGGATCCCTGCTCAATGTGCAGGGCCCACAGAGGGGACTTTGAGTGGGAGGGTCGGCCATGTACCCTTCCCTGTCAGACATGCTGCCTTCGAGTCGTCTGCCCGGAGGTGGAGTGCACGTGGGGCAGGTTGTCAGGAAGACCAAGCAGGACAGGCTTCTAGCAGGCATGGGATCTCCAACAGGTGGCGACGCAGGGCAGGCTTGGGGAGGTCGGGGCTGGGGTGATGCCACCTCCATGCTCTCTCAGAGTGACCCGGCAGGTGGGCTTTAGGGCTAGACAGGGCCTCTGAGCACCGCGTTTCCACCACTCTGAGTGGACCCCGAGTAGTTGTTTTGCAAAAGCTGCATGGGCAGTAGGCTGGGTGCCTGGCATCCATGGAGCTTGCTGCTTTCCAGGAGGACAGCTGGGAGGAGAGCCAGGAACCGCTGGCCGGCATCCAGGTCTGGAGCTGGATTACATGGCTTGGCTTGCCCAGAGAATGGATCCCCATCTACTGCCAGCCCATGCCTGGAGGGACAAGGTGGAGAAGTGACAGAGGGCATGGGGCGTTCTCTGACAGCAGCGGGCAGTCCAGTCCCTAGAGCAGGCAGTGGGACGCCCTGCCTTGTAGCTTTTAGCTGCCTGGGGTCAGGGGGAGCTGGGCAGACCTTACACCTTCCATGTGCCCAGGAGAAACCCCAGCCTCTAGGGGATTGTGGGTCAGGCCCCCACTGTGGACAGGTGGGCCAGGTTGCAGGTGTAGAGGGCTGAGGTGTGGACAGAGCCCCCACCTCCAGATCGTGCCCACTGCGCACCACAGCTCCTGTGGCCCTTCTGCAAGCAGAGTGGGGGCATGGGCGCTCATCCCCAGGGCAGGGAAGTCTGGCTTCTCCCTCTGCCACCTGCTGCTTCCTGTGACCACAGGCAAGTTGCTTCGCCCTCAAGAGCCTTAGTTTTCTTATCTGAAAGTAGAGGTGATGATAACCCCTCTCTTGTGGGCCTGTGGGGAGGATCCATTGAGACCAGATTGTGTCCACGGAGTCCTCTCCACAGTGGTGGCCTCGCAGAGAGTGAGGGGAGACAGAGAGAGGGGCTCACCGCCCTGCTGGAGTGCAGACGGCTTTGTGGGGGAGTCCTTGTTGAAGTCGGGAAGGGGAGGAGTAGGACTCTGGTGGGTCTAGGGTGCTGGGCTTGGGGCTCCCTGAATCTTGGGCTTTCCTCTGCCTGGATGTCCCAGCTGCTCTGTACCTTCCAGGTCAGTCCCCTTCTGCCCTTGGGCCCCTTCCTGTGGCCCTGTCCACCTGTCTGCAGGACCTGGGTGTAGGCACTGCTTGTGCATGGCCACCACTTGCAGCCCCAACCTTGTAGCCCTACCTGTTAGGGCTGCACCTGGAGCAGCAGTGACCATCGTGGTGGTCGGGCTGTGGACAGCAGCACTCTTGGGCCCTGGTCAGATATACCTAAACCCCTGCATGTGGAACTGTCTGGTGCTGACCCCCAGCCCTGCACTGCTGCCCTACCTGGCATGGCTGTCCCTCCCACCTGGCAGTGGAGCTCTGTGCAGGCAGTACGGTGCCAGCTGGGGGTCCTATTTCAGTCTGTTACTTGTAGCAGGAATTCCTTGGCCGGGAGATGGCAAAGGTGAAAGGAGTTATCTCTTGGGACTGAGCAGGAGGACCATCTTCCCTGTTAAGTGAGGGATGGCCATGGGCGGGTAAGAAGGCCCCAGGAGTTGTGGGTGGGAGGCCTACCCCTTACCGGAGCTCCGTCCTTCCCTTCGGGTCCCTCTACCCAGCTGCATAGGAGCGAGGAAAGCCGCCTGCTCTGATGTCAGGTCAGGGTTTCAGGTGGGTGCTGAGGTTGCCCAAGGAGGGCCTCATTCTCACCCTACCCAGAGGTCCGCAACTGAGTAGAAAGGGCAGCCCTCTTGGGGGCGCTGATCATGAGGGTCAGGACCATGCCCCCTGGCTCCTGGAGGGTCCTGTTTAGGGGGTGTGTTTTGAGTGCCTAGCCTCCTAAGGCGCAGGCTCTGGGCAGAGCAGGAGTCCAGGCCAATTTGGGGCACTGTGGTCAGAATTGGGGGGTTGGAATCATTCTCCTTTGTGCTCTGCTTGCTGCATAGGCAAGGGTCACTTCCACCTCTCTCTCGCGGCCTCTGAGGGGTGCTGGGCCAGAGTGCTCTCCTGCCCTCTGTGGGCTGCTCGGAATAGGGGCCTTGAGTTAGCCCTGTTCCAGCTACGTTGTGGGGCCTTGAGGCCATATGGGCTGACTGGGGAAGCCCAGGGCCAGCCCTTGTGGCCCTGCCCACCGTGTCCTGATGGCCTGCTGGCTGGCTGGTGCATGTTTGGAAGACGGGTCAAGGTCACACAGGAAGGGGCCCTGAAGATTGGCCTGGGCCTTGACTGCCTGCTGGAGACTACAGAGGGTGTCCCAGCCAGGGAGGAGCGGGAGCAACAGGGACTTGCTGTCTACAGAAGCTTCTGCCCCCGTGGCCTACTTCCAGGTTGGGAAACTGAGGCTGAACTACACACCTGGGTGGGCTGAAGGCTATCAGTGGGGAGCTGGGTGCTGTGTGCCCATGGCCACAGACAACACACTTGCTTCTGGGTCCTAATTCTGAGCCCTTCCCACCCTCCACACTGTCTGCACACCGCATTAGGTCATCCTGCCCTCTGGGGATGTGTTGGGATAAAGGCACTGCTGTGGTATGCACAGACTGAGAGACCCCTAGGCCGCACCTCTCGAAATGTCACTTTCTGCCCTGCCTGTCACATGGAGATTGGCAGAGTAACTGGGCTCTCTGGGTGACCACGAGGGTTAAATGACAGTGTTCTGAAGTGTGGGGCCTGGGGTGCTAGGCCTGGCATACAGTGAAAAAACCAGCTGCCATTGAGTCAGCTCCGACTCATGGCAACCCCATGTGTGTCAGAGTAGAACTCTGTTCCACGGGGTTTTCAGTGACTGGTTTTTTGTAAGTAGGTTGCTAGGCCTTTCTTCAGGGCACCTCTGGGTGGTCTCAAACCACCAACCTTTCACCATTTGTACCACCCAGGGCATACAGTAAGTGTGCAGTAAATGTTAGCTGGAGGTGTTTTGGGGGAACGAGGAGGGATTATGCTATGTTGCTGAGATGGGAACATCCTATAAAAACCTCTGTTCTTTTTTTGTTTGTTTAATTTTTTTTTTTTGAGGTATCATTTACATGCAATGAGTTGCCCCAGTCTTAAGTGCATCCCTTGATAAGTTCTGACCAAAGCCTCCACCTTAACCCATATTCCTGTCAAGATACCAGTGTTGTCTCAGACAGTCCCCACATGCCCTCTCCCATGCTGTCCTTACCTCACCCTCTTGTGAGTTTCCCCACCATTGCTCCCTGTTGCCTGTTCTAGAACTTCACCTCAGCGGAGTCATGCAGTGTGTTCACTTGTGAAGGTTTCCTTTACTCAGCATGTTCTTGAGATTTGTGCACATAAATTCTGCTGTTGTTTTCAGGATTATAAAAGTAATTCATGCTTATTATAAACTCAGATACCACTGGAATGAACATATGGAAACTACAGTTTTCCTGTAATTTTAACCCCCACCCACCCCTGAGATGACCTTATTTAACAGTGGCTATACATGTCCCAGGACATCTCTTTCCCCGGAAGAACTTGCCTGGCGGACCCTCTGGGGTAGTGGACGGTGGGCCTGGATGGAGCCACAGAGGGAGGCTTCAGTGGCTCCCGCCAGGCCATGCAAGGCCTACCCTACCTGTGAGTGTGTCACCACAGTGGCTGGAAGATGGCAGGGTGCCCCTGTTCTGGTCCAGCCCCTTCAGTGTGGGGAAGCGGGTGGGGACGAAAAGGAAAGCAGAATTTAAGTTACTGAGGACCTGCCCCAGTTCTTGGTTGTAGCAGCCTGTGGGGTGGGTGGGAGGGTGTTGACATACTATAAGCAAGGTGGTATGTCTGGCACAGGACCTGGAAACCAAGTGTTTTTCCCTTTTCCCTTCTCCATCCATCCTGTGTTCAGAAGGTGGAGCGGACCCTCACAGAGGTGCTCTAGTCCTTTCCTGCCCCCTGGAAAGCTGGGAGCCAGGGCTCCCAACAGGGGACAATGTCTGTGCCACCCTTCCTGAAGGTTCTGTCCTCTGGAGAGGCCAGATCTCTGCCTTAGTGATGTTCCCGGCTGGCTGGGATAGCCTAGACCAGCTGTCCCACTGCCTTGGATCCTGGGCATTGCAGAGACAGCATGCCAGTGGCAGCGGTCCTGGGTGGGCCTGTGATCATTGACGCTGATAAGCACACGGCCTGGGCCTGCTGCCAGGGGCTTCTGGGTGCCTGGAGCCGGTGCCAGGCAGCGTCCTTGTTTCAGCCCACAGGTGGCTTCTGCCAAGGCTGGGCACTAGCCCCTGTACCCAGTGGGGCATTCAGCTGCCAACTTCCTGAGCTAGCCCCTGGCTATGCTTCTAGTTGCCTGGCATTGGCCCAGACCACGGTCTCTCGGGCAGGCGCCCGCAGGTCCCACACCCAGCAGAGAAGAGCAATGCTTCTTGGGGATCCTGGCCCTGACAGCGGGAGGGGGTCCACGCATGGGGTGAGGGTGAGCCCTCAGTTGCAGACATGGTGGTAGGCTAACTGGGCCTAGCCTGGGAGTGGCCTGCAGGCTGGGTAGCATCACTGCTTTCTGTGAACTCCCATCAGGCAACTCTACATGCCCTGCCCAGTGGATGGCGCCTGGAGGCCAAGCCTGCCCTGCCAGCTCAGCAGAGAGGTCATCCGAGAAGGAGACTGTTACGTCCACCTCAGCCTGGGGGACCTGCCGCAGGCTCCGTCCCTTCCTGCTGGGAGATCTGGTCCAGTCCTTGCCTCACCTGGATCTGGTGACTGCCGGGCAGGGCTGGAAGAGCACGCCCACGCAGGCACTCCCCCCACACTGATCTGATGCGGGGTCATGCCTGGTTCAGAGTCTGGCCCAAGCTCAAGGCAGGGCCCCTGAGAGGCACGGGCGGATGCTCTGCCTGAGGAGGTGTGTGTTGACTGAGGGCCTTAGGGGAGCTGGGGGCAGGTTGACTTGAAGGTATTGCTGTGGTGTCTTATCCGTGCCCCAGCCTCTGCCCCTCTTCCCAGGCCGGGCTTTGCTCTGCTTTTTGACTGCACACGCCTCTGTCCTTCTGACTGGCTCTGGCCTCACTGGGTTGGGGGGCCTGGGCTCTGTGAATAGGCTTTAGCCCTCTTGGGTGAGGGGCCTGGGCTCTGTGAATAGGCTTTAGCCCTCTTGGTGAGGGGCCTGCGCCCTGCCCCATTAAACATGGATGCTCAGGTGCTGGGCCTACAGAGCTGGTTCTGCGGCCTCCTAGCTGTTGGTGGGTCCTTGGGTGCACCTCCCTTGGTCACCCCCTCTGAGAGCACAGCTAGCACTGCAGCCAGGATACAGCTGGCAGGCCAGACTGAGGCCTTCCAGCCACGGGCTGGCCGGCACCCTGGGTCTGGTCACATTCCAGAGGGACATGCTGGGCCTCCCTGGCCCTGCGGGTGGGGTGGGGGAAGGGAAGGCAGGGATGGGCTCCAGGCCTGCTTAGGCCACCTCCTCTGCTTGCCGGCCCAAGGAGCCCAGCCTGGCTTGTATGAGGTGAGAGGAACCAGAACCTTAGCCAAAGCTCTGGGGGGCGAGGGGCCTTCCTCTGGCCGCAGCTGCCAGTGGCCTTGGTGGTTGGTGCAAGACTGGAGGCAGCAAACCTTCCTGATAGGAAGGCCATGTGGCCCAGCAGAGCTGGGGAGGGGGTGCCAAGCAGCTCCAGGAAGGGAGGGGCGCTGGGGGCCAGAGGTGGGTGAGACTGATTCTTATAAATAACCCTTTGCACAAGTGGCCCCAGTTTTGACCTTTTGTTATGTAAATGTGGCTGGCTGGGAGGGCCCTGCCCGGATCTCCTGTCACCAAGCCTGCCATCAGCTCCCCAGGCCTGGGGGGCCCCAGGGTATCCCAAATCTCGTGTATAGGGAGAGGAAGGTGAAGGCAGGGCCTGCCCAGCCTCCTTGACATGATTTCCCCCAGCCCAGGGCCCTGCAGCCACCAATATCTGCCCATTTGTCCCTGGTGTCCCAGCCAGAGAGTCCTGGAGGTGAGGGCTCCAGGGCCACCAGGTGGGGTGCCATCCTCCCTGTGATGCCTGTCTAGGTGACCGTGTCTCTCTTCTCCTCCCCAGGTGACCAGGCATTGATGCACCCCCAGGGAGGCCGAGCGCTCAAGGAGGCCACCCCCGCTGGCTGCTGCGCACATGGTTTCTGGGCCCCTGGCACTCCGGTAGGCCTGAGGGGGGCAGCTGGGAAGGGGGCATGAGGGAGGGTGGGTGTGCTCCTACTCCTTCATCCTGGACCTGTGGGCGGCCCTGGCTGCTGCGCCTTTGCCCACCTCAGCCTGCAGCACTGTGCTGCCAGGCACAGGGCAACATGAGGGGGCCCTGTGTGCCCATGTGGAGCCACACCCTGGGCTCTTTGTCTTTGCCTGACAGGGTGGGGGAGTTGGGAATAGAAGCCCGGTTTCCCTTGGGTCCCTGGACAGTCCTGAGCTGCCTCAGGCCCGGCTAGCTGGCTGAGGGTCTCTCCTGAGGGCACGTCACTACTGCCTCCTGCTGGTTCAGCTGTGCTAGCTCTGAGGACTGGTGTGCACCTTTGGCTGTGTCTGGGACTGTTAGAGTTTCCCGCTATCTCTGCAATCAAGGGCAGGTGTGGGGCAGGGGAGGGAGTTTGTGTCCTGGGCAGGGTTGGAGGGCATGACCCCTCCCAGGGCTCTGCCAGTGCAAGGCAGGCCTGGGTGTTCAGGGTAGGCCCTGGAGATCCAGGGTGTCGTCGAGGGTCAGAGAGGTTCAGGCACTTAGAAAGATGGGACCTTGAGCGGAAGGATCGGGTGCCCTTGTCAGCTGCGTGGCATGGAGGGCATGTTCTGCAAGCGGCCTTGCTCAGTCGTCAGGCAGCTGTGAGACAGGGAGGGCCTGGCATTCTGCCAGAAAGCTGCTTTCTCCAACGTCTTCCTGCTCATGGAAGCTGCCTGGGCACTGCATGCCCTCAGCCTAGACCCAGCACCCTCCTCACTGACCTGTCTCCTCCCTGGGCCATCCTCTGTGGCTCCAGCCAGGGTACAGGAGTGGAGCTGGGGGTGCTGCTTCCTCAGCTCTGAGCTGGCTCAGGGTGGGAGGAAGGCTTTGAGCACCGTCTTGGGCGCAGCCTTGCCCTCTTTCCTAGAGGGTGCGTTTCCCTCCTCCCCAGGTGTCCTGGCCCTGTGCACTGGCTAAGCTGCTCTTCCACTACCTACTATGGGTGCCCAGTCTTTGGTGGAGGGCTGCCTGCCCAGGCTGTGTGGGTGGAAAATGGAACTCAGAGCCCTGTTGCTGGGACCCACATGCTCACTGCTGCACCGGCAGCTCACAAGATTTCCTGTGGAGGCTAGAGATGCTTGTGTGTTTATTACTTAATGATATCAATTAGTGTCTGTGCCAGCCTGTCTGGCGGAGGCCAGCTGGCTGCATTTCCCAGGCCCCAGTGGCAGCTGCCATTGAAAGGACCCAGGGCCCATGTGGTGCCAGGGCCTTAGCCAGGCCAGCCTTCCCACTGAGCACCTGGAGGCTCTGGGTAGGTGAGTTAGCACTCAGGCCCACCCGGGGACAGAGGGAGGCAGTGACATGACTTCTGGCAGATCTTAAAGCTTGGGAGCCTCTAGTGGCACCTCAGTGTAGAGCCAAGGTCACCCATTGGGGGTGGAGTCGGCCAGCAGGCCCACTTGGTTTGGCCCACACTGTGGTACAATAAAAAATTGAAGCTTTCTTTACCATTGGGAGATTTCACATAACAATCTGGTTTCTGGCTTGTCTTGAACAAAGCCGGGAAGATGGGGCCCTGTGGGGCACCATGCCACTTGGGGATAGCCAGCTCCTCTGAGATGGTCCTTTGCGTTCCCAGCACCGCACCCACCTCCCACCCCCCACCCCCGGCTGTGTGCTATAGTTATTGGCTTTGGTCTCCTGCTGGCTTCTGTGGGCGTTGGACTTGATGTCTTTCAGTGGGAGGAAGGACCTGGGCTTGGAGCTGGATTCCAGCCTGTTTCCCCACTTGGAGCCTGTGTGATATTCTTGCTCACTGCCCCGTCTTCTCATTGGTGCATACAGGGCTGGTGCTGGTGTGGTGACAGGTGCCTAGCTCCTGCACAGCAAGGGCAGCGGTAGCTCCTCCCTGTGTGCTATGACTAGGGGCAGGGCTGGAGTCCCATGTAGTGACCTGAGGTCAGGTCACTGCGGAGGCCCCCTGAACACCTCACCTGCCTCAGGGCTTTTGCACTCGTGTCCTGCTAAGCTAACCTGTGCTTGCCTATTCTCTGCCCACAGGTGGTGCGCGTGGGGAGGGCGCGGGGACATGGGGCCCGACATGGAGCTGCCCAGCCATTCAAAGCAGCTCCTGCTGCAGCTGAACCAGCAGAGGACCAAGGGCTTCCTGTGTGACGTCATCATCATGGTGGAAAACTCCATCTTCCGGGCCCACAAGAATGTCCTGGCCGCCAGCAGCATCTACTTCAAGTCGCTCGTGCTGCATGACAACCTCATCAACCTGGACACAGACATGGTCAGCTCCACAGTCTTCCAGCAGATCCTGGACTTCATCTACACAGGCAAGCTGCTGCCCAGCGACCAGCCAGCCGAGCCCAACTTTAGCACCCTCCTCACTGCCGCCAGCTACCTCCAGCTGCCTGAGTTGGCAGCTCTCTGCCGCCGAAGGCTAAAGCGGGCAGGCAAGCCCTTTGGCTCAGCACGGGTCGGGGCCGCTGGCATGGGGCGACCCCCCCGCAGCCAGCGCCTGTCCACCACCTCTGTCATCCAGGCCCGTTACCCAGGGCTTGGAGACAGGCGCAAGGGGGCCCACCCCTCCCAGGAGCTCCCCCAGGCAAAAGGCTCAGACGACGAGCTCTTCCTTGGCAGCTCCAACCAGGAGGGTGCGCACACCCTGGGCCGGGCACTGTGTCCAGCTGGCGGGGAGGCTGGCCTGGGCGGCTGCAGCAGCAGCACCAATGAGAGCAGCGGGGGCTGTGAGCAGGAGCTGGGCCTGGACTTGTCCAAGAAGAGCCCTCCTCTTCCCCCCGCTACACCGGGCCCCCACCTCACGCCTGATGACCCTGCCCAGCTGAGTGACAGTCAGCACAGCTCGCCCCCTGGAGCCCCCGCCCCCGCCATCGCCAACAGTGCCTCTTATGCCGAGCTAGGGGGCGCCCCCGAGGAGCCCATGGATCTGGAGGGGGCTGAGGACAACCCCCTGAGCCAGCTGGAGGGCCCCGGTGGGCAGCCCCGCAAGAGCCTGCGGCACTCGTCCCGAAAGAAGGAATGGAGCAAGAAGGAGCCCTGTGCCCTATCCGAACGGAAGGAGACAGGGCCCAAGGGTGCCTGCCTGGGGGAGGAGGGCGAGGGTCTCGGGGGCAGAGTTCCCAATGGCGTCCTGGCTAGTGGGGGTGGCCCGAGTGGGCCTTACGGGGAGCCCCCGTACCCCTGCAAGGAGGAGGAGGAAAATGGCAAGGACGGGAGTGAGGACAGTGGGCAGAGCGGCAGTGAGGGGGGCAGTGGCCCCGCCGGTGCTCACTACCTGTACCGGCCTGAGGGCTATGAGACAGTGTCGTACGGGGACAACCTGTATGTGTGCATCCCCTGTGCCAAGGGCTTCCCCAGCTCTGAGCAGCTCAACGCCCACGTGGAGACGCACACGGAGGAGGAGCTGTTCATTAAGGAGGAGGGTGCCTATGAGACAGGCAGCGGAGGCGCTGAGGAGGAGGCTGAGGACCTGTCGGCACCCAGTGCGGCCTACGCGGCCGAACCCCGGCCGTTCAAGTGCTCTGTGTGTGAGAAGACCTACAAGGACCCGGCCACGCTGCGGCAGCACGAGAAGACGCACTGGCTGACGCGGCCCTTCCCCTGTAACATCTGTGGCAAGATGTTCACACAGCGTGGCACCATGACCCGCCACATGCGCAGCCACCTGGGCCTGAAGCCCTTCGCCTGCGACGAGTGCGGCATGCGCTTCACCCGGCAGTACCGCCTCACTGAGCACATGCGCGTGCACTCGGGTGAAAAGCCCTATGAGTGCCAGCTCTGCGGAGGCAAGTTCACCCAGCAGCGCAACCTCATCAGCCACCTGCGCATGCATACCTCCCCCTCCTAGAAGCCAAAGACCGTCTGCCCCTGCCTGCCCACCTTGAGCCAGTGTGGGTACCCTCCGAAGACTCGCCACGGGGGGGAGCTGCTGGAAAGGAAGCAGAGAGCAAGGTGTGGGGGTTGTCTGGTGGGGCTCCTGGCACAGCCTCGCCCCGCCCGACCCCCCCAAGAGCTTTAATGGACAGTATATACCAAGGGAAGCAAAGAAGGGACGCTGATGAAACCACGCCCAGCGAGTCAGTCTACCTCCCCTCCCGCCCCGGTCACACTGTGGCCTGGCTGCTCCCGTGTCGGGTTTGGAGGAGTGCTGTGTGCAGGGAGGGCCTCCCTCTGTACTGGGGGTTGCCTGTGGCTTGGTGGCATCTGTGCTGTGGCCATGTCCCTGGCCCAGAGAGCCACTGCTGGAGGGAGGCGCCCTCCCTTCCTGGAGCCAGGGGCGCCCTGCCCACTGGCCTTGGGATAGTCAGGGTGACCCCGCCTACCTCTACAACTAAAGAGCCCTCTGGGGCTGGGTTGCTATTATTCCTACTGAGCTATTCCTTTTCTCTTGTTAATTTTGTTTTTTTAAACCAAAACAAACAATAGTTTATTTTCTTCCAGGGTCCCCCCCTGTCTCCTGGCCCCCCAGGGCTGAGCCTGGGTCTGCAGCTGGAATGTAACAGGGGCAGCTGCCCCTTCCTCTGCCTCCCCTCTCCCCCGCGGCGGGACAGACCCAGGAGCACCCCTTCCAGGCCCCAGAAGCCCTTCTTGCCCAAAGGCTTCCCTGGGGCCCCAGGCCCTGCCTCAGCCACCTTGGGAGAGAGTGTTTTTCCTATAGTTTCCAAGGAATATTCTTTGTTTAGAGGTACTTGTTTTTTATTAAGAGAAAAACCAGTGTAACGTTTATGTGAATGTTTGAACTGGAAGGTCCGGGGTTAATGGGGGGTGGGCATGGGTAGGCTGGACTTGGTACCTAGTCCTTGGTACTCTCGTTTATCTTCTCTGTGAGTGTGTGTGTGTGTGTGCACGCGCGCGGTGCGGTGTGCGGCGAGAGTGGACAGATATTTCGCTTTCCTTCCTCACTGAACAAGGTGGAGAGACTTCTGACCTTTTGCTACCTCTTGAATCCACTAGAACAATATGTTGGTGACTGGCTGTGGGAGGCCATGACACTTGTTCTTCCTGTTAGTGCACTCGGGCCACCTGGCCTCCGACCAGGAAGGCCGAGGATCCGCCAGAGTGAGGGGAGCGAGGGCTGCCGGCTGATGGTCTCTGGGTGGAGGTTACTGTGGTGGCACAGGGTCTCTGTGCATGTTTCTGCAGGTGCTTTGAGCCATGTCCACCTCGAGGGTGTTGATGTGCTGCTGAGCAGGAGGGGCATCCACTCCATGAGTACAGAGTGGGGCCAGGTGCCACACCTTAGAGAGCCCAGAGCAGGAGGCCCCACTCGCAGGCCAAGCCGGCCCTGCAAGAGCCTGAGCAGGGATGTGCAGGGTGGGGTCTGCGACCAAAGTGAGATGCACAGTCGAGAGTGGCGAAGAACACCTTCAGGCTCTGTTGAGGTGAGGACAAGAAGCTGCCCCCATTCGCTCATCTTGGGGCGGGGACCCACCCTTTCCCCTCACAGTACCCCTTGGCTTTCTCAGCCTCTTCCCTCTGTGGGCTGGGGTGCCACCGCTTGACACGCAGTTCTCGGCTGCCAGAGATGCAGGCGACCAGCCCGCATTATCTCTTTCATTTTCCTTTTTGCTTGCTTGCTTTTTCTATTTTAAGTTCAGACCAAAAAACTCCAGAGTCACCCCTCCACCACCCCCTCCACCACCTCCACCCTTCAAGAGAGCCTCCAGCTGAAACGGGGCCCGAGTTCAGGGACCTTCTTGGCGAGCGGCGGGTGAGGGGTACAGTGCGCGGCCCCACGGGCTCCGGGCTAAGCCCTCTAAGCCCCGAGCTGGCTCCCATCCCCTCCAGGTGGGATATTGGGAACTGGGTCACGGGTTCCAGCATGGGCGGGCAAGGATCTGGGTGGAGGATACCCTCCCGCTCTGCCCCCCCGCCTCCGCCCGTCAGCACTTAAGCCACACGACACAAAGTCTGTACGTACTAGGATTGTACGCACGCCCGGGTACTCGCCCGGCCAGGGCCACGCACTGCGAGGCTACTGGTGAGAGCAGGCAACTCATTTGCAGAACTTCAGGGACGGGGAGCAGAGCCCCCTTCACTCTACGACGTCTGTGCGACATAGTATTGTACCCACCTTAGTATTGTACCGAGCCTTTTCTGTATTTTAATGAGAAAGCAAAACACTAGTTTCATATTTAAGATTTCAAGGGTTTGTGGGGGTGGGGCGGGATGAACACAACACTTCATTTTGTCTTTTTCCTTTTATCATGTCGAGTGTGTGCCTGTGAGTGTGTGTGTGAAGATATGTTAGAGCCTCACGAGGAAATTCGGCCGTTGGAGGCCAAAGGCGGCTTACACTTCTCTGCTTTAGTCACTTAATTCCTGAATGTTTCGGAGAAACAGGAAACAGAGAAAGTAGCAGATGTCATGTAGGAAAGAGAGGATTAAAAAAAGAAAAAAAGAAAGCTCATACCCAAATTCACAAAACCTATTTTTTAAACCAAAGCACATTATGAATGCGAATGGAACCTCAGTGGGCTCAGAAAAAAGATACTAATATATTTATCTCATTGTTTACATAAACTTTTACAGTTTCAGACCTCAGCAGCTGTAAGGCCAGTCCCAGTGAAGCCTCTCCTTCCGCTGGAGGCCCTGAAGCGCCCCTGATGGCTCATGGGCAGAGAGGCACCCCAGGGGGCCTGTGGAGTGGGCAGAAGCGTTCAGGAGTCGCCTGAGCCCTCATCCTCAGCCTGGGGCTGCTCCAAGCCCAGATGGCACCAAAGAGCTCGCCCGTGCTGACCAGCCCCCATGGCCTCCTGGCAGGACTGTGGCATCTTGGCCAGCTGGCACAGGAGGGGTGGCCCTCAGCTCTGGCCACAGGACCCAAGTCTGGGCTTGGGCCCCGGGAGGGAGAGAAGTCCCTCCTGCCTCTCTGCCCGCTGCCTTCGGGTGGGCTGATGCGAGGGTCCCCCTCAAGCCAAAAAGCCAGGACCTTTGCACAGGTTGGTCGACTCCAGCTGGTCCCTGATTCGGGGACCCCACAGGCAGTGGAAGGGGCTGGCTGGGCCTGGCCCTTACCTTCAGTCGGTGCAAACACTCTTAACAGTGTTGTTTTTGTATCCATATGTTTGTGCAGTGATGAATGTATTTATTTCTCAGACTTGGGGCGCGAGGCAGACTGGGCTCTGCCACTTCCCGCTCCCGCCAGACCAAGCCCCGCAAGGGCTCCTCCAGGTTTGCAAAAAAGGAACCAAGACAGGACGGACCTTTATGCAACCAAGACTCTCAGAGACCACAGCATAGCCATACACCTCAGCCTGGGAACCGAACGGTCGGACCTCCGACTTCATGACCTCAGGTGGCGTATGTGTCCCTGTCGTCCACCCCCAGGCTAGGCTGTCCTGCCCGCCCGAGTCTGTGTTCACTGAACATAAGGCAGCTGGCAGGAGTGCGACCTGGGCTGGCAGGCCCCACCTGCTCTGCCTGCGACCACCATCCGGAGTCATGGTGAGGCCTGGGCAGCTGGGAGGGCAGGGCTAGGGATCAGGAAAGAGGAGGCTGTGTCCATCCTGTCCCTGATGCTCTAGGACAAAAGGGGAAGGTGGAGCCAGAGGTCTTAGCCAACCATGTCTCCCTGAAGGGACTAAGGCCTTGGCTGGTGCCCCCAGTCCCATGGATCTGATAGGAGTGAGGTGGGAGGGGCCCAGCTGGAGCCTCAGTCTGACATTCCAAAGTGGGGGGATGGGCATCAGCTGTGAGAGTTGAGGCTGCCCAGGACCCCCTTCCTCGGAACCCCAGCTTTGGTCACCCCACTTTTTTACCAGGAGCCCCCTACCTCACCTGCTATTTATTCTGTAATTTATTGACCTCAGATGCTGCACCACAGACCTCACATGGGACAGGGAGGCTCCCAGGCCCCCCCCTCCACTTGGCAGGGCCCTGTGGGGCCAGGTGCTGAGGGGAGCCTCTCTGTACCCCACCCATCACTGCTCTCCCCCACCAGGGGGCTCCAGGTTGGGAACAGACCCATTCACAAATACCTCGAGGGGGAGGGGGTGGGGTTACAGCTGTTCTGTTTAATTGGAGCTGGAAAAGGGTCATGTCCTCCAGACCCTTCCCAGAAAGTGGGGAAAAGCACCCCAACTCGCACTCCTGTACTGGCCTCCGCCGCTGTCAGTCATCACCTCAAGTTCATGTCCCTGGAGCGTTTGAATAAATTCAGGTCAGAGCTGCACTGCAGCTCCCCCATATGTTATAGAAAAGCAATTCTCCGACGACTGATCTCTCCCTCAGAAGCGTGCAGTCTTAATGTACAGTGATGAGAAACTGTTATTTTATGATCTTTTCATTAAAAGCTTGATTGAAAACTAACGTGTTGGGCCTCTGTTCTGTGGCTGTTTTGCTAACTGACTCTGCTTTTGAGGGCAGAGCTGGGATGGGCAGATTTCAGAGGAGGAGGAGCCTGGTCTTGGGCATCAGTCCTGGTAACTAGCACCTTGGTATCAGCACCGTTTTGGGTAATATTGGGCTGAGTTGACTGGGGGCATTTAGTTAGCAGTGGCTCTGTGGACTTACGCAGTAGACCTGGTGACTGGGATGAGAGGCAAATGGCGTAGTCTGGCCAGTGCCAACGACCGTCTGTTGGAGCAGCAGGTTTGGGGCTCAGGAAGGGCTGGGGGCAGAGGGAGGGCTCTTTTCTGCCCAAGGCTCCTTCCTGCTTCTTGGCCTTAAGGTCCAGGAGGGAAGAGGGAAAGGAAGGTAACCGTAGACTCCAGGGTCAAAGGGTAGTGGATTTGACTCTGGAGGCCCATCCCTTCCAGCCACCTGGGGTAGGAATCCCAGAACTACTGCAGACCCGGGAGAAGGAGAGGGGTTGGAGTCAGCTAAATGGCCTGCCAGCTTTGCTCCTGGGTGCCATGGACTGCAGACCTCTGTAGTGGTTTCAGGGCAGCCGCAGATGAGCATGGTAACCCAGACCTACTCCGAAGAGCATGGACATTGCGACTAACTGTTGGTAAGTTCTGTTCATTGGTTTTAAAATTATTTTTTTGTTTTATCAAGGTAAAACCTGAGCATAGTTTAGACAATCACATGGCTCTCTAAAAGCTTAAAACAAAAATTTCTTGTTCACCAGCCCATCCCACATTTACGTGCAACCACTTTTAACTCTTGGTACTTGTACATTTGTCTCCAGGTTTCTAAATATTTTTATACTGCTGACTTTTTATTCATCCTTTTGAGTTTGTGAACTTAGATGAGGATTTTCGTTCATGTGTACCCTCTTTTCCTTGCCTTATATTCCCAAAATTGGCAGAATATTTAATCTAGGCATTGGCAGATTTTTCTGTAAAGTAGCCAGGTAGTAAATAATTGGGTTTTCAGGCCATGTGGACTGTGTTGTAGCTACTCAACTCTGCTGTCGTAGTGCAAAAGTAGCCATCAACACTATGTGAATGCATGGGCATGGCTGTGTTCCAGTAAAGTTTCATTTAGAAAAATGGGCAGGGTAGTTTGCCAATCCATACTCATTGTTACCACTCTGTAAATGTTTACTGCTGAACCAGATGACGTCCTGGGTCTTCATCTCCTTTTTTTTTTTTTTGTATTATTTGTTGTTTTTCTTGAGGTTAATAATTATTTTTTCAGTTGCTTAGTTTGAATCTCTTTCACACAACTCTGTGAAATGCTTCCCAGTACAGTTTTCAATGCAGATGTGTCAGTCATCTGGTCTGCTACTTTTTTCCTGGGGACATCCTTCCTGGAGCCTGCCTGTTGTGCTGCACAGATATGGGCTGGAGTTCTTTCCTGCTCTTGTCCTGTATTAGAAGCCCTGTTTACTGGGCCCCGTCTGTTCTCTTTGTTGGATTACCTGCTCATTTTGGTAGCACATTTCCTCCAGTACCATCCTAAGAACACATGGTAAAAACATTTTCTGAGCCTTTGAATGTTGAAAATGCCTTTAAAGGACACTGAATTGATAGTTGAGCTGGGTATAGAGTTGCAGGCTGAATATCATTTTCCCTCTGAATTTGGAAGGTGTTGCTCCATTGACTTCTACCTTCCAATGTGATGAGAAGTCTAGCTCCCTTCTGAGTCCTGTCCTTTGTATGCAGCTGATTTCCTCTCTGGAAGCTTTTAGGATCATCTTTTTATTTTAGATGGTTTGTCCATTCCTTGGGCTAGGCACTTGATGGTTTCACTCTGGAGACTCATTCCTTTACTAAACTCTTACTGGTTTTTAAAACATTTCAGCTATTATATTTAATTTCCAAGATACTTTTATCTGTCTCTTTCTTGATTATTGTATTTTGTTCTTTTTTCATGGATGTAATCTTTTGTCTGTCTAAGGATATTTTACTTTTTTGATGTTTTCAGTTACCAGCATTGTTTCTAGTTTCCTGTTAGATCCCCCTTTTCAGTTTGTTTTTATCTTCTCCTGCAATTTTAGAGGCTTTCCTCAAATGCCAGGTGATTTTGACAATTCATGTTTAAGGAGACCCTGAAAAGCTTCTGGGAACCAACCGACCACTTAAGATGTGTACATTCCATTACACTCATCTTTGCCAGGTAGGTGGAGGGAGGTGAACACAACACTTTCATGCGTGTTAAATGGGCCACAGTGTTTCCAACAGAGGGGGCAAAGTGAGGGCCTCATTATGCCAAACCAGTCAGGAACTTACAAGCACAAGAGCCCTGAAGAACACCCTAGATAAAGATGAGGGTGATGTGAGATACCGCACTGCAGCCTGAGGTTAAGTCAGGGCTAGGTTAGGGAGTCCACCACCCATCTGTTTGTCATACTGTAGTGGCTTGCATCTTGCTGTGATGCTAGAAGCTGTGCCACCAGTATTTCAAATACGATTGTAGACAGGTTTCAGCAGAGCTCACAGACTAGGAAGGAAGGCCTGGTGATCTGCTTCTGAAAATTCGCCAGTGAAAACTACAGATCACAAAAGAATATTTTCCAATAGAGTGCTGGAAGATGAGCCCCTAGGTTGGAAGGCACTCAAAATACACAGTGGCTGCAAGAACGGACTCGAGGATACCAACAATTGTGAAAATGACACATGACCAAGCAGCATTTTGTTCTTTTCTGTTGTACAGGGGGTCGCCATGAGTCAGAGCCAACTCGGTGGCTGCTAGCAACAACAGGTTAGGGAGTAAGTCTGCAGTTAAAGATCAGTGAGAGGTTTTGAGTTGTAGGCACTACTACTTCCTTTAAGAATGTGTTTTGTTTATGCGACCCGGGGACTCCCTACTCTCCCCAAGATGTTTGAGGTAGGTGGCAGTAAAGGGTTTCTATGTAGTGGAGAATGTTTGAGCAAAGAAAAAGAGCAGGGACAGGAACAGCTCTGCTGCTCACGGGGCCAGAAATTGTGACTGAGCATCATGTTTGTCTCTGTGTTCCCTGGTGTCAAAAAAAGGGGCAGAAGAAGAGGGAGGGAGGGAGGGAGAGGAGAAAGGGTCAGGGGGAATGTGAATTAGAGGTTGTTGCCATCTTCACATATAAGGAAGTATCACAGTTTCAACAACACAAAGGCTTTCCCTGATGCTAAATGTTTCAAGCACTGTTCCCCATAGGCCCTTGTAAAGGACATTTGCCAAGCCACAACAGCATATGCAGAAGGAAGCTTGTGAATGGCTCTTTCCCAAAATGACCTGTAGTGAAAGCCAGTCATGTCATTAAAGGGTCTCCGATATTGTGCTGCAAAATGTGACTGTGATCGTGGGGTGCTGCTCCGTGCCCAGTCCTTTTCCACAGTCTGAGTCAGGGTGGTAGATGTGTGGAAAGCCTAAGCTTGAGCGACCCCCACCGTGGTCCCTAGGTCCTCTTTTTGGGCACCTGGTTGGTGCTTGTCTGTCCACCTAGCCCAGGTGGACTTTATGAAGCTCTGGCCCTCAGGGAGGAAGGACCGGGGCCACCGGAACTGCTCACTGAAGGGGGGGTCGCCAGTGTATGGAGTCCAAGGGGTGGGGAGCAGAGCGGAGGAAGTGTGTTCTGGGCCAAGAGACACACGTGCACAGACAAGGGTGCAGCACCAGGACGGCCAGGGGCCAAGGAGGCTGCAAACAGCCCAGAGTGTGAGAGGCAAGTCCCACACTCTACTCCATCCCCCCACCACCCCCGCCAAAGGAGCCTCCGCTTTAGGTACCCAACGGCAGCGGGTGGTGAAGATCTGCTTCTTAGGAAAGAACCCTTAGCAGGTGATGGCAGCCGTGCAGGAGGCCAGCCCACCCCCTGACCAGGCAGGGGTCCGGGCAGATCCTTAGGACATGTGGGGCAGAGATGCTGGAAGACAGCCCTCAGCCATCCCATGCCCCCTACCCAGAGCGGTTGGCAGTGCCGCCAACATCCTTTGCCCAGTGTTACGACACCCATAACCCTGGAAGGAGAACTTCAGCCTCAAACAACTTCGGTATCAACTGGTTTTTTGTTTTGTTTTGTTTTTATGGTTGTAAAAATATATATAACACAATATTTGCCAGTTCAGTGTTTTTCACATGTACAATTTAGTAACACCAGTTACATTAATCATGTGCAACCATGGCCAATATCCGTTTCCAAATTTTCCATCACCATAAACAGAAACTCAGTGTTTCCTAAACGATGACATCCCTGCCCCCTCTCACCTGCCCCTGGTAGGGACTAATAAACTAGGTCTCAGTGTGTTTGCCTCTTGTAGATATCTCACACAAGTGAAATCATACATTTGTCCTTTTGTGATTGACATACTTTGCTCAGCATAACGTTTTATAGGTTCATCCGTGTTGTAGCATGTATCAGGACTTTATTTCCTGTTCTGGCTGAGTGTATTCCACATTTTGTTTTTGCCCATTCATCTTTGGATGGATGCTTGGGTTGTTCCACATTTTGACTATTGTGAATAGCGCTGCAATGAACATTGGTGTGCATTCAAGTTCTTATTGGCAACAGCAAGCAAAGCTAATGGTCTGTGGGCCTCCCTGAAGTGTGACTTGGCCCAGCATAAAGGGGGACTCATTGTGGCTTTTTGGGGTCAGAAAGGGATGCATCCAGGTCATCTCCAAGGAGCCTGAACATCTGACTATGTTGTGTTCCAAGTCTTGGACTTCTTGAACGAACGAAACAGTGCACGAAATTCCTGGGATCCCAGACTCCCAGGGAAGAGATGGACAGATAAATCACAGCAGTGATGGTGACAAACAGCCAGGCACTGCTTCAGGTGCTGAACAGAGTAACTCAGCTACCTCAACACTACTGCTATGGGGTACGAGCTGAACCAGTTGCTGCCCAGTCAGCTCTGACTCATGGGACCCCACATGTGTCAGTGAGTAGAATTGTGCTCTATCAGGTTTTCAGTAGCTGATTTTTCAGTAAATTGCCAGGCATTTCTTCCCAGGCGCCTCTGGGTGGACTCCAACTGCCAACCTTTTGGCCAGCAGTGAGCATGTTAACGGTTTGCACCACCCAGGGACTCCATTTAGTAGTAACATGCCTTATTTGCCTGTGAAGAAACTCACCCTAGCTCTCACAGGTGGAGCTCAGAGCATCTGACAGGTTCTGTGGTGGGGGAGGTGATCATGGAGTCCATGGGGCTTCCACAACTCCTTCTGGAGGGTCAGAGAAAGGGAGTCGGGCAATTGCTTCTACTCACCCCCTAGGTTTCAACCAGGTGAAATGGTCTGTGAGAGTCTTCCACAAGAGCATTGTTTACAAAGGGGGGGTACACTGAAACAGACTGCCTGCAGCCAGAGGTGAGAGAGAGTGGGGAGAGGCAAGGAGAGGGCCTAGCTGCGGCCTGAGGGCAGTGAAGGCCAAAATGAGGAGCTGGGCTTAATCCTAAGGGTACAGCAGCCATGCCTGCACTTTCCCTGCCGCTGCCACCACCACACACGGGGACTGTGCCCTGGAAGCCCGTCCCAGGTGGGTTGTGAGGCCACCAGGCCAGCCAGGAGGCAGCGGGCCGTGCAGGGAGAGGGAGGAGGAGCACAGAGAGAGGCCTTGGGGCTTCTAGCCCCGGGGGTGGGGGCTCCCACTGGCCCCTGTGCCCTGTGTCCAAGGGGTGATGCCCCCTGAGCTCAGCTAGGCTCCATGGACGCCTTTCCCTCCCGCAGGCATCAGCAGCCCTGGCCTACGGGCTCAGCCTCACTTGGGCACCAGCTCTGCCTCCAGCTGCACCTGCCCCCAGCTCCAGGCTTCTTCCCAGCAGTCGGCTGCTTTGTACCCTTTCCTTGACAGCTGGTGTCTGAGTTTCCTAGTGCTGCTGTAACAGAAACACAGTGGTGGCTTTAAAGAACAGGAATTAATTTTCTCACAGCTCAGGAGACTACAAGTCCTAATTCAGTGCACTGGCTCCAGGGGAAGGCACTCTGTCACCTGTGGGGAAGGTCCTTGTCTCTTTCAGCTTCTGTAGCCCTGGAGTTCCTTGGGTCCTTGGCGATCTCCATGTAGCATCTGTCCTTCCCCGTTGGTGCTTGCTTCTCTGTGTCTCTGCTTCTCCTTATATCACTCAGAAATGATAGGTTTAGGACACACTACACTGATGTGACCTCATTAACATAAGGAAAGCCCTATTCCCCAAAGGGATTACAGCCACAGGTATAGGGGTTAGGACTCCAACACACATTTTGGGAGAGGACGCAGTTCGATCCATAACAGTGCGTGTCCCTGTTACCATCAAGTTTCAGGTCTCTGTGCCCCCAGCGCTTCCCACTGTGGTCCACACTCACAGCAAAGGCTGGTCGCAGGGCAGAGGGCAGATGTGGGTGTTCCCCTCTAAGCAGCAGGAAGCAGCGGAGGCCAGCTGAGCAGGCCCCCAGGTGGGCCCCTTGGAATTCTGTGAGCAACGGTCCCAGGCCTCGGATCCCCACTCCCCTCCACCTTCTTCCTGGCTCACGCCAGCAGACTGTGGGGAGCACCCTGGGATCTATGGGGCGGCTGCCCAGCCTCTTTCCCTCAGCAGGATTTGTTCAGGATTAGGAGCCTACTGGAGCCCTGGTGGCGTAGTGGTTAAGAGCCTGGCTACTAACCAAAATGATGGCAGTTGAAATCCACCGGCCGCTCCTTGGAAACTCTATGGGGCAGCTCTACTCTGTCCTATAGGGCCTCTATGAGTCGGAATTGACTCAACAGCAATGGTTTTTTTTTTAGAAGGAGCCCTGCCCCCTGGCCAAGCCCTCTGCCTGTACTGACACAGTGCCAAACCCCACGGAGGACGGCAACAGCATGGGCCAGGACCCCACACCCAAGCAGCATGAGAAACGTGAGGACAGGAGTGCCCACACCCCACAGGGAAGCAGCGTGAGGTGGGGAGGCCTGGGGCCAGGGTGAGGAGCTGGCTGTGAGGCAGAGGTGTCTGCGGCTTGGCTATGCCTGCCTGGTCTTGATTCCAGCTACTTCTGAGTGCTTCAGCCATGTGCCATGTCTCCGCCCGAGGGCCAGGTGCTTCATTCATTTCCCCAGCACCTGCGTATGGGCCAGGTCCTCCTCCCGGTTTTGCTCTGGCAGGGGAGATGGCTAGTAAGTACAGTAAGAAAGCACGTGCTATGGTGGGCAGCACTGGGTGCGATGGGCTCATTAAGCAGTGCCTTGGGGAGAGAGGGTGGCCAGAGGCTTCCCCAGAAGGTGGCATGGGATGAGGCCTGAAGGAGTGAGGGCAGGGCTGGGCACAGGAAAGAGCAGGTGAGCAAGTGCTAAGGTCTCTGAGGAGCCCAGGAAGCCGGCGCAGCAGGAGCGAGAGGCAGGTCCCAGGCTCTGTGGTCAGTCCAGGCTGTGCTGGGCCTGGGTGGCCTTGAGGGCTAGGGCTCCATGAGATGGAAGCTACCAGCCAGTTTGGTGGATCCCTGTGGCTGCTGTGGGGAAGGCAAGGAGGGAGCAAGCAGACCGTTCAGGAACTGCTGGAATGATCCGGAGTGGTGATGTTGAAGGCAGTAAGAAGAGATCAGAATTCAGCGATGTGTTTTTTGTTTGTTTGTGTGTTTTTATTGTGCTTTAAGTGAAAGTTTACAGTTCAAGATAGCTTCTCATACAAGAATTTATACACACATTGTTATGTGACCCAAGTTACTCTCTCTGTAATGTGACAGCACACTCCTTCTTTCCACCTTGGATTTCCCATGTCCATTCAACCAGCTCCTGTCCCTCTCTGCCTTCTCATCTTGCCTACAACAGGAGCTGCGCATTTAGTCTCATGTACCTACTTGAGCAAAGAAGCACTCTCTGCACGAGTATCATTTTATGTCTTATAGTCCAGTCTAATCTATGTCTGAAGAGTTGGCTTCGGGAATGGTTTCAGTTCTGGGCTAACAGAGTGTTCGGGGGTCATGTCTTCCAGAGTCCCTCCAGTCTCAGTCAGACCATTAAGTCTTGTCTTTTTACTAGAATTTGAGTTCTACACCCTACTTTTCTCCTGCTCTGTCACGGACTCTCTGTCAGAGCTGTCATTGGTGGTAGCCAGGCACCATCTAGTTCTTCTGGTCTCAGGCTGATGAAGTCTCTGGTTTATGTGGCCCTTTCAGTCTCTTGGGCTAATA
>NW_004444093.1:5757249-5768850 GCF_000243295.1 Trichechus manatus latirostris | reverse complement strand
CTGCTTTTTGCTTCAACTCTTGGATAATTCTTAGTATTAGAGATTTGAATTCCCTATCAGGTAGTTCTAGTGCCTTTTCTTCTACTGGGAAGTCATCTGGTGTTTTATTTTGGAAGCCTACTGGAACCATCCTGTCCTGTTTTGTAAATGTTTTGATATTGTCTGCTGTCTTTGGGGCATTCAGTAGTTATTTTCCTCGTTTATTTCATCCCTTTTTTTTTTTTTAAAATTTGGCTATGTCTGAGCAGGCAGGCTGTGTGTTCTTTGTTGTTTGCTTATCTGTGGGCACGATACTTTCACCTCCTTCTCCACTTGGCAGGGTCAGTTGCTCAGATATGGTACAGCAGGGCAGGTCTAGCTGAGGAGGAGTTGCTGGGATGGGTTGTTTTGGCACTTACTATGGCCACTAGGGTGGGCTGGTAATCGGTGTAGGGCAGGTTCTGGTAGGCCATGTCTGTGCTGCTTGGTGGTGTGATGTTAAGTGCACAGTGCAGGTAGGCAGGATAAAGGGGAGAGATTGTGATGTGTGGAGCTAAGACGGGTATGGGAGAGAGGAGAGAGGAACAGGAGCCAAAAACATACAAACAAACAAAAAAGGGTGCTAGGGGAGTTTGTCATTGGAGTGGAGAGATGAGAGACTATGAAATGGAGAAAAACAAAAAGGGGAAGAAGAAGAAAAGAAAGAAAAGAAAAGAATGAATAAAAATTAGAAAGAAAAAAGAAAAGCAAAGCTCCCAGGGATCCCACTGGTGCAGCTACGAGGTCTGGGGAAGTTGTTCCCATGTGTTGAAGTACAGCCTGGCTAGAAGGCTTAGAGGTGTCACTCAGCACCGGGTATTCAGGGGACAGGAAGAAAAGGAAGGTATAGAGAGATGAGAAACTTAGTAATGCAGAAAGACAAAAAGGGGAAAAGAGGGAAAACAAAACAAATTAAAAAAAAGAAGAACAAGAAAACCCCCCGAAAAAACAGAAAAAAAAACCCACAAAAAAAGAAATTTTCTCAGGGATCCCTCTGTGCATCTGTGCAAGCTGAGGGGGTAGGTCCCAAGCAGTGCAGTACTGCCCGGCTAGAACGGGCTCCCAGTTCGAGAAAAGAAGAAGAAAACAAACAATTCAAAACAAACAAACAAAAAAAGCCCTGGGATCCCACCAGCGTGGCAGCACAGACTGGGAAGCAGTTTCACATCTGAGCGGAGTTTCACAGCCTTTCAGGAAGAAGCAAAGATGGCACATGGAGCCAGGTATTTGAGTGAAAGGAGGGGTAGGTGGTGAGAAGTAAGGACGAAATCAAAAGAAGTGGAAAAAAGCAACACCAGCAGCCAACAAATGGCACTCAGGAAGTCGGCCAGTGCAGGTGGGTGGAATCCAAGCAGCCGGTGCTTCCCAACCAAGAGACTGTGACTGAGGGAAGCAGAGGAGGCCAAGTTGGGGTGAAGAAGGGTGGGGGGGGTGGGAAAACATATATTGCTGGTTACCAGTTATTCTGTCTTCTTCTGGAAGCTCTGTGAAGCTGCTTTCTGGTACCTCCTGTTCGCTGGTCTCTGATAGGAGTCCAAGATGGTGGATCCGTGCTGCGTTAGCTGATAGGGGGCCTCTGCATGTATGTTTCCTCACTCTCTGTTCTCTGTCAGTTTCTTATTCCATTTGGTGCTTGGCTGAGTTCTTTATCTCTTCATCTGATCCTTAGGGTTTCAGGATTGCTGTTTTCTCTGTTTGGCTTAGTTTTCCGGATCTTTGCTGTGGAGGGACGGCATGGTGCTTCTGCCTAGAGCGCCATGTTGCCTGCCTTCTTGCAATGGATTTTTTGTTTAAACATTTAACAAACTCATATCTGTCCCTGGAAACCCCAGTGGTGTAGTGGTTAAGAGTTTGGCTGCTAACCACAAAGTCAGCAGTTCGAATCCACCAGGTGCTCCTTGGGAACCCTATGGGGCCATTCTCTACTCTGTCCTATAGGGTCGCTATGAGTCGGAATAGACTCAACAGCAACAGGTTTGTTTTTTTTTTTGGTTTATCTATCCTTGGTAGTGTGCTGACAGTCTTCTAAATGCTCTGCAAATAGCAGCTCATTCTAACCATCCCGATGAGGTAGGCGACACCTCCACTTAAACAGGTTAGTAGTTTGTGATGAAGGAGCCCCAGGGTTTGTAGACAAGTTGGAGGAGATGTGTATGAGAGGACAAGGAAGCAAAGAAACATCAAGAGAGGCCACGGAGGGCAATGCTGGGGGGAGGCAAGAGCTGACTGTGGACATTCGAAATGTGGGTCCCATTTTGTACACCCTAGTATGGGGGTTTCTACTCTGTCCTTCAGGGTCGCTATGAGTCCAAATCGACTCGACAGCAACGGGTTAGTGTGGGAATAAAATCCCTGGGTGGTGCAGTTAACGTGCTCATCTGGTTGGAGTTCCCCCTGAGGCCTCAGAAGAAAGAGCTGGCAATCTACTTCTGAAAAACAAGCCATTGAAAACCCAGTGGAGCACAGTTCTACCCCGACATACACAGGGTCGCCATGAATTGGTGTTCAGTCCATGGCAACTGGTATTGAATTGGAAGTTGGATGTGTAGGGGGAAGTTCATACTCGAGATGGGATATGGGTGTTGGATAGTAGAGATGGCTCAGCCCTGCAATACTGGATGAGCTCCTGAGAGGGGCAAGTCCAAGGAGTGAGCCCCGGGAGGACCAGCCCTCAGTGGGGGTGGGGGGTAGGGGGGCAGGAGGAGGCTGACTGGGGGTAGCAGCATGGAGGGCCTTGTCTCCCTGGGATGTTGTGACTAATGAAGCAATGTGTGGAAATATTCGTTCCCTCACTCTCCTCTCTTCAGCACAGGGGGAGGGGCCTTCACCCAGGAGATGGAGACCTCCCCCTGCCTCTCTCCAAGTGAGCCTGGTTCCAGAAGTTTCCCTGGTATGGCCCTCCCCTGGTAGGACAAGCTGTAGACAGGGTCATGCTCGAGGGGACTGCCCCAGGGACTGTGGCCCCAGTTGGAGCATCAGAACAGTGGCCAGGGGCCTGTCTTTGAACAACCCTGCCTGAGAACCGACTTCTGCCTGGAAGCCCCCCATGAGCACCTGCAGCGGGGTCACTGGGCTAGAGGGTGGAGGAGGGCAGGCCCAGTGGACAGAGGCAGTACCCCTGCAGATGCAGTGAGGACCTTGCTGTTTGGATTGTTGTTGCTGATGTGAGCTGCCACTGAGTCATGGTGACCCCATGCACAACAGAACGAAACTCTGCCAGGTCCTGCACCATCCCCATGATCATATGTGGAGCAAACCACTGTGCTCCATAAGGCTTTCATTGGCTGATTTTTGGAAGTATGTTGCCAGGCCTTTCTTCCTAGTCTGTCATAGTCTGGAAGCTCTGCTGAGACCTGTTCAGCATCATAGCAACACACAAGCCTTTACTCACAGACAGGTGGTGGCTGAGCATGAGGTGCATTGGCCAGGAATTGAGCCCGGGTCTCCTGCATGGAAGGCAAAGATTCTACCGTTGAACCACCACAGCCCCCACATTTGGGGGGTAGCTGTCATCTTATATACAGGTAGTCCCCGCCTTATGACAAGGTTCCATTCTGACAACGCCATCGTAAGTTGGTTCTGAAGTAAGTTGAATACCTCATTTTTTAAAGTTTTTATTATTACTGCCTTTTATTATCAGTATCTTTATAAATCTTAACACTGAACATCTGCGAGTGAACATCTGAGAATAACATCAGCAAATTACGTACTGCAACATTGTATGTAATACATATTACTAATGATAAGATGTAAAAAAAAAACCCAGACGGTCATAAGGGCGGTTCGTCATAACTCGAATATGTCATAAGTCAGGGACTACCTGTATTGCAGTGCTTTTCCCTTCCAATTACAAATATTTATTTTTCTTACTAGAAAAGCAACACATATTGACCATGGAGGAATAAGGGGGGAAAGGGGCAAATACAAAGCTCATACTCCAACGTCTGCACAGGTAACTGAACCTCTAACAATACATACAGGGCTCTGAGGCAAATGCAAGGAGACAGAGTTTCGTTAGCATTTCAGGGGCTGGGGCAGGTGGCATTACTGCTGAAGGGGTGCTCACTTCCTTGTTGGGTGATGGAAAGTTTTGGAAATAATGGTTATGATTGCATAACATAGTGAATGTACGGAATGTCACTAAGCCGTACACGTAAAAATGGTTAAAATGGCAAATTTTTGGTTATATATATTTTAAGGCAATACAAATTTAATAATTAAAAAAAAATCTGGAGCAAATACGGCAAAATGTTAAGATTGGATAAAGCTGGGTGACATATAACATGTTAAAAACAATAGGAGCAGCTTAGAGGGCAGTGGGAGCCCTGGTGGTGCAGTGGTTAAGAGCTCGGGTGCTAACCAAAAGGTTGGCAGTTCGAATCCACCAGCTGCTCCTTGGAAACCCTATGGGGCAGCTCTACTCTGTCCTACAGGGTCGCTATGAGTCAGAATCAGCAACGGGTTTAGTTTTGGTTTAGGGGGCAGTGAGTTTTTGTTAATGGGGGAGGAACAACTCAGAAAAGGAGGGTGAGAATGGTTGCACAACTCAAAGAGTGTAATCAATGCCACCAAACTGTACATGTGGAAACAGTTGAATTGGTGTGTGTTGTGCTGTTTATATTTTCAACAACAACAACAAATTAAAAAAAAAAAAAGATGCCCTGAGGTCACCAAAGAGGCGTAGATTCTATTACAGTCTCCCTTTTATTCAACAAACAGATAATTGTGGCACTCCTAATGCCCTATAGGCATTAGGACTGGACAGGACTGGACACTAAATATGAAGTCACCTCATTCCACCATAGAAACGACAATGGAACCCAAGGGACATACAGAGCAGGACGCCACTCACCTAAGCAGCCCCGCAGCTCTCTGCCCTGTTGACAAGGGTCATCTTCATCCTTGCAGGTCAGAGCCAACCAGACACCTGCCCAGGAACTTTCCTGCTGCAAGTGCCACTCTCTGCCACCTGGGGAACACCTTTAAAAGTGAGACACACACAGGAGCATCCTGCTCGTCCTCACTTTCCTCCAGTGCGGGAAGGCAGCATGCTAGAGCCAGGTCAGGGGACATCCTTGGGGGGTTAGTGGTTGACAGAGGGGCTGTCGGCAGTCCTGGGGCTCTGGAGCTGTGAATTCCTCTGGGTACTTGTCACACCCACCCCCTGTCAGTTTATCATGCTGTGGTGGCTTGCATGTTGCTGTGATGCTGGAAGCTATGCTACCAGTATTTTAAATACCAGCAGGGTCATCCAAGTAGACAGGTTTCAGCGTGACTCCCAGACTAAGACAAACTAGAAATGACTGAAAATCTACTTCTGAAAATCAGCCACTGAAAATCTCATAGATCACAACAGAACATTGTTAAACTCATTTGTGTTGGCAATGTCATCAAAAGGGATCAATCGCTAGAGGAGGACATCATGTTTGGTGAAGCAGAAGGCCAGTGAGGGCGAGGGAGACCCTCAATGAGGTGGACAGGCACAATAGCTGCAATGATGGACTCGAACATGCCGGTGATTGTGAGGATGATGCAGCACCAGGCAACGTTTTGTTCTGTTGTGCCTGAGATCGCCATGAGTCGGAGTTGACTTGATGGCAACTAAGAACAACAACTTGTTACACAGGTGTGTCCTTCCTGTGAAAGATTATTGAACTGTACGCCTATGATTCGTGCTACTTCTGCATGTTATACTTCATCAAAATCTACCAAATAAAAAATCCATGCTGACAAACCTATAAACAAAAACAAAACAAAGCACAGAGCTGCCCTGGCCCATGCCCCTGGCCACATGTGGGGGTGTTAGAGGCACAGACAGAGCCAGCCCCTCACTTGGAAGTGAGCGGACATAGGTGTGCAGTGAAGCAGGGAGAGGAACTTGCTGGTCGTGGGATCCCAGTAGTGTCTTTGTGGGAGCTGGCTTTAAAATGCGTTCAGCTTGTTTATGTGTTCGTGAATTTTCATAATAAGATGTTGGGGAAACATGGCCTACATGTACTAGTCTAGTTTTTTTTTTTTTTTTTTTTTTCAGTTACTATTCAGTAGCTTCCGACTCATGGTACCCCCATGTGCATCAGAGTAGAACTTTACTCCGTAGGGTTTTCGGTGGCTGATTTGTTGGAAGCAGATCACCAGGCCTTTCTTCTGAGGTGCCTCTGGGTGGACTCAGATCGCCAGCCTTTCAGTTAGCAGCTAAGCACATTCACCATTTGACCACCCAGGGACTCCAGGCTAGCTATTGTCAACTACAGTTTCAAAAGTTCTAAAGGGTCAGGAACCGTCTCAGGGCAATATAGGTGTGTTCTGCACCATCCTCTTTTGCTCTGTGTGCCCTTGGGGCTGGGCCTGACCCTGCAGGAGGCCAGTCTGGGTGGGGGTCAGAGGCGGTGCAGAACCCAATCTGGTGGGCAGGAGGCTCCACAGACAGGAGGAAATCAAATCCGGGTTCTGAGGATCGGGCTGAAAATGACAAAATGTATGAGGAGGTTAGGCAGGTACTCCTGTGAGCCACGCCACACCTGGGGGCGCGCAGGCAAGTGGCTAGGGTCCTGGAGGATGTTTCCATGGCTGCAGCCACCCACACCTCACCCCCCACACCTCTCTCCTGGCCTCCTTGGGCCTCCCGGACAAGGTGGAGCAGCTTGAGTTTCATGAAGGAATGAAGCTTTCCCGACAGATATTTTTCCCTCTGCCAGATGGGGGTCCTGGATGTCGGTGTCCTGGCTGCAGGCTGTACCTAGAGAAGGCACATGAGTCTGGGGCCTGGTGTGTGCTGTTTGAGCCCTGTGCAGCTTCCAGGTACACCAGTCGGTGTCGTCCTGTAGAAGAGTAAGCCCAGGGACAAGCCAAGATGTGACCAGTCCTTAACTTCTGGATACTTGTGTCCAACTTTTATAACTCATGTGGGACAGACAACTGGGCATGCACCAGTGCTGCCTCTTCCTGGCCACCTGTTGTCACTGAACCTCAGTTTTCCCCTCTGTAAAATGAGACCACGATGCTCACCAAGACGTGGCGGGCGAGGGGGAGTGGCTTCATGGGACAAGGGGCATCCAGGCTGAAATCGTGGACAGGACAGGTAATCCCCATGGTCTCTTAGACAAGGAACTCCAAGAGGCAGATTTGCAGTCCAGTCTGTGCTGTCCAGAATGGATATCATCATACATTTCTCAGAGCCCCACAAAAAATGTCAAGGGAATAGGTGAAGCACATTTTAATGTTTTGTTGTTGTTGTGAAGTGCCGTGGAGTCAGCCCCTGACTCATGGCAACCCCATGCACAACAGGATCAGACCGTTTTCATTGGCTGATTTTTGGAAGATCACCAGGCCTTTCTTCCTAGTCCATCTTAGTCTGGAAGCCCCTCTGAAGCCTGTTCAACATCACAGCAACATGCAGACCTCTGCTGACAGATGGGTGGTGACTGCACATGAGGTGCATTGGCCAGGAATCAAACACAGGTGTCTTAGTTGTCTAGTGCTGCTATAACAGAAATACCACAAGTGGATAGCTTTAACA
The DNA here is from genome assembly GCF_000243295.1 of Trichechus manatus latirostris. Taxonomy (NCBI): domain Eukaryota; kingdom Metazoa; phylum Chordata; class Mammalia; order Sirenia; family Trichechidae; genus Trichechus; species Trichechus manatus. Next base: position 5,761,316 of record NW_004444093.1, on the reverse strand, counting down.
AACAGAAACTTATTTTCTTACTGTCTAGGAGGCTAGATGCTATAACAGAAATACCACAAGTGGATAGCTTTAACAAACAGAAATTTATTCTCTCACAGTTTAGGAGGCTAGAAGTCCGAATTCAGGGCACCAGCTCCAGGGGAAGGCTTTCTCTCTCTGTCGGTTCTGGGGGAAGATCCTTGTCATCAATCTTCCCCTTGTCCAGGAGCTTCTCAGCGCAGGACCCAGGTCCAAATGATGCGCTCTTTTCCTGGCACTACTTTCTTGGTGATATGAGGTCCCCCTGTCTCTCTGCTCGCTTCTCTCTTTTATATCTCAAAAGAGATGGACTCAAAACACAACCTAATGTTATAGATTGAGTCCTGCCTCATGAACATAACTGCCTCTAATTCTGCCTCATTAACATCATAGAGGTAGGATTTACAATACATAGGAAAATCACATCAAATGACAAAATGGTGGACCATCACACAATACTGGGAATCGTGGACTAGCCAACTTGACGTACATTTTTGGGGGACACAATTCAATCCATAACAACAGGTCTCCTACATGGAAGGCAGGAAATCTATCACTCAACCGCCAATATCTCATTTTAATATGTTTTATCTAACCCACTCTATTCAATATGTAATCGATATGAAAATTATTGTTGTTAGTTGCTATTGAGTTAATTCCAACTCATGACAACACAGCGTGTTACAGAGTAGAACTGCTCCATAACGTTTTCTTGGATGTAATCTTTGTGGAAGCAGATCACCAAGACAGTCTTCCATGGTGCAGCTGGGTGGGTTTGAAGCCAACCTTCTGGTTGGCAGCCGAGTGCAAAATGATTAATGACATGCATTTTACAGTCGTAGCACATCTCAGCATGGCTGCGTGGTACTCTCACGGCCTCTGGGATTGCCCAGGTGGAGGAACGAAGAGGGAGGAGCTAGTGCCAGACAAGGTGCTGGGGAGCAAGGGCTGGGATGTGGGCTAGCCCCGTACTTGGGGCCTGACCGTGTTAACTAGTTGAGTCCTCATAATCCTGTGAGGGAGAGTCTAGTACTAGATTCATTTTACAAGTGAGGAAACTGAGGCACAATGGCTGAGGCACTGGGGGTAGGGGTAAGTTTCCAGGGTCTCCCTCCTCTCTGGGGGAGGCTCACCTTCTGCAGATGGCTTTCACGTGCATATGAGGTGACTGGAAAGAACTTGGCTTAGGTCAGGCATACATTAGTCATCAAAGGGACATCTTTGATTTTTACAACTTTAAAGAGGTCTTTTGTAGCACATTTGCCCAATGCATATATCATTTGATTTCTTTTTTTATAATTTTTAAATTTTTTCCCATACAAAAATTTATACATGCATTGTTATGTGACTCTAACTGCTCTCCCCATACTGTGACAGCACACTCCTCCTTTCGACCACTGATTCCCCATGTCCATTCAACCAGCTCTTAACCATCTCTGCCCTCCCATCTCACCTCTGGACAGAAGCTGACCATTCAGTCTCCTGTATCCACTTGAGCTAAGAGACACACTCCTCATGAGTATCACTTTATGTCCCACAGTCCAGTTCAATCCCTGTCTGAAGAGTTGGCCTCGGAAATTGTTTAGTTCTGGGCTGATAGAGAATTCAGGGGCCATGCTTTCCGGGGTTCCTCCAGTCTCAGACCATTAAGTCTGGTCTTCTTACTAGAATTTGAGTTCTGCACCCCACCTTTCTCCTGCTCCATCAGGGACTCTCTGTTGTGTTCCCTGTCAGGGCAGTCTTTGGTGGCAGCTGGGCACCATCTAGTTCTGGTCTCAGGCTGATGAAGTCTCTGGTCTATGTGGCCCTTTCTGTCTCTTGGGCTAATACTTTCCTTGTGTCTTTGGTGTTGCTCATTCTCCTTTCCTCCAGGTGGGTTGGGACTAATTGATGCATCTTAGATGGCCGCTTGCAAGCTTTTAAGACCCTGGACACCACTCACCAAAGTAGGATGCAGAACATTTTCTTAATAAACTATGTTATGCCAATTGACCTAGATGTCCCCTGAAAGCATGGTCCCCAGACCCCTACCCCTGCTACTCTGTCCCTCAAAGTGTTTGATTGTATTCAGGAAACTTCTTAGCGTTGGTTTAGTCCAATTGTGCTAACTTCCCCTGTAGTCTGTGCTGTCCTTCACCTGAGATAATTCTTGTCTACTATCTAGTGAATTCTCTTCTCCCTCCCTCCCTACCCTCGTAACCGTCAAAGAATTTTGTCTTCTGTGTTTAAACCTTTTCTTCAGTTCTTACAATAGTGGTTTTATACCATATTTGTCCTTCTGTGACTGACTAAATTCACTCAGCATAATGACCTCCAGCTTCCTCCATGTTATAGGATGTTTCATGGCTTCATCGTTGTTCTTTATTGTTGCATAGTATTCTATTGTGTGGATATACCATAATTTGTTTATCCACTCGTACGTTGATGGGCATCTAGGTTGTTTCCATCTTTTTGTATTGTGAACAGTGCTGCAGTGAACGTGGCTGTGCATATATCTATTAGTGTGACGGCTCTTACTTCTCTAGGATATATTCCAAGGAGCGGGATAGCTGGATCGTATGGTACTTCTATTTCTAGCTTTTTAAGGAAGCGCCAAATCGATTTCCAAAGTGGTCGTAACATTTTACATTCCCACCAGCAGTGTATAAGTATTCCAGTCTCTCCACAATCTCTCCAGCATTTATTATTTCGTGTTTTTTGGATTAATGCTAGCCTTGTTGGGGTGAGATGATATCTTATTTGTAGTTTTGATCTGCATTTCTCTAATGGCTAATGATCATGAGCATGTCCTCATGTGTCTGTTAGCCACCTGAATATCTTCTTTGGCAAAGTGCCTGTTCATATCCTTTGCCCATTTTTTAATTGGATTCTTTGTCTCTTTGTTGTTGGGGTTTTGCAGTATCTTGTAGATTTTAGAGATTAGACGCTGACCAGATTTGTCATAGCCAAAAATTTTTTCACATTCTGTAGGTTGTCTTTTTACTCTTTTGGTGAAGTATTTGATGAGCATAAGTGTTTAATTTTTAGGAGCTCCCATTTATCTAGTCTCTATTCTGGTGCTTGTGCATTGTTACTTATGGTTTTATATTGTGTTTACACCATGTATTAGGGCTCCTAGCATTGTCCCTATTTTTTCTTCCATGATCTTTATCATTTTTGATTTTATATTTAAGTCTTTGATCCATTTTTGAGTTAGTTTTTGTGCATGGTGTGAGGTATGGGTCTTGTTTCAGTTTTTTGCAGATGGATATCCAGTTAGGCCAGCACCATTTGTTAAAGAGACTGTCTTTCCCCAATTAATGGACTTTGGGCCTTTGTCAAATATCAGCTGCTCATAGGTGGATGAATTTATGTCTGAATCTCAATTCTGTTCCATTGGTCTATGTATGTGTTGTTCTACCAGTACCAGGCTGTTTTGACTACCGTGGCGGTAGAACAGGTTCTGGAATCAGGTAGTGTGAGGCCTCCCACTTAGTTCTTCTTCTTCAGTAATGCTTTACTTATTCGGGGCCTCTTCCCTTTCCATATGAAGTTGGTGATTTGTTTCTCCATCTCATTGAAAAATGCCGGGGGAAATTGGATCAGGATTGCATTATATCAGTAGATTACTTTGGGTAGAATTGACATTTTCACGGTGTCGAGTCTACCTATCCATGAGCAAGGTATGTTTTTCCACTTATGCAGGTCTCTTTTGGTTTCTTGCAGTAGTGTCTTGTAGTTTTCATTGTACAGATCTTTTACGTCTCTGGTTAGATTTATTCCTAAGTATTTTATCTTCTTGGGGGCTACAGTAAATGGTATTGATTTGGTGATTTCCTCTTCGAGGTTCTCTTTGTCGGTGTAAAGGAATCCAACCGATTTTTGTATGTTTATCATGTATCCTGCAACTTTGCTGAAATCTTCTATTAGTTCTAGTAGTTTTCTTGTAGATTCTTTGGGGTTTTCTATGTACAAGATCATATCATCTGCAAATAGAGATACTTCGACTTCTTCCCTACCAATTTGGATTCCCTTTATGTCTTTTTCTAGCCTAATTGCTCTGGCTAGGA
>NW_004444093.1:5724449-5748358 GCF_000243295.1 Trichechus manatus latirostris | reverse complement strand
TATCTCATTGTAGTTTTGATCTGCATTTCTCTAATGGCTAATGATCGTGAGCATTTCTTCATGTGTCTGTTAGCCGCCTGAATATCTTCTTTGGTGAATTGCCTGTTCATATCCTTTGCCCATTTTTTAATTGGCTTCTTTGTCTCTTTGTTGTTTAGGTTTTACAGTATCTTGTAGATATTAGAGATTAGACGCTGATTGGATTTTTTGTAGCCAAAATTTTTTTTCCCATTCTGTACGTTGTCTTTTTACTCTTTTGGTGAAGTCTTTTGATGAGCATAAGTGTCAAACCACCAACGTTTAGGTTAGTAGTTGAACACAAACATTTTGCACCACCCGGGGATCTAAAACGTTAATAGGAGACCTAGAACAAGACTTGTCAGAATGGACAGAGAAGCTCTGGCCCCAGGGCAGACAGTGGAATATTGTAAATGTGTCTATTTTTCTCTTTTAACATACAGATTTATTTATTTATTTGTTTATTTTTACAATCCCAATACAAATTCCAAACCATGTATTTGGGAGAATTTGACAAGCTAGCCCTAAAGTTTATCTGGAAAAAGAAGTGACTGGTCCTAAACAGTTGCTCCCCAGACCTTGCACTGGGTGTGGGTATCGATGAAGAACAATATCTGCTCCCTACCCTCAAGAAATTTACGGTCTAATGCCAACCACAGCAAAAAAAAGCCCCCAAACCTGCACTTCTGAGGGTGGTCCATATTAAGTGTAACCAAACAAAGAACAAACCAGCTGTCATTGAGTCAATTCTGACTCATGGCGACCCCAATGTGCATCAGAGGAGACCTGTACTCCATAGAGTTTTCAATGGCTGATTTATTGAAAGTAAATCACCAGGCCTTTCTTCCGAGGCACCTCCGAGTGGACTCAAACCTCCAACCTTTCAGTTAGTAGCCAAGTGGATTAAACATTTGCACCACCTAGGGACTCTCATCACAACGTAAGTCTACAGTAATTCAGTCAAGTGGAGGTTGGATGAGAGCAGACATATGGATTTGTGATGTGGGAGCTGAGGTGGTGGGCACTCAGTGATATGAAAAAGGGAATATAACATGTGTGTTCTCTGGATTCAGGTCAACCTGGGCTTGACCACAGGGTGGTGATGGAGCTTCGGGGGAGGCACGTGCCTCTCTGGCTCTTGGGTCCCTCCTCGGTAAATTGAGAAATTAAGTGCCCCATCCATGGGGTTGTGAGTCCCTGGGTGGTGTAAACGGTTATAAACACTCAGCTACGGCCAAAATATTGGTGGTTTCAGTCCACCCAGAGGCAACTCAGAGGAAAGTCCTGATGATCTACTTCTGAAAAAACCAAGTCATTGAAAACTCTCTGGAGTACAGTTCTACTGTGACACACATGGGGTCACCATGAGTTGGAGTCGGCTCAACAGTAACTGATTTTTTTTTTTATCACATAGAGTTTTAAGGGTTGAACAGATTGACAGAGTAAATGTGCCTGGTTGTCTTAGGCTGGGTTCCCTAGAGAAGCAAAAGTAAAGCCTATAAATATGTATATAGAGAGATTTATCTCAAAGAAACAGCTCATGCAATTGTAGAGAATGGAATATCTGAAGTCCGTGGATTAGGATACAGTCTTCTCCTGATACAGAGTATGCGCAGGGGCTCTGAACCAATGATTGGCAGGTCAGAAAGCAGGGCTATTGCTCACAGGCTGTGAGTATGAATGAATCCCAAGATTGGCAGGCAAGACCGAAAGGCTCTCCTGATTCATGCAGCTGCAGGGGCTGGCGAACCCAAGATCTGTCGGAGAGCAGGGCTCTGCTCACGGCCTGTGAAGATAGACGAATCCCAAGATCAGCAGATAAGCTAAGAGCTCAAGTCCCAAGAACCTGAGGTCAGATGAACAGGAGGCAGCCGCAGGATCCAGAGGGAGCAAAAAGCCAGAACGTCTGCTTATATTCGTATGCAGGCCACATCCCCAAGGAAACCCCCTTTCAACTGATTGACTACTCACAGCAGATTCAATCATGGGCGTGATCACATATAAACACTGAGAATCATGGCCCAGCCAAGTTGGCACACAGTCTTAACCATCACACTGGTGAAGTGGGTGCCAAGATGCAGCAGCTCCTATTCCCCGAGTGCTGGCCCACCCTCGCCTCCACTGGCTGCCCCACCTGAATCCATCTTCAATCTTTAGGGAACCAATTCCAGCAGAAGAGATGCCAAGAAGAATCTGAGTGAAGCTCCCCCCGCCCCGCCCCCCCGCCCCGTAGCCTTGTTACTACATAGTGTCACATTCATCCGAGTACCATCCAGAGGGGGAAGGGGGACTCATTGCTGAGTTTCTGTAACAGGTGATGGAATAATTTGGAAACGAATAGTGGTGATGGTTGCACATGATAACATAAAGTGACTGAATTATACAGGTAAAACTGTTGAATTCGCAAATGTTTTGTTATATATTTTACCCCAATTTAAAAAAATGAGCATCTCATCCTGCAACTGGGAGAAAGAGGAACTCATGCACCAGGTGTACCAAGTTGTTTGCTCTTAAGCAAACAAATTCATGTGTTTAATCAGCTAGTGCTTACATTATCCTACTAATTTTACAGTCATCTGTTGTGAAAAGCAAGGGGGATAGAGACACCACAGACAACATTTACAAATGGGTGACAGAATGGGAAAAGATAATTGCCATCAGAGGATTGATAACTAGAACACATGGGAAATCCCGAAACAACCATGAGAAACACCAATAATCAAAGGGAGATAAGGGCAAAGAGATGGCAGTTCTCAGTGAAGCCCTTCAACACCCAGCTGAGCAGCCGAAATGACGACGGCAGCTAACATCAAATATAAGCAAGGATGTAAGATAACAGGGAACTAACACTGTCCAAGAGCCACCTGGGACAGTGATGGAGTGTAAACAGTGACGGGACACGTTCCCTCCGTGACAATTCCACCGCAAGATAACCCAGCTGAAGTGCCTCACGTGTGCAGAAACTCAGTGCCCCCTAAGCAGTGACTCCCCTTCCCCCCTTCCTCCCACTCTGGGAACTACTAATAAGCTTTCATCTCTATACATTTGCCTGTTTCATGTAGGTGGGAGCATACACTATTTGTTCTTTTGTGACTGACATTTGATCAGCATAACATTTTCAAGATTCATCCATGTTATAGCATGTATCAGGACTTCATTTCTCTTTAGGCTGAGTAGCATTCCATTGTACGTATGTACCACTTTTTGTTTATCCATTCATCTGTTGAAGGACATTTAGGTTGTTTCATCTTTTGGCTGTTGTGAAGAGCGCTGCAATGAACATTGCTGTACAGGTTTCTGTTTGCATTCCTGTTTTTAATTCTTTTGAGTATATAGCTAGGACTAGGATTGCTAGGTCACATGGTAGTTCTGTTCAGCTTTTTGAGGAACCGCCAAACTGTTTTCCACAGTACTGTACCATTTTGCAATCCCACCAGCAATGGATGAGGGTTCCACATGATATCTTTTTGTTCCAAGCAAAATTTTTCCCCCAAGCGAATTGTTTTAGATTGAGGTACAGTAATTACAGAGTATAGAATGTACAGATCTTAAGTGCTCAGTTCAGTGAGTTTTGACTTATGTCTACAATCTACCAACATAACTGACTTCCCAATCAGGATAGAGTATCATCCTCACCAAGGGGTCTTTTGATAAGCAGAAACTCCCACACTTGATATAATCAAAGCTATTGACTTTCTCTTCACATGTTGTTTGTTTAGGGTGTGTGTCTTAAGAAATCTTTCCCCAAACCAAAACCCCAAGTCTATCATTTTGCCTTCCCCATTTAAGCTTTTAATCTTTCTGGGATTACTTTTTGCAAAAAATGCGAGACAGAAATCAAATTTTATTTCTTTTTTATTCGTGAGCCAGTTTTCCCAGCACCATTTGCCATGTGATCATGGAGGTGACTCCCTCACAGCCACTCTACCCTATACCTCAGTTTTGGTGCCACCCGTTTGCTGGTGACCACCTTAGGAGCAAAAATGTGCCCTAGTTCTGGCCCATGAGAGGTGAGGGAAAATCTATGGGAGATTTCCCCCAAAAAGACACTAGACTAGATGGAGTTGCTCTTTTAGGCACCTCATGGTTACAAGGTGGCTGCGGCAGTTCCAGGCATCACATGCAGATGACATGTGATGCCTGGAATCAATGTCATCTGATTTTTTTTTTTTTTTAAAACAGAGAGGGTATCCTCCCAGAAGCCCCCAGCAGATTCACAGGCAGAATTGTACCACTTACCCTTGGGGCTAGGAAAGGAAGTTTCCCCCTCCCCAACAAAGACCAAGACCTTTGGAAGAAAGTGATTTTGGGAGCTGTGTTGGCAAGGAGAAAGAAGGGAGTAGCTTTAGGGTAGACAACCAACAGTGTCTGCATACTTTTCATATTTCTTTCTTTTTTTTTACCTCGTTGTGGGCCCTCCAGCACTGTTAGATCTTAACAGAGGATTGATGACATTGATTTTCTGTTCTTGAACAATCCTCACGTTCCTGGAAGAAACTTTGCTTGGTTCCCATGTATCTTTTTTGTACCTCTTTGGATATGGTAAGGAGCCCTGGTGGCACAGTGGTTAAGAGCTCAGGCTGCTTACCAAAAGGCTGGCAGTTCAAATCCACCAGCCGCTCCTTGGAAACCTTGTGGGGCAGTTCTATTCTGTCCTATAGGGTCACTATGAGTCGGAATCGACGATGCAATGGGTTTGGTTTTAGATATGGTAAATGTCCCTGGGTGGCACAAACAGTGAACATGCTCAGTTAGTAACCGAAATTTTGGTGGTTCAAATCCACCCAGAGACACCTCGCAGAAAGGCCTGGGATGTACTTCTGAAAAATCGGCTATTGAAAACCCTATGGAGCACAGTTGTACTCTGACACACATGACATTGCCATGAGTTGGAGTTGACTCCACAGCAATGGGTTTGGTTTTAGGTTTTGGATTTGGTTAGCTAACAATTTATTTAGGATTTTTGCATCCAAGTTGATAATTGAAATTGGCCAGATAATGGTAATTTTTAAAGCAAGGTTACCTACAGTCTCACCAAACAATGAAATTCTTGTCTTTTTCCTGTTGGCCTTACAGATCTTACCCTTGTACCCTTGTACCTTATAATCTTAGTTCCATTTAGCACATATGGTAATATTCTACTTTTTTCATAAGATGATATTTCTATTTAATGACACATAATATTCAAATATTTACAATTGTTTCCTTTTTTGTGGCGATTGTAGCTAAAAGCGTCAATGAATAATTTAATACATAGGATTTAAAAAAATTTTTTTTCCCCCGGATAAATTTCCAGGAGTGGGACAGTTGGGTCAAAAGATATGATTTGTAGATCTTGATATACATTTCCAAGTCTCTTCCTAAAGACAGGTGTTGTCAGTCCGCGAGTGCCGTCTGCAGCGTGGGGGAAGCCCACTGGCCTCAACCTGCCTGCGTCAGGTATTGGTGTCCGATGGACGGCACGGTGACACTGTGGACCCTCGCACTCGGGGTTGGGGGGGCGGGGGCTGCCCTTTGTGACGCCGACGCGGGGGGCCGGGGTTAGGCCAGAGTGGTTGACGACAGACCCGGGGCCATGGCAGAGACGCAGGAGCTGCTGCTGCAGTTGCAGAAGGACAACCGCGACGGGCGCCTGAGGAACCAAGAGCTGGAGGAGCTGGTGCGTGGGCTAGAGGCCGAGAGTGAAACCCTCACCGGGCGCCTGCAGGACTTGCGCGACCGCGAGCGCAGGTGCGGGACGCGGGGACGGACAGGAGGGGCGCGGGAGCCGGGAGAGGGCAGGGCGCAGGACCCGGTGGGCTGCACCAGCCTCAGTGTCTTCTCTGCAGCCTGCAACGGAAGCGCAGCCAGACAGCTCGGGCCCTGCGAGGAGAGGCGCACGAGGCGGCACGAGAGCGCGCGGAGCGGGCGGGCGGGCTGCTGGAGGCTGCGGAGCGGCACAAGCGGGAACTGGTGCGGGGCGGGACCGGGGTGGGCAAAGGAGCGAGCCCTGGGTGGTGCGGCGGCAGGGCCGGCAGAGGGGCCGGGGCCGGAGGGGCGGGGCCGGCAGGTGCCTGGGTAGTGCGAAGGCAGATCTGGAGTAGGAGCTGGGCCAAGTCTGGGAACAGGGCCCGATGTAGGGGCAGCACAGGAGTAGTGCCGCGGAGAGGCCCGGAAAGCCCCCTCGACCCTGTCCATAGGAGCTACACAACCGGCAGCTGCAAGAGCAGTGGGAGGAGCTGTCAAGTCAGGTACGCGCCAGGGATTCTTCCGTCTTGCCTCCACGGGAATTCCTGCTTTGTCCATGCCCCGTCCCGCCCCGCCCCTATTAGCCCCGCAAACCCTGCCCTTATGAGCCTCGTCCCCAGCTCTTCTACTACGGAGGGGAACAGCTGAGTCAGCAGCGCGCGGAGCAGCAAATCGGGACCCAGCTGGTGGCGCAGCAGGTGCTGGGCGGGGCCTGAGGGAGGCGGGGCGAAGTGAGGCGGGGCCCTGCGGGCAGGGGTGGGGCTAAGCAGAGGTGGGGGCGGAGCCCTAAGGGCTGGGACGAAGCGGAGGCGGGACCAGGACTCGCAGGGTAGGGGCGGGGCGAAGTGAAGGCGGGGGTGGGTCCATGAGGCTCTGGGGCGGGACGTGGGCTTGCCCGGCTCTTGACATCTCTTGGCTCCTCCGGAAGAAACAGCTGGAGCTGGTGGAGGCCAAGCACGCGGTGCAGGCAGAGGGCCTGCGACAGGTGAGGGCGGAGCGGGGGCCTGGGGGAGGGGTCGGCGTCGGCGTCGGGTGTGGCTGGGGTCCTGGCAGATACTGGGGCTGGGAGGGGTGTGTCCGCGGAGACTGATTTGACTACCGCACCCTAGGGCGCGAGGCAGACGGAGGAGGCCTGGGCGAGCTTCCAGGAACAGACCGGAGTTCTGCAGGTGCCCCGCCCCCTCCGCGCCGCGAGCCGCTCATCTCTGACTCCATGGCGGCCTCTCCTGCCCGCTCCTCCTCCAGCGCTGAGGCCTCAACCCCCAACCCTCCAGGAGCTGCAGGGGAAGGTGATGGAGGCGGCGGCTGCACTGGACGCCTCTCGGGGCGGCCCGGAACCGTAAGGGGGTTAGGACCGTGGGATGCGTCGGGACAGCCGTCGGCCAGGGCAGAGCGCCGACCTGGGCCCCATTCCCCGCAGGTGGGACTCGCAGCCCCACCCCGCACAGGACAGCGTGGGCTCTCTCATGGAGGAGGTGGCCAAGGCGGACTGTGTGAGGGAGGGCCTGGGCGGGGTGGGGTGGATCGGGACCAGCCCCAGGGGAGATCCACCGCCCACGGGGTACCCAAACCCACAGGGACTCCACTGCCCACGGGGGACCCACTGCCCCCGGGGAACCCGTCCCCATGGGGCACCCACCGCCCACGAGAGACTCCCGCCTGCGGACGCCGCACCCCTTCCTGGCTCCTCTTTGGGGTCAGTTCCCACACTCCTCGCCCCCACGAAGCCCGGGCCCCTCCCGGCTCCCGGAGCCCTGGCCACCCGGGCGCCGAGCTGGACGCCGGCTCCCTCTCCCTGCAGGAAACGCGGTTGTTCGGCGCCGCGGGCATCGGGTGAGTGGGGCGGGCGGGCGCGCGGGTCGGCCTCCCCGGGCGGCGCAGCCGCCGCCACCCGCCGTCCGTCCGCAGGCTGTGGGCGCTGGACGCGCTGCAGACGCTGCTGCTGCTCCCGCTCGGCTACCTGGCGCTGCCGCTTCTCTACCTGGTGCTAGTGAACACGGCTGCGCTCCGCCGTGGACTTCCGTGCCTCGGCCCGGCCGTCGCGCTCCGCCGCCTGCGTTACACGCTGTCCCCGCTGCTCCGGCTGCGCCCGCGAGGGCTGCTACCCACCTAGGGCATCAAGCCTGGCCGCGGCCTCCTGCACTCGGTCTCCGCGTGGTCTGTGGGGCGCCGGAGAGTAGGGCAACACTTGGGGGAGGGGTGGAGATGACTAGGGGGAGTGGCGCCGGGGCTGGGGGGCAAAGACGTCGGCGGAGTGAGGGCGACGCCCCCACCAGGGCCGCTAGCTTGGGCAGTGGGTGCCGTCTTGGGCTGGCTCACTCGAAGGGGTCCTTCTGCAGCTCCGCCTGCTACACACCCCCAAACTCTGCCGTGTGTTCACATCTTAGACTACACTCCCTCTGCCTCCGCTAGTGAATGCTAGTGAGCCTGAGAGTCCTGGGGGGGCTGCTGGCCGGTGGGCTTTCTCCCCGGAGTTCGTGAATCCTGAGCCTATCTTTGGTTATTCAGATCCTCTCCGTGTGTGTTATCTTGTAGTTCTCAATGTACAAGCTTTGGGCCTCCCTGGTTTAATTTATTCCTAAGTATTTTATTCTCTTTGATGCTGTTGTAAACGGAATTTTTTTTTCCATTACCTTTTTGGATTGTTCATTGCTAGTGTATACAGATTTTTGTGTGTTGATTTTGTATACTGCAACTTTGCTGAATTCACTTATTAGCTCTAACTGTGTGTGTGTGTATGTATTCAGGGTTTTCTACATATCAGATTGTCATCTACAGATATAGTTTTACTTCTTCTTGTTCCAATTTGGATTAACCTATCTCTCTGTCCCCGATTGCTCTGGATGGAATTTCCAGTACTATGTTGAATAAAAGTGGTGAAAGCAGGCATCCTTGTCTTGTTCTTGATCTTACGGGAAAAGCTTTCAGTCTTTACCATTAACTATCATGTTAGGGAGTTGGACTTTGTAAATGCTTTTCTGCATCAATTGAGAATGATCATGTGGGTTTTTCCTTTATTCCATTAATGTGGTGTATAACATTGATTGATTTTCGTATGTTGAACCACTTTTGAAATAAATCTCATTTGGTCATGGTGTATAATCCTTTTAGTATGCTGCTGGATTGAGTTTGGTAGTATTTTGTTGAGGATTTTTGCATCTGTATTCATAAGGCATATTGGTCTGTAGTTTTCTTGTATCTTTGTCTGGCCTCATTATCAGGTTAATGCTGGCCTCATAGAATGAGTTAGGAAGTGTTCCCCTCTCTTTAGTTTTTTGGAAGAGTTTGAAAAGGATGGTATTAATTTTTCTTTAAATTTTTGGTAGAATTCACCAGTGAAATCATCTGGTCCTTGACTTTGGAGATTTTTGATTACTGGTTCAATCTCCTTACATTATAGGTCTATTCAGATTTTCTATTTGAGTCATTTTGGTAGTTTGTGTTTCTAGGAATTTGTCCATTTCATCTAGCTTATCCAACTTGTTGGTATAAGTTGTTCATAGTATTCTCCTATGATCCTTTTAATTTCTGTAAATTCTGTCTATACTAGAGAATGTTCCATGTACGTTGAGAAGAAGTGTATTTTGCTGTTGTTTGGTGGAGTGTTCAACATATATGTTAGGTTTAGTTGGTTTACAGGTTGTTCAAGTCCTCTGTCTCCTTATTGATCTTCTCTGATTGCTCTATTAATTACTGAAAGTAGGATATTGATGTCTCCAACTATTACTGTACAATTGTATTTCTCACTTCAGTTCTATTGGTTTTTGCTACATATATTTTGGGGCTTTGTTGTAATCTGTGTATATGTTTATAATTGTTTTATCTTCTTGATGGATTGACTCATCAATATGTCCTTCTTTGTCTCTTATGACCTTTTCTCACTTAAAATCTATTTTGTCTGATATTAGCTTGGCCACTCCAGCTCACTTTTGGTTACTATTTGCATGAAATATCTATTCTGCCCTTTGTGTCTTTTTATCTAGGGTGAGCCTCTTGTGGGTAGCATGTTGTTGTTGTTGTCAGGTGTTGTCGAGTTTGTTCTGACTCATAGTGACCCTACGTGCAACAGAATAGCATATAGATGGATTAAAAAAAAAAACCTATTCCAATCTCTGCCTTTTAAATTGGAGAGTTTGGTCCATTTACATTTAAAGGAATTAATGATAAATATTTCTGCCATTTAGCTATTTTTTCCTGTATATTTTTTATGCTTTTTGTGCCTCAGTTCCTCCTTTATAGCTTTTTTATATTTAGTTGATTTTTTGTAGTAGAGTCATCCCTCAGTATCTGGAGGAGGATTGGTTCCAGGACCCCCCGGATACCAAAATCCATGGATGCTCAAGTCCCTTATATAAAATGGCATAGTATTTGCATCAGAATCAACTCAAGGGCAATGGGTTTGGTTTAGTATTTGCATATAACCTACATACATCCTCCTGTATACTTTAAATCATCTCTAGATTACTTATAATACCTAATACAATGGAAATGCTATGTAAATAGTTAATGCTTACACTTAACACTTAATGCTTTCTCAGACTTTGCAAAGCTCAAACAATGAGTGCTGGAAACAGGATCTGTCAAATGGAGGGAGGCTACAGCAGGGTATGCCTACACGTCATTTCATTTGCGTGGATTCAGCGTAGTGCTCGGCGCGTGGCATCTTCACATTTTGCTTTTTAGAACTTTTTCTTTTTTGAATATTTTCAATCCACAGTTGGCTGAATATGCAGATGCAGAACTCATGGATACAGAGGGCCTACTGTATACTATATAGTATATGTTTTTTCTGTATATATTTTTTATTTTCTTAATGGTTATCTTTGGGATTATACTTACCATCGTATAACAACCTTGTTTCAATAACATGAAAACACTCTGCTCCTATTATTTCTGTCCTTAACATTTTTATTGTTACGGATTACATCTTTATACATATGAGCCCATTAACATAAATTTATAATTATTGTTTTATGCATTTGTCTTTAAATCATACAGAGAAAAAAGGGGAATTACAAACTAAAGTACAATAATACTGGCTTTCATATTTACCTTTGGAGCTACTTTTTACCAGTATTGTTTATTTCTTTATATGGCTTTGAGTTACTGTCTAGTTCCTTTCATTTCAGCCTGAAGCACTTCTTTTAGCATTTCTTGTAGGATGAGTCTATTAGTAACAAACTCCCTTAGCTTTTGTTTCTCTGAGAATATCTTAATTTCATTACTGAAGGATAGTTTTGCTGGATATAGAATTGTTGGTTGACAATTTTTTCTTTCAACACTTTAAAGGTGCCTCTTGCTGCTTTTTGGCCTCCATGGTTTCTGATGAGAAATCAAGTATTTATCTTATTGAGGATTCCTTGTACATGATGAGTTAGTTCTCTTGCTGCTTTCAAGATTCTCTTTGAGTTTTGACAATTTGAATATAATATGTCTTGGTGTTGATCTCTTTTGAGTTTATCCTGCTTGGAGTTCACTGAGCTTCTATGTGTAGATTTGTGTCTTTCATCATATTTTGGAAGTTTTGGGCTATGATTTCTTCAAATATTCTTTCTGACCCTTTCTTGCTCCCTTTTCCTTCTGGGACTCCCATAATGCCTATGTTGGTCGGCTTGATGGTGTCCCACAGGCTCTGTTCACTTTTCCTCATTCTTTTTTCTTTCTGCTCCACAGTCTGGATAACTTCAACTGTCCTATTGTCAAGATCCTTGATTCTTTCTTCTGTCTACTCACATCTGCTTTTGAACCCCTCTAGTATACTTTTCAGTTCCAGAATTTTTATTTGGTTCCTTTTACTAATGTCTGTCTCTTTATTGGTATTCTAATTTTGTTGATACACTGTTTTCCTGGCTTTAGTTCTCTACCTATGGTTCCATTTGGCTCTTTGTGCATATTTAAGACAGTTGATTTAAAGTCTTTGTTTAGTAAGTTAACGTCTGGGCTTCCTCAGATATGGTTTCTTTTTTTCTTTTGGATGGGCCATACTTTCTTGTTTCTTTGTATGCTTTGTGATTTTTTGTTGAAAACTGGGCATTCAAATATTATAATGTGGTAATTTTGGAAATCAGATTCTCCCCCTTCTCCAGGATTTTCTGTTATTATCGAAGGCTTAGCTTGTGTTTAGCCGGAGATTTCTTGAATGCCAGGAAATTAAGCCCCCTCCAAAAAAAATCTCTCCCAGTCTTTGTAAATTGGCTCTGTGCTGGGACACTCCTTTAACAGTTAGGCTATGTCTTACTTATCTATTGCTGCTATAACAAAAATACCACAAGTGGATAGTTTTAACAAACAGAAATTTATTCTCTCACAGTTTAGGACGCTAGACATCTGAATTCAGGATGCCAGCTCCAGGGGAAGGCTTTCTCTGTTGGCCCTGGGGGAAGGTCCTTGTCATCAATCTTCCTTTGTGTCTAGGATTTTCTCAGCACAGGGATCCTGGGTCCAAAGGACGTGCTCTGCTCCTGGTTCTTTCTTGGTGGTAGGAAGCCCCCCTCTCTCTGCTTCCTTCCCTCTTCTTTTACCTCTTGTAAGATAAAAGGTGAGGCAGGCTATACCCCAGGGAAACTCCCCTTACATGAGATCAGGGTTGTGACCTGAGTAAGGGTGTTGCATCCCACCCTAATCCTCTTTAACATAACCTAATCTTACCTCATTAACCACAGGCAGAGATTATGATTTACAACACGTACGACAATTACATCAGATCACAAAATGGAAGAAAACCACACAATACTGGGAATCATGGCCTAGCCAAGTTGACACATATCCTGGGGGGACACAATTCAATCCATGAAAAGCTGTTTACAATTTTGCCTCAGCCTTTACTTCCTGCTTGCACTAAGCCTATAGATCAACCAGTATTAGAGTCTTCTTAGACCTTTTCTGAACACGCATCCTATCCTGGGCATGGGCATGCATGTGGCTTTCTATTCACCAGTATACATGAGCACTTTTGAATGCCCTGATTTCCCAAAGAATCTCTCTGGCTTTTCCTCCCTGTCTTTAGGCAATCTACTGTATGCCCCTAGGCAGCTGATGGCTTTCTGATGGCCTTACAGTGTTTCTGAGCGAAGCCTACAGTTTTTCTGCCCTGGGTCGGTTCTGAGTTAGGCAAAACAGAGACAAGCACCTTGCATCAGTCCTTCAAGTAGTCCCCCAGACAGGTTAGAACACAATAATTTGCAAATAAGGTCGTCTCTGCCTCCTCTGGAATCACGGTCCTACATTGGGAATGTGGACTGCCATCTTCAAGAGTGCCACTGAGCTGGGGAGTGGGATAAGGGCAAGTAAAGATGCCACAAAGCTTTCCTACCATTTTTAAGTTGCCTTTTTCTTGATTCAGCACTCGCTTGGTTGCTGTAAATCTGACTGTTTTCCAGAGTTCTGATAAAGTTGGTTCTGACAGTTTATTATTTCTGTGGAGGGACAGGAGTCTGGAGTTGCCTTCTCCTCCACTTTGCTGACATCCTCCACCACAACTTTTATATATTGACCTTGCTAGTTGCTTCATCAATTGCTGAAAGAGGGGTGTTAAAGTCTCCAACTGTGGTTGTGGAGTTATTTTTCCCTTTAATTGTTATATTTTGTTTCATATACATTCATTATGATTATGGAAGGCAAATCTTTCTTCCACCTGTTTACTTTAAAGTGCATCTCTTCTAGTCAGTATATCATTGGGTCTTGCCTTTTTTAATCCATGTGTACAATATCTGCCTTTTAATGGGAGTGTTTAGTCTATTGATGTTCAACATAATTGATATGGATAAAGTTTACTATTTTACTGTTTTTTCTGTCTTATCTTTACTTATTATTCTTTCTTTCCTTCCCTTTTTTAAAAAATATTTTGAAAAATTTATTCTAACTTACATATTGACTTTTTATTTATATTGCTCAGGACTCAAATGCGTCTCCTGAACCTGAGTATTGGGGTTTTGCATCAATTCTTGAAATTTGTTAGATGTAGATTGGAGTTTCTCATTCAGCCTTTCTTCTCTTTATATCTTTATGCCTCATTTGTGGTAACCTCCTTTGTTCTTTCAAATCAATCAGTTTTCTCTTTACCTATGTCATATCTGCTACTCAACTCATATGCTGCTTTTTTAATTTCGATGACTTATTTCTAGATGTTCTATGTAGTGTTTTTTTTTGTTTGTTTAAAATAACAGGGCCATTCGGGGTTGGGAGTAGAGGGTTTGTGCTTGTGATGCAAAGGTTCTGAAGCCCCAGAGCGGAGCACTTGAAAATGAACTAGAGGCAGACCCCAGGGGAACAGACACAATTGTTTGGCGTGGGGTATCCCCGGTGGAGATGGGCTGGTGAAGGCAGTGGAGGGTTAGAGCAGAAGCAGACATGGAACAAGCCTCTGTGGAAAAGAGGCCATCGTGGGACAGCTTCAAGGCGAAGAAGTCAGTTTGGGAAAATAAAGTTATTTTTGTACATCTGTGCTGTAGTGAGTCTGTTCATGTGATGCTCAAGTCTGTTGAGCCATAATCAGTGCCCCTGGTCAACCTCCCCCACCCCACCCACAGGTGTTGTTTGACCTTCCTTATCTATTATTAACAGAGGTGGACAGCCCTACCCTGTAGTGTAGGCTGTGTGGTTACAGGATCCCAGATGGAAGGTCCTTTGGAGAGGAAATGATGTGCAAGCAAGCCCAGGCTGAAAGGCTCCCATAAGAACCAACAATACTGGGTTAGAGCGAGAAGGCAGCACAGGGCCTGCCCCCTCCCAGTCTCACCCCTTAGCTGAACGCGGACTTAATATTTGACATTAAACCTCAGGAACTTTTTAGAGTTTTTAGAGTTTTTATTTTGTCCAAGTTGGATATAATTTTTTTTTTACACGTGCACAAAAATACTTCAGGTACCAACGAAATAAGACAGGTAGGAATGTGTCCAGTGCAAACAAAGTATTCACACCAATGCAGACAGTGCCATCAGACAACTTTCATTTTTACAACGTCACCAAAGCAACACTACACATGTCACACGTAAGGGAAGACCAGATTGCCAAGCTCTGAAGGTATGGGTCTTCTCTTGTAAAAAATCCACTGGGTGGAGGCAGGCCGCCTATGGCTCTGCCCACCAGGTGTGCGTCTCCTGCGCAGCAGCCCAGAGTTGGAAGGCTTGTCCAAGAGACCACATGGCTCATGGCTGCAGGAAGGGACTGCATGAGCGTACGCACACACACAGAGCTACCCGAGCGCGCTGGCTGTAGCGTGCAGGAAGGCAGATGGCGCTATGCTCAGTACGGGATGTCATTCTGATAGTATTGGATTATGTCATAGGTCCGGCTCCTGAAAGGCCAAGAGAGCAGAGGGGGGCTGTGAGGAAGCCTGGTCTGGGTCCCTCCACCCTCCCAGCCTCCACGGCTGCTCCACATCCAGCCAAAGTGTACCCTGGAGTCACCCCTGCTCCCTGCAAGTGTGGATGCACAGAAGCCGATCCCCTCCTCTTCCCTGGATGTTCTCCCTCAGCCCCCTCCTCACACTCAGCAGATGTTCCTCTTTCTTACTGCACTGACAAGACAGAGGCAATCAGGACATCTTCCTCATCCTCCTTCCCCCAAACCCTCTTGTCCACTGAGAGGTGGCGTTCTAGCAACTCTGCTCTGCCCAGGTGCCCAGTCAGCACTCCACCACCCACATCTGCCTTGAGCTATCCCACTCTTGCTTTGCCATGAAAACTCTGTCTGTGCTCCTATTTTCAAGTCATCACCATCTCCCCCTGTACCCACTCCCACCCTTGTGAGGGACTACCCAGGGTCAGTTCTTGGTCCCCTGATGCATCATCCGGCAGGTCCCTGGCTCCTGGCACCTGCCTCCATGCCCCCCTCCTCCTGAATCTCGATGTCGAGGGTCCCACAGCTAGATGGCCTCCCCCAGACCCCCAGCATCTTTAGATGCCTCTCTATGCAGACGCCTCATCAGCATCTTAATCCGAACTCCATCTCCTTCACCCCATCCACTAGAATCTCATTTATCCGGTTGTTCCTGCCACACATCCCAAAGCCATCTCTGACTCCCTTCTCTAACCTCACAGCCCATCAGTTAGTCCTATGGGCTCTGCCTTCAAAACCTGCACCAACCCTTCTCACAGCCTCCACCTTCACCACTCTTTGCTCGGCAGCTGGGGTGGTACACAAAAGAGGAGTGGAAGACCTGACTTCAAAGCCTCCCCTCTGGCCTAACGTGAAGCCAGAGCTGCCTCGGCCTCGGGTCCTGTTGCCTCTCTGAACTCACTCTGCTCCTGGCTCTCGCTGGTCAGTCCCACCCCACAGGTTTGCCTGACCTCCCTCAGGCCCCTGCCCCTTGAACCAGCGCCTGTCACTCTGAACCAGTTGCTCCAAGAGACTCCCTCCAGGGACGCCACTCCCTGACTGGTCACACTTATGGGGGTGGCCCCAGAGTAACAGCTCCACGACACCCTTGTCCCCTGGACGAGGGCCGGCACAGCACAAGTCCTCAGTGGGTGGATGCAGGCAGGACAGCAGGTGGGGGACTCACCTGTTGCTGAGGAAGCAGTTCTGAATGATCTTCATGATGAAATTTGCAGCCTCTCGCTCTGTCATGTTGGGACTGAACCTGTGCCTGTGAGGGAGGACCCAGTCAGCACCTGGGGGCCGGGGCCAGGTCTGTGAGGTGGCCGACCATCCCCACTGTGATGGTCATCTTACTTGGGGGCTGGGGTTTAGAATTTGTGAGAACTTGTTAGCTGAGGCTCCCTCAGATCCCTGGGTCAGGGTTGGGAGACAGTGTTGTGAGGGCCCAGCCAGGCCTGTTGTGGAGACAGTGTTCCCAGCTGGCTCTAAAGGGCCCTGTTCCCTCCCAGCATGTACTCGGGGCCAGAATAAGTCTCACCCAAGGGGTGGACGAAGCTGGGCAGGGCCAGGTGCCATGCACCTGGAGAAATACAGAGCAGGGACTCCTGGCATGTTCTTGGTATGGCTGGCCAAGGCCGGGGCACCTCACAAACATGGTTTGCTGCCCACGTCTTGCCCAGGGGCCGGGTCATCTCACCAACGTGGTCTGGTGACCCTGTGTGACCTAGTGCCCTGTCTGCTCTAGGGGAATCCCTGAAAGTCTTTGGGGCTTCAAGGAGTTCACTCAGCCTAGATAGTGATGATAGCTACAAGCACTTAAGAGGCTGCTAATCTCGAGTGGCACTGCAGCTAATGGACAACTGTCTCTCAATGGCCTGCGTGTCAGCCAAGGACTTACTTCAAGAGCTTGATTGTCTGGCCTCGGAAACAGGGCAGGCCTGTGTCTAACATGAGAGTGACCAGGGAGACAACTGCATCCATGTAGGGCCTGGAAAGAGATGAGGGTGGGAGGTGGGCAGGGTAGCTTGAGCAGGTGGCGGGGCCTCGCTCTGCCCTCAGTCTGCAGCTGGCTGCTGCCCACAACCCAGTGCATGGCTGGGCTCCTGCATGCCCTGGTTCTACAGCAGCCCTCTTCACACCAGATCTGTGGCCCCCAGGGCCCCTGCACACCAGGCGTGCCCCAGCCAGCCAGCAAGCCCTGAGCGCAGAGGCCTACCAGTTGCTGGCTGAGTGGCCCACCTCAGTGAAGGCAAGGCCCGAGGAAGCACAGATGCTCCATGCACACCAGCCTGGCCCTCACTTTTTTGCTGTGCAGTGTTGCATGCACACAGTGATGCAGGCTCTGGACAGATTCCCAGGTGGGAGTCCAGATGTCACCACGGTGTGCTGTGTAACCTGGGTCAAGTGATCCTCGGTGTGAACCTGGGACAATGACCATCTCTGGTGGGCAGCCTGGAGTAGCACACACTCAGCATTTGATGGCAGATGCACAGAAGATGGGCCCAAGGCTGAGGGCATCGGCAGGAAGAGGGGAAGCTGCAGGAGACTGCAGGAGCCGTCACTGGCATGGGGCAGAGGCAGCAGGAAGCCAGGCCCAGCATACCTGGCCACCAGGTGTGTGGCCTCTAGTGCCTCCTTTATTTTCTCTGCACCTCAGTCCCTTCATCCACGAAGGGTCCCAAGAAAGCCACTCCACAGGGCCTTCAAGGGTCACCGAGACAGGCTTCCAGATGCTGGCACTTGGACTGGTGCTGACCTGCCTACTACTCGCCCCCTTGTCCCCGACCCGGGGAGCCTGCCCCACCTGGGAAGTCCACGCTTTCACCCAGTGCCCAGATGCCTAGTCACCCCTCAGCCCAGGGCTCACCTCACCGCCAGGTAGCCACGGACACACATCTCCATAAACCACTTGAAGGGCGTGGCCTCCATCTTGCCCCCCATGATCATCACCATCTCCTCTGTCAGCTTGATGTCCGGCTCCCAGCCCAGGTTGCCACCCGGTGAGCTTTCAAACATGAAGCCAAAGTCTGGAAAAGCCCCAAAGCAATTTGTTACTGATGGGTCCCTGCCAGAAATGTGGGAGCACATTGCTGTGCAGGCAGGTGGTCTGCTCTGAGGAGCACCAGCTCCCATCACACCTGTGAGCAGGGCCATAGGGCTATGCTTTCTTGTGGATGAGGGATGAGAGGAAGAGAGGGAGAGGAGGCCACAGGCTACTGTAGAGACGAGCTAGCACTGTGCCAGACATGCCTGGTCTGCCTGCACCTCCCGGAGCTCCGCTCAGTGCCCCCAGCCTCCCGGTGCATGGCTGAGCTAATCTCCACAGCTGGAAGGCCTCAGCCCTGGACTCAGACCCTGATCTAACTCTCCTAGCCGTGGCCCTGGGCATGCCTGCCAAGGAGTGGGGTCACCACCCTCCTCCTGGGGCCCTGGGGAGGGAGGAAAGGAGGGTGGGTGCCAAGGCCGGCTGACCGATGTGGATGATGTGGCCCTTCTTGTCCAGCATGATGTTGCCGTTGTGCCTGTCTTTGATCTGCAGCAGGAACAGCAGGAGGCTGTAGGCGGCCATGCTCCGGATAAAGTTGTAGCGGGCCTGTGCAGAAAGCCGTGGGCATCACGGGGGCCCTCCGAGAGCAAGCCTGGGACACTGACCTCCCACACCTGGAATTTAGCTTTCTTTCCTCTGGGGAGTCTGGCCTGTGCTGGGCTCCTCTAAGTCCCAAGAAAGGCTGTGGTGGGGCTTCGTTCTACCCGAGGCCTCAGAAAGGCAAGAGAGGGAGGAGTGTGCGAATGCCCCAGATCTGGGGCTGCTCCGGGTACCTGCTGGAAGGCTAAGGTGGACTCGTCTCCATACTGGCGTGTGAAGTAGTCATACATGCCGAAGTCCGTCTGGCGGCCCAGCTGGTCTCTCGAGGTGCAGTCGGGGATACACTCGATCACCCCACACTGAAGAGGAAGGAGCCGGTGCTGAGGCTGCTCAGGGGCTAGAGGGCAGCTCTTAGGCTGAGGCGGTGCAGGGGCCAGTTGGGCTCCAGATAGGGCACTTACCCCAGGGGCAGTGGCTACCACCCGGTAGGGAAACACAAAGAGGTCCAGGCCAACCAGCTGGAAGATGTTCTTGAAGAGGTCGATGATCTGCAGGGCCAGCATGTCCTGGGAGCCGACGGGACAGGCGCTGTCAGCCGCTCATCATGTCCTCTGGCTGGCAGAACCCTGCCCCACCTGCCCACCCCCATGGACATGTAAGTCAGGACCAGCTGCTTCCCCTTGGGCAGCTCCCTCAGGGCAGCCAGTGAGGGGCTGGAAGGAGACAGGTCTAGGTTTTCTAGAGCCCTAATTGACTCCGCGGCACCCAAGCTGGCTGAATGAAAGAAGCAAACACTGTTGGTCAACTCTGAACGTGCTGAGAGCCTTGGAGGGGGGCAGGCCTGGCCCCCAGCCTGCACCCTGAGCGTGGATGCGGGCTCCCCTGGGCCTGGTCCTTTACCTGTCTGCAGTCGTCCCCAACTTTGAAGATGGCAGCCTGCCAGGAGATCTTCTGGGCGTCAGCCTCCTGCGTGCCACTCTCGTCAGAGTCGGAGCCACACCGCAGCCCTGGGCAGGGCAGGAAGGCAGGTTCCTGTTACCCGACGAGAACCCCGAGGGTGCAGGCCAGCCCTGCTCAGTGCCTGGAAGAAACCCTGGGACCCCTGGGGGTTGTCTCTGTAAAACCCCAGACGGTGCCAGGAAGGGGCCCACTGGGGTCCGGGAAACGTCCTGGGTCAGCGGAGGAATCCCAAGGCCGGGTGTTCTAACAACATTTAGGCTTAAACAGAACTGAAAATAGAGCTCGTTTTCCTCCGAGGGAGGGACCCAGGTGTGCCCAGGGTCAGTGATGTGCACTATGTGTTGGGGTCAGGATGAGTGTGTCTGCAAACAAGGGGGATGCGGAGAGGACTTGGGGGCCAAAGTGAGGGGAAGGTGCGGCAGGCCCACCTGCACTGGCCAGAGCCTCACTGCACAGCTGGCCAACCCCCAAGATCCTCAGGCCACTCAGGCTCAAGAAGGTTCCCCCTGGACTTTCTGGCTGGGCATGTTTGGGGGCAGATATGGGGGCAGGCACATCTGTGTCTGCACATGAGCTCAGAGCATCCCAAGTGAGTGGTGGGTCTCAGAATGGAAGCCTGAGTGAGCACCCACTTAGACGGATGAATATCACCTTTTCTGGGGAGATGGTGATAAACTAGCATGAACAAGAAAACTGGCATGAGCAAGGGAACACATTTAGGCCCCAGATAAACCCAGAAATTCCCCACTGACCTTCTTTCTCAAGCTCACTCACTCCACACCGCTTCACCTTGAATTTGGCCAGGTACGGGGCCTTTGCCGCACTGGGGGGAAGAAAGAACGTTGAGGAAGCAATAAAGCAAAGAAAAACTCCCAAAGAATGAGGACGCAGAAGAAGGGGCACTGCACCTCTGCATTGGGGTCCCAGATTTGTAGTCAATGTCCAGGACAATGGCCTCAGGGTTGCTGGGCAGGTAGCAGCCTGGTGTGGGGGAACAGAGCAGAGTCACAGGGGCCCCATGGGATGGCAGGGAATGACACACTGGCCACCACACACCCTGTCTCGCAGAAGTGGTTGCACTCGAGGGGCTTTGGCCTGCAGGCACTGGGGACTGCTCAGTCCATGGCCTTTACAGGTGTTCCTCCCTGGTGGCCTTTAAAGTGATCCCCAGATATGCTAACAAATGAACCACAGCCTTAGGGAGGATGGCTTCTCCAAAGAGGACACACAGCCCACAGCTTGAAGACGAAAGCAAGTGGATTCCCCAGGCCTGTTGGCCTCCCACAGACCGGAGGTGGGGCGGCCCCTCTCAGAGCCTCTTGCCCTGCCCCCACTCATCTGAACACCCTTCCCTGTTACCCACTGCAGCTCTCACTGGATTCCTGTCTTCTTATGGAAACATGGAGGACACAACCACACTGGGCTCAGAGGCCCCCAGGCAACGAGTGACAGGTGCCAAGGAGCAGCTTCCTACTTGAGGTCATGGCCCACCCATGCTGTCCCTGGCCCACCCCTCTGCACTCGTCTGTGTGGCCTGCGTTGCTCCTATTCCACTGGAGTTTGGGACCCCCTTCTGAAATAACAGCTGCAAGAGCAATGCCTTGGCCATCAAGAAAACTGCAGGTAGCACGTAAAAGGGTGATGCTGAGCAGCCCCCAGCTCACCAGAGGCAGGCCTGGAGTGAACGGGGTTGGGGCAGAGGCCCAGGCACAGGCGCTGCCAGGACCTGAGCGTGTGAGGCTGGCCAGGCCGCCGGCCTCCACACCCCCCACACTTGCCCTGCGCTACCCTGGCAGGCTGCAGACTCCGCACCTGCCCACAGGAAGAGGCTGATCTCATGACACTTTGAAGCATCCCTGCTTACCTGGCTGTACTTTCACCTCAGACAGCGCGGACAGACATGCCTTCTTTCTCTCATCTCCTTTAGGGTAGGGCCTGAGGAACAGGACAGAAGTGGTGTCTCCCAGGCCTCCCGTCTGTGGTGCCCACACCACTTCTCGATTCCTGGTTAAAGTTAGGAAGGCCCACTGGCCTTGTTCCTGACAGTCCCTACTCTGCATTCCTCGTCAAGAAGACCATACAGCTCCCTGGGGGCCAGAGGGCAGCTTCTTCTGCTGTCTCAGGCTGGGGATGCACATGTGCTATCAGAGTAATGTCGGCGAGGGGCAGACAGTGGCTGTAGGTCAGAGAGCTTTGGACTCAAATTCCAGCTCTATTGTATGTGCCATGTGACCTGGGGCTGGGCGCCTGGTTAGTGCTGCTTCCCTCTGCCCCTTTTTCTTTGTGGGCTACAGGTTGCCAGTGTCACCTACTCAATGTCCCACCCAGGAGAAGGCCTCTGGGACATGGGGTGGACAAGCGGTGCCCTAGTAAGAGAAGCTGGAGCGCAGCCCAGGGAATGAGGTGCCTGGTGAGAATGGGTCCCCCTGCTGCTCATAGGTCGGGACGCCTCCCCAGGTGCTGGCCATCGCTGACGACTCCCGGGCCCCATCCAATACAAATGGACAATTCCACAGACGCCCGAGGATGGCATCAGAGCCACATGAATGGAGGGCCCAGGATGATGGGTCTGCAAAGGAAATCTGGTTTTCCTAATACCACTAGGATCCTTCACAACTCAGAGAAAGGAGAGGGGTCTCAAACCATGGGACAACATAAGGAAGGAAACTAGGATATGCTTTCTGAAAACAGCCTGGCCATGCATTTCCCGTACTTCCACGAGACCTGAATCACCCCAGCAGGGCTTTTCTTAGCCTGCCGCTCAGCAGAACACCAGCCTACCCTGGAATTTCTCATTTATCTGGTCTGGAGGGGACCAGGCATTCCTAACCTAACACATAGCCTGGATCAGGACTGGCTAGCCCAGAGGAGCAGATCCTAAGACTATTTCAAAGCCCTGCCACTTACTTGATGATGGCCGACACATTGGTGATCTTGTTGAAGAAGTCAAATTCCCGCTGGTAGAAGTCCTTGGCTGGGCCCGACAAGGAGCCTGTGATCTCCTCCACCAACTGCTCAAGCAGATCGCCAATGTCAGCTGAACGGAGAGAGAGAGAGCTGAGCCCGGCGGCTGCCCTTCAGGAACCCCAGCAGGAGACCCGTAGGTCTTTTTCAGACACTCAGTCCACAGTATTGCACAACGCTGAGGTCAGCAGTTCTCAAAGTGTGGCCCACAGATGCCGAGACCCTTTCAGTGGACCCCAAGGTCAAGACCATCCCAAGATGCTCTTTGCGTTTCTCATTGTATGGACATGTGCCATGATGGTGCAAAAGCAATGGTGCCTTAGGATGAATCAAGGCTGCGGTGGCCAAGTGCATCAGTGGTCACTGGGCTCTTCCCTGAAGCACCACTTAATGACGTCTTTAACGAAGGAATAAAACCAAGGAGTTTTGTTAAAACCCTCCCTTTGAGCATAGTCTTTTTAATAAAGTGTGTGGCACCACTGGAATTGCGTGTGAAGGACATCTGCTGCGTTCTGAAGTACGAGGCTGTCTCGAGGAAAAGAACTAGTGTGCTGGCGTGAGCTATGAGCCAAATTAGTCTCTTTTTTTCATAGAGTTTCATTTTTCCTTGAAAGAATGACTGACAAAAATGTGGCTATTCAGCTTTAGATATCTGGCAGACATTGTTTTGAAAATAAACAAAGTGAGCCTGCCACTTAAAGGAAAACCAACCAACCAACCAGCCCACTGCCTTCGAGTCAATTCCGACTCATAGTGACCCCAGGTGCTACAGAGTAGAACTGCGCTCCATAGTTTTCTTGGCTTCAACTAAAAAATTTTGGAAAACTTGTATCTGCCACTGGGAGCCTGACAGCTGCGCAACACTTAAAAACTTTTCCGATAAGATTGGTGGGGATCTTAGCAAATGTGACACTGTATAATGAAATGTGCCAACATTTGGAAGGTCTGCATAACTCGCTGACCTATGTTTTACAAATGACCAGCACCTGATGTTACAAAATCCTGCATGGGTATGAGCGCAAGGTAGGCCAGTGGATTTTAACTTAATTGACTATAAACAGTTCACTGACAGTCAACAGTGAAACTAACCTTTAAGAAAATACTACTTGACAAGTTTGGTTTAGCTCAATGAAGAATATCCACAATGATCTGAAAAGGCTATTAAAATTCTCCTTTCCAGGATATTGTTGATGTGTTCTGAGATTGTTAACCATTGTCATAGGGCAACATTTGTAGTAACTGTTAAATGAGAAACTCTTTTGTTCTGTAAGCCTTCATCTTAAGTGAGAGTAACAGCACAATTGGAAGAGCGTAGTCAATGTCACTGAACTGC
>NW_004444093.1:5702727-5724349 GCF_000243295.1 Trichechus manatus latirostris | reverse complement strand
TGTCATAAAACAATATGTGTACTACTGTTTCATGAGAAACTATTTGTTCTGTAAGCCTTCACCTGAAGTACAATTAAAAAAAAAAAAAATTCTTTCCAGCTATGTATCTATGCGAGACTGTATTTCCCTCACCTATTTCACCAAAAGAACATCCTGCAACAGATTAAATGCAGAAGCAGGAGGAGAATCCAGCTGTCACCTATGCAGCCAGACATAAATGAGATTTGCAAGAATGTGAAATAACTCTGCTCTTTTCACCTGTGTTTTTGTTTTGGAAAACAGTCATTTTAAATAAAAATACGTTAACATGCGATGTTTATGTTTTAAAAAATTCTCAGTTTTCATTTCTAATACTGGCCTCAATATTTCTGATACAGTCTCAGTCACTTTCAGGTATATGAAGGGGTCCTGTCATGACACACAGTTTGAAGAGCACTGCCTGGACTGACCATCTCGCACCCCATGTCATCTACAGCCTGTGTCCAGCCCAGGGACAGACTGGTGAGTTGACTCGATCTCTGAAGGGAGAAGCAGCTTAGCCCCAGCCAGTGGCATCACCCGAGGAAGCTGCAGGATGGCGCCAAGCAGGGGAGGGGGCAGGGTGGTTCAGGAGAGGCTTCATGAAGGAGAAGACCCTGCCTCCCTGCATCTTAAGAGGAGAGCTTTTCCTCACTTTGGCTGGGACAGCAAGTAGAGGCAACTGTACGCTGGGGCAGCCCAGGTCATGAAAGGCTGCCAGGGGCTGAAGAAGGTGCCAGAGATGGGGCTGGGACCTGGGGTAACATCCGCAGGCAAACCAACAAGATACTCACGATCCTTCTGGTGCCCCTCTTCATCCAGATAAATGTTAGTTTTCATGTTCCAGATGAACTGGTGGGCCAGCAGCTGGGATCTGGATGCTGCCCACAGGATGTACTCCCGCACGTAGCCCATCTGTAAGAATGCAAGGCCATCAGCCAGGCTCGGCATCTCCACTTTCTAACCCAGTGTAGCAGCTAACCCCCAATGCTTGGCAAACCCAGTGAGAAATGAAGCTGAGGGGTTTCTGCCTGTGGGAAACCTCTGTGGGACCTGAGGTGAGCCAAGCCCAGAAAAACCTAAAACCAGAAAAACCAAAAACCTGTTGCCATTGAGTTGATTCCAACTCACAGCGACCCTACAGGACAGAGCAGAACTGCCCTATAGGGTTTCCAAGAAGCAGCTGATGGATCTGAACTGCCGACCTTTTGGTTAGCAGGTGAGCTCTTAACCACTGTGCCACCAGGGCTCCACCAAGCCCAGGGGCCACGCTAAATCCCACTAGCCCATGAACTGAAGTAGGTGGGTGTGGTCTGTGGTATAGGTGCGAGTCAGCTTTAGTCTGCTCTTCTTTCTTCTCCTAGATTTTAAGAACCATGACACTCCAACCAATTTCAGCTTTTGTCAAACCCAAGAAATGAGAAACTGGGTATTAAAAACTCATTTGTAAGCTGATTGTTTAGAAAAATGTTCCAAAGTGACAGACAGGTTCCAGAAAACTATCTAATGCTCCTCCCCCGCTTCTCGGTCATTTTCTGCCATTCATATGAGTGATATCAGTTTTAGTCACCATGTCCTAGGTTATGAAGGGTTTTGGGAAACTAGCATAGGACCATTTCTTGAAAGACCCCTAGAGGAGAGGCATCTCCCTCCCTATCTATAGTATTTTGTGGACAGATGTTCTCCACTGGCTGGATGTGCTTACCACACAGGCAGTACTTCAAACTACTTGTTGCTGTGGGTCTATTGAGGTCCCTGGGTGGCACAAATGGTTTGAGCTTAACTAATAACCTAAAAGTTAGCAGTTCAAACCCATCCAGTGGCACCATGGAAGAAAGGCCTGGTGATCTGCTTCCCTAAAGATTATAGCCAAGAAGACCCTATGGAGTATTCTACTCTGTAACACATGGGGT
The DNA here is from genome assembly GCF_000243295.1 of Trichechus manatus latirostris. Classification (NCBI taxonomy): domain Eukaryota; kingdom Metazoa; phylum Chordata; class Mammalia; order Sirenia; family Trichechidae; genus Trichechus; species Trichechus manatus. Next base: position 5,722,418 of record NW_004444093.1, on the reverse strand, counting down.
TACCATCATTTGGAATCGACTTGATGGCAACAGGTTTTTTTTTTAATGGGTCTCTCAATTCTAACCCAGCAAAATGGATCTAATGATCAACTATCACTATTCAACTTGTAATGCTTTTAAATATAATTTTGCAAAATATTTACACAGTTCCAAAGCCAAAATTATTAAACATGGTACATTTGGAGAAGTTTAATTTCCATTCCTGTCACTTCCATTCTATTTTTTACCTCCCCTGGCCATTTTAATAGTTTTAGTTTAACACACACACACACACACACACACACACACACACACAGATATGTATATAAATTTGTATTCCCCCAAGCTTAGATTAAAAACAAACAAACAAACAAAAAACTCTAATAATGAAAAACAAAAAAGGGAGAAATGCAGCAGAGCCCTGAGCTGGTGGTTTAACCACACAGAGACCAAATGCCGTCACAATACAGCCATGTGATTGTATGTCCCCAGTGAAAAATGGACCGAAGACAAAAGGAAAGGCTAAGAAACCTGAAACAGTTTTCAGTAATCATATCATCAGTAACAATATTTTACTGTTATTTTGAAATTATTAAATACATAGTAAGATAAAGCAAAAAAGTAATTATGTTAACATTGTTAGAAACTAACACTTTTTAGTGTTAAAAGAATAATTTCAAACATAAAGTAAAAATCCCTGTAATCCTACATTTGAATTGGAAATATCAATAAAATCTCATGATGGGATTTTTCTTAAAAAAAGTAAAAAGTTTCTAGCTCTATCTACCTGCAAGGCCCATAAACAATGACCAACTCAGCAGCAGTAAGCACACTTAGCTTTCAGATTATGGTCTCTAAATACCATTTCTCACTGAAATGAACCAGGGCTCCTTGGAAAACTAGTTGATTCCAGGTCTGAGACAGGAAAAGAACAAGAGGAGTCTATACCCTGTCATTCTGGAAAGCAAGGAAGCTCTCAAAGACTACTGAGTGTGTATAAAGGACACAGGAGACAATCTGAAGGGGTTTCCAATGGTCAGGGAGATGGGGTAATACGAACATCAAAAATATTAATAACTATAGTGGACTGATACACATCAAATATGTTAAAATTAATTAGTTCATAATGATATTAAAAAAAAGAAAAACCCATTGGTCACCTTTGGATAATGCTAAGTAATTATCTCATTATTTTGAAAATTAGAAAAATAAAGAGAATTTTAAAAAAAGCAGCTTAAGTAAACTGCTAGCCAAATAAAAGCCCTCCTCTAACAAGGCAGCAGGAAGAAATCGTAGCCTGCCTCTGTCTCCACGTGCTAAATGCAGCCCACCGAGCGTATCACCCAGGAAGCACGGGCTGTTCTCTGATGGCCACCTGTGGTGTTCGTATGGAGACCCTGGTACTCTCTCCTCAAGCCTGCTCCTCTTCCCTTCTGGACTAGTCCCTTTTGTAGGCCCAGATGGAAAGAAACAACAAGCAAAGGAAGACTGATGCTGGGCCCAGAGAGAAGGGGAAGGGGAAACGGACACCTGAGAAAAGGTGCGATCCGATAGTACCTGAGAGCTGGGACCCGTGTGAGGCCGCAGCTTGCTGTGTGTGGTTCTCCACGGTATCAGAGTGGGAGGGAATTTGGCAGCTATCTAGTTAGGACAGTAAACAGTGCCACGGGACTCAGTCTTTCAAGAGAGGTTGGTGACTGTTCCAGAAGCTCTTTGGGCTACAGACCTTAGAAGGAGAACCGTGCCGACTGCAAGAAAGCAGCCAGCCCTGTGACACCAACCAAGGCTGCTACGACAAATGGGAGAGCAAGAGCCAGTCCACAGGTGGGCTGGGGAGGCTCAGGCAGGATACAGAGAGGATTTGGGAAACCAGGCTGGTCTTGGGTGGTGGGCACAGCACCAGCAGGGTCAGGGATGAGGGCAGGTGCTGACTTGGGACAACAGTGGGCAGCGCCAGGATGAGCCATGAGCACCTTCTCAAGACCACTCCCTGTGGGTGCTTCCTGTGCCAGGCCCTCTATGAACGTCATTTTGTCTAATCCCCATGAGAGATGAGGGGGCTGGATGTCACGGAGCTCAGTGACCTGTGAAGACTGTCCATCTGATGAGTCTGCCCTCCCTGAGCGGGGCCAGCAACCCTCAGAACATGCTTACACTGCACAGGGGGAGAATGAGGTGGGTCCTCAGACACGAGCCTGAGAAGGGTCACTCCTGGAGGCAGAAGGCAGTAAGAGACCTCAGGAGAGTGGTGAGTAGGTAGGGGCCGCCTCTGCCGTGGGCACTCGTGACCACTGGACCTCAGGAGTGTCAGACCCCGGGCACTGGGGACCATGGGGATCACAGAGGGCATGTCAGACCCTAGGCACTGGGGACCGTGGGGTCATAGAGGGTATGACAGAAGCTCACCTGCAGACCCCATGGGGGCCAGGAACTGTCTGCTCACTGGGCTGGGCTGTCACTGTGGCTGAGGCTCTGTCCCCAGCCTGCACCACAGTGCTCACGGTAAAGGGAGGGAAGGCAGCAGGTGCCAGCAGCAGCCTTACCTTGTCGTACCTGAGGGCCTGCACGATCTGTGGAATGTAGAACAGGATGGCGTCCTGCAAGGAGGGAGGGAAGCAGCCATGAGCTCTGCAGCGAGGACAGTGCCTCACCAGTAGGTCAGAACCATTCGGCAAAGGGGAACCCCAAGTGTCCCATCCCAAAAGTGACCATCCCTGCTTCGCTCAGCTCCCCACCGCCTCCACCATTCTTGTCAGAGCACCAGGGCAGGATGAGAGCTGGAGCAGCCCAAGGGATGGCAATGAGCTACCAGTAGCTTGAGACACGAGAAGACCTGAAATAATAAGGCTCGCGTGCCCACAGGGAGGCAGAGAAGGGCCCTCTCGGGCTCGTTACTGTGGAGCCGCCTCAAAGACAAAAGCTGAGAATGACAGCAGAGCCTGTGCCTGGGCTGAAACGAATCAGACTTACACAGACACTGTCCTCCTGCGCCTCTGTGAGAGTTAACTGTCAGGGTATAAGGCACTTGCTACACCTAGACCAAACTCCAGCCAACTGTCTTTTTCAACTCAACTCCTAATTAAGGTTAAAAAACAAATACACCTATGGAATGCCCTTGAACTAGAGTTGAATCTATTGTGTACAACAACCTGAACAAAAATGTAAGATGGACTGATGTTTGGTTAGGTTAACAGTCCTGAATTGTGAGAAGACCCTGTCTTTACTCTCCCCACTAGCACCTTCTTCGCACAGTCCCACCAGGGCAGACCCGGGCAGGGCTGGTGCTCACCGGAGGGAACGACCGCAGGACCTTGACCCCATACTGTGCGGTGAGTGGGTGCGGCGGGTACATGCTGGAGAAGTAGGAGAGGCCGGTGGGCGGGTCCGTGGGTGCCCAGCAGAGCACATGGCTGAGCTCTGGCGCGTCAGCATCGATGGTGTGCCAGGTGACCAGGAACTGGGAGCAGAATGGGGAGATGGCTGACGTCAGGCGAAAACGCCGGGCCCGCACCCAGCATCGCAAGGATGGGCATGTGAACAGCAGATGTTGCACAGCCACGAAAGTCATGCTTATGAAGCGCTTAAACAACCTGGGAAAATGTTTCTGATAGGTTATATAGAACAACACAGCTGCAATTAGGTTGAAATATCTTAATTTTTTTTCTATTGTAAATGCGACATTGTACTTAGCTGCCATTGAGTTGGCTCCAACTCATGGTGACCTTATGTACAATAAAATGTTGCCTGGGCCTGTGCCATCCTTATGACCCATCACTCATCTGTCAGTTTGTCGTACTGCAGTGGCTTGCGTGTTGCTGTGATGCTGGAAGCTATGCCACTGGTATTTCAAATACCAGTGAGGTTACCCATGGACAGGTCTCAGGGGAGATTCCAGTCTAAGAAAGACTAGGAGGAAAGCTCTGGAGATCTTCTCCCAAAAATCAGCCAATGAAAACTCTATAGATTGTAGATGTAATATATGCTTTGTACTAGGAGTGGAAAATAGAAAATCAGAGAGAAAGAAAACTCAGCCTCACATTGAGGCAACCCCTCCATTTCTGGCACATCCTGGTCTCCAGGCTATCTGCGTGCAGCTTGGTAGTTTTACTCAGACCCCGTAGGTGCGCCACGCTACCTTGATAGCTTCAGGGACATCACTAACAGCTCCTGGGTCCAAGCGGACCAGACGGGTCACCTCGTTACCGATGGCTTCCGTGTTCTTAAACCTGTGGCACACAGCAGGGTGGTAAGGGGCCTTGCCTGCAGACTCAGGCTCTCTACCTCCAAAGAGGAAGGAGCCCAAGGACAGCACTGAGCTGGAGGGATTCGGGTCAGTATCAAGTGTTGTCTAGATGTTCTACGCTATTGGTATACTGATAAATCTGAACATGAGTGTTTGAAATAGCACTGTGATCAGCTATGAGGAAACACCAATAGTACCTCAAGCAGGAATTACCCTCACTCACTGTTTGAGGAAGGCCTCCTTTTTCAGTCCTGACATTGTCTCCCCTCCTCCACACAACCCCCCTCACTTTGGTCCTCTAAGCAGCCCCTCCACGCTGGGCCCTCCCAGGGGAGGGTGGGCATGGACACTTCAGCTCAAGGTCACCAACCCTGGCTAACACCGCAGGAGAACCAGGCTCTAGTCCTGCTCCAGAATCAAGAGTGGACAGAATCAGGACCAGAGGTGGGGGCTGTAAATAGGCACGTTTGGGCTCAGCACGAGGAAACGTCCACCCTGGAAACACGCATGGGGGCCCGGGGACTGTCCGGTGGAATTTCTGCAAGGGGGTGTGTGTCTGGAGTCCCTTTCAACTCCCATCAGTCTAAGACCTCTGTCCCATGAGAGCCACCAAAGTGGAGCTCATGAGGCTCAGCTGGCAGCTGAAGCATGCCTTCCTCCAAGTGCCTGCTGCTGATAGTTGGCACCCAGGACAAGCCCAGGCCCACCATCCAGGGAGCAATGGCTTTCACATGTCCCTGCCCCATGAATGAGACCACAGCCCTGATCCACCCTGACATGGCTTCTTGGGCTCTGGCACCCAGCTAGGAGCATGAAAAAATCATGGCGTTACTGTGACTGCTGCACAGAACACTGCTGGACGGGTGTCCCAGGGCAGAGAACTGCCCATGAGAGTGCTCCCTGCCATCCCTGGTAGCAACCCCCCTGAGCTGTGACCGGGCAGGGCCCTCATCAGGCAGGTGTGACCTGGGGCCCACCTAGCTGGCAGCTGCACGGCCAGGTAAGGAGAGATGCTCCAGGCGAGGTTCACGTTGTCTTTCCACTGCTTCTCACTCAGGCCAATGTATTTGGACCTCCAATTGGCCACGCTGTTCTCCCCTGCCTGGTCCAGCTCCAGCTCTGGTGCTGACAGTGGGTTGTACCACGTGATGAGGCGTTCAATCTCGGTGGCCTGGTAAGATCACAAAACATCCAGGTGTTGATCCCCGGGTGCAGTGTTGGTGTGTGGTGGTGGGGTGCGGCGGGGGTGGGGGCCTGCCCTGGGACTCACCAGCAGGGACAGCAGCAGCGTCCTGCGCTTCATGTAGTACTTGTGCAGCTGGGAGCCCCGGTTGGTCTTCTTAGACATCCCTTGGGAGGAAAGAGAAAGCACAAGTGTATTCCTCAGAACCTCCTACCCACCCTTTGTTTCTAGAATCCAGAAGAAACTGACTTTCAGCACACTCTCTGTCCCACCATCTGAACAAGCACCCAGTCAGGGTGCTGGGACAGTGACACAGATGTGATGGACAGAGTATGTCAGCAAAGCGCCCACCAACCTGACTTCTTGGAGATGGTGGACATGCCACTGGACAATGGGTACGTGTTGATCCAGCCTTGCGTGGCCTGCTGTCGAGAGCCAACTGTTATGTCCAGGTTGCTCCGCGTGTCTTGGTTATCTGTGACAAAGACATCATTGATTCTGGAATGAGCAGCTCAAGCAAGAGCATCACAAAAGTAAACTGAATTTTCGCCAAAGACCAGGAGGTCAGCGGTAGACCAGGTGCTTTCTAGAGCAAAGGACTCAGGCAGAGAACTTTCAATAGATCTGCATGCAAAAGGCTGGGGAGAGAAGACACAACTGCTGACAGCTTTGCGGAAAAACCCTCTGGGATAGTGAGTTTTCCAGACATCCGAGAAGTTATTTTAACCATTTGAGGTGGAAAGCTTTCTAAATTTATTATATTCCTCCTTGCCTTTAAAGTAGAGTAAAACAAATAAAAATATTCCTTTTCTTGATGAATTATGGTCCTTATCTGATCAACATTCCACTGTCCTTTCACATAGTGATAATGTGGGAGTTACAGGCCACATAAGGGCTGTTTGCCCCATTCAGAAAGCTGGCTTATAAAACTGCTGGGTCTGCTTTTTAATGTTTCTCTCCTTCTCCTGGTAGTCAGGTTGTCAGCTGCGGGCTGGCCTGTGGAAATCCATCTCTAATTTGTGGTTTGTAATCTGCTATGCTGGGGGACGTTGGTAGAATTCTTGCCTTCCATGTGAGAGACCTGGGTTCAATTCCCGTCCAATGCACCTCATGTACAGTCACCACCCGTCTGTCAGTGGAGGTCTGTGTGTTGCTGTGATGCTGAACAGGTTTCAGTGGAGCTTCCAGACTAAGACAGACTAGGAAGAAAGGCCTGGTGGTCTACATCTGAAAATCAGCCAATGAAAACAGTCCGATGTGCAACCGATTATAGGGAAGGCACAGGACTGGTCGGCATTGCATTTCACTGTGCATGCGGTCACCATGAGTCAGGGGCCAACTCAATGGCTGGTGACACTACCACCAAATCTGCTACACGTTCAGAAAAACAAGAATACTGCTTCCTTTGGAGGCATTGCTGCACAAGCTGCTGAAACTACAGGGTCTTCTTCTGGTGTCCTCTCTGTCTGGAAGGCTCTCTGCCTGCCATCCTGGCTACCTCCTATTCACCTTCTGAGGCTTGGCACCCATGTCATGTCTTCCAGAGAGCTATGAACTGTCTGGGCCTGTCCCTGAGTGGTGCCTCCACAGGGCCTTCACACTGAAATTACCTGTCGATTTGGTTGTCTGCCCACCAGACTAACAAACATGCCTTCTTCACCAGCCTTTAGCCCAATACCTGGCCTGTTAGCCATCTGGTGGATGCTCTGGGAGAAGCTGTCACAGAAGCCCATGTGGCACAGTGTCCACTTGGATGCCTCCCGGGCTCACTCATGGTTCTCAGCTCGGGCTTAATTGATGGGACCAGGTCCTGGACTCCAGGGGAGAAGAAGCACCCAGGCATGGTCAGGGTCAGGGTTGGCTGAGACCTAACTGCTCTTCTGCCTAGCTCCTTGGGGGCCCACCTCACACCTATGCCCTACATGCCTCCCGCCCCCGTGAGTGGCTGCCTGCTGAGAACAACGCTCACCTGGGGGAACGAGCTGGCTGGCAGTGAGGTACTTCTTATCTGAGAACATGGCCATCCAAAACTTAATCATGATGATGATATCTTCACGTAGTCTCTTCTCTCCTTGAGTCGGGAACTTGGGGGGACAACTAAAAAAAACCCAGAGGAAAGTGTGAGTATCTGGAATCAGGGACTAGAAGCTGTTATATCACTAAGTGATGAGAGGTCTCTCAGTGACAGAGGTGAGCCTGAGCTGGGTCACTATCAACAATGACAGCAGTGATTCACCCGGGGATGTGCAGTAACTTTCAGAGCCCTCTCGTTCCCACCTTCACCATCATCCTCAGCAAGGCCAACCATGTTCTGCTGAGGGCAGGCTGTGCTGGTGGCGCACACAACATGGTTCACTGCACAGAGCGACAGAGCTGACATCTGCAAAGTCCGGAGACTGCAGTTCCAATTCCATGTGCATCATCATTCATGTCAACAGGAAGGCTGAGTGGGATGACTTCACCTCTTAAATCAACTGAACGGAGTGGGGGGTGAGCTTAGGCACACGCACAGAGCTGAGAAGATGCAGACCCTGGGCTGCTGAGGGGGAGTCTGAGATGTATACCAGGCGTGTCCTCCTGGGAAGGATGACCAGAGGCCAGGACCACTGCGAGAGTAGGGGGCGGGCTGTCCCAGTAAGCTGTACAGACACCTGGGGCAGTACCTGAAGTAGTCAAAGGCAGTTGAGTAGATCTTCTCCCGGAGCACGTTGCGAATAGTCGCATTGGGGACCACATCGGCATGCAGAAGAGCCAGCCCCAGGGTCAACAGCCTGCAAGAGGTGTGAGGCTGTCAGGCTGAGCTGACCTGTGCTCGTCCCTCTCCCCGCTGAGGGACTGGACCTGGATCTCCCACCCAGATGCCAGGGCTCTGGGTAGCTAGGACTGGACACCTGCCAGGTGATTACTACTTACATATTTATTTTACCACAAAGTCTCAGCAAAGGTTCTTTAAAGCCTTCACTTTTGTTTGGGAGAAAATGAACAATTTGTGAGATGCTCTGCCTTGGCCAGAAACGTCAGTCAAATAAATGATCCACAAACTACTCCCACAGTTGCTATGAAAGTGGAATATTTAATACAAGTTAAAAAATGAAAAACAACCGCATGCCTGGTTTCTGCCAAGACAGGTACTGAGCAGGATGCTGGGAGGGGCAGCTGAGGGAGCTGCCCATAGGGATCTCATACTGGAGGTGAGAGGGAGAAATACTGATATAGTAAAAAGCCATGCTCAATCCCACAGGTTCCAATGGGGTGTTCCCAGAAGGATGGGCCCTGCTGTTGAGAGGTCTGGAGAGGCTTGGAGGTGAGGGGGGCCCTAAGGGATGAACAGTTTCTTGTCCGGCAGAAACAGGGTGGTGCAGGGGGTGGGGGGTAGGGGTAGGGCGAAGGGGAAGCTGTAGGGTTCAAGGGGCAGGGGGTGGGGAGGTGTCAGCTGGGCTAAGTGGATCTTTGCGGATGGTCAGGCAAGCTGGGCTGAGCACAGGGGGTGGGGACATGCGTGATGAGCCATATTCAAGGAGGCCTTCCCCACAGCCAGGGGTGCATACTGCAACCCTCGCTCTGAGGGCAGTGAGCAACTGGACACACATGAGCAAGAGCCCCACTAGGCAAGCCTGCAGAGCCTGCACTGAGGGCAACAGACACATTGCTGCTGACTAGGCTGAGTGAGGGAGAGTAGAGGCTAACTGGGGGTGGTGGGGGGGGGTTGTATGAGGAGAGTGAGGGAGAGTGGAGGCTGACTAGGCCTAGTGAGGGGAACCTTTGAGTGAGGGCAGCACACCAGGCTCTGAGGATATAGCCGGGGGACTAAGAGTGAGCACTTGTCCATTTCTGCAGCAATGCCACACCGCTGTGAAAGTCAAGTGTTGGACTATTTTCACTGCATTTCATAAATGTACAGGCCATGAAAGATTTAGAGCAGATCTTCCCTAGTTGGTTTGAGGAGCAGTGTCTAAGGGGATGCCTAGCAGGCTGCAGGAACGTAGTCTGGAGCCCAAGGCATGAGGGCAGGAACAGGTGTCGTTGCAGGCAGGAGGGGTGCAGGAGGAGGGCAGGAGGAGAGCAGGAGGGGTGCAGGCAAAGGAGTTGAGGGCCCCAGCGGGCCCCCTACACCCTCCCACCCAAGCACCTTCCCCAGACATGGCCAGGAAGCCTTCCTGGCTCACCTGAGACCCCACCCCCACCTGCTCAGCACCAGGCAGTCCCTGGCCAGCTGGGTTCATTCCGGCCGTATGCCCGCTGACCTCCTGACCCAAACCCCTCATGCCTCTTCCTCACTCCTGAGCCGGACCCCCCGACTAAGCCCACTTCAGGCTGCACATCACCTCCAGGTGGCACTGAGGAGATACCCCTGGAGGGTGTCTTGTGGTCCCAGTGCTGTTCCCTCAGTGCTCTGTAGTGCCCAGGACTATGGCCAGCCCTTTTCCTAGACACCCCTGTAAACTGCACATAGCTTGCCTGGCTTCCTCACAATGCCCTGCGGCCCCAAGCTCTGGAGGGCGGGGTCGGCCATTCCTGTCCAGACCCCTCCAAGGAGCCGAGCACGCACTGTGAGCTTGGTCCATTTCTGCTGGATAAGTGACCAACTGTGGGAAATCCCTGTCAATCGAGACAGAGCTGCACCCGAAACCAGTGAGCAGGGGGTCCTCTAGGAAGCCCCAGGATCTGTGCCCCGAGGAAAGGCTGTCACCAGAGAAACAGCGTGGGGAGCAGAGACTGGAGGAGGGAGGCAGGGCAGAGCATCACGAGACCACAGAGGGGGTGAGGGGGCACTGAGGGTGGAGAGGAGGCAGGGACAGTGGCAAGGTCAGGCCCCAGGCAGGGCAAGGCAGAGGCAGGTTCTGGGGCAGGAAAGCTAGAGGGGTTCCAGAAGCAGGAAGGGCACATGCTCAGTGCAGGTGTAACATCAGTCACAAGGCTGTTTCCGATGACGTGCTCCCCATTACTCCAGGAACCGCCGCCTGCCGCTGTCTGCCCCGTGCCCCAAACAGCATGACACATGCACCCAGAAGGAGAGGCTCTCACTTGAAGCGGGGCCCAATGGCTGCCACGTGGCGATTCATGCTCCCCTTGGCCCCGCCGATGTTCAGGGACATGGAGCGCTGAAGGAGGCTGGAGAAGATCTCCACTTGGTCGGAGCTGCAGTACTTGGCAATCTCAAACCTTTGCACCAGGAACTGTGCAGGAATGGGATGTGCTGCCATGATGGGGCTCCGCGAGCCCAGTCCCAGAGCCAGGCCCGCCCCCTCAGTGCAGCCCACTGCATGCGTCGCTGGGGGGAAGGCGAGCAGGGACCTGGGACAGGGAGAGGTGGGCAGGGGCCCCAGGGAAGTGGGGCAAGGTGGGCAGGAGGTGCTGGGAGAAGGCTGGGACAGTCTCCTCTGTCCTCATGTAAGGCAGTCTTAGGGCCTGGAGACACCCTGCCACAGGCCACCCAGCCCTGGAGGAGCCCTCATCCTACAGAGGAAGGGGCAGAGCCTAGCAGAGCCGTGGCAGGGGAGGGAGGTGGCTCAGGCACGTACATCGATCCAGATGTAGTGGGGCGTCACTTCAGGGGGACAGGGTTTTGGCTGACATGCTTCTGACGCTGCCAGAGGGTCTGCTTCCTTAACCTCCACAGAAAACAGGCCGAACTTTTGCTCCACTGTCATTTGCCAGGCCCCTGCCATCTCCCGCATGAACTGAAAGTACAACAGACAATGAGTGCCTCCGAAAAGCAGAACAAAGGTGATTTTTTAAATTATAAAAAGAATATTTCCATTTACGATAGCATTTGAAAAAGTAAAATACCTAGGAATGCATTTAACCAGGGAAGTAAAAGACTTGTACTCTGAAAACTGCAAAACATCAACAACAACAAAATTTAACGAAGACCTAAATAAAGGAGGGACATTCTGTGTTCATGGATTGGAAGGCTTAGCATTGTTGTCAATGTTCCCTAAAGCAATCTACACATTGAATACAATTCCCATCAGAATTCCAACAGCCTTTGCAGAAATGGAAAAGCCAATACTCAAATTTATATGGAACTAGCTGTTATATGGCCCTGAACAGTCAAAGCATTCTTGAAGAAGAATAAAGCTGGAGTACAGACACTGATTTCAAAACCTACTAAGAAGCTACAGTAATCAAAATAGCCTGGTAATGGTATAACAGCCATACAGACCAAAGGAATAGAAGTGAGGTTCCAGAAATAAACCCATACATCCATGGTAAGTTGATTTTGGACAAGAATGCTAAGTCCACTCAGTGGGGGGAAAGAACAACCTGTTTAATAAATGGCGCTGGAACAACTGCAAAAAAACGAAGCTGGACCTTGTGGTGAAATAAGCTCCTTACGTAGCCTTTTGCCTTGGTGCTTTGGAAAACAGCTTGAGATATTTCCCCCCTCAAATCCTGAGAAGTTACCTTTGCCCTAGTTTTCTACCCCAGAGGGTTTGTTACTTTTGTCCAGGTTGAAGGACATTTCCTGGGTAAGCTGTAAACAACCTGATGTTTGATACTTTTTTGTCTAGGCCTGGGCTGCAGCCTGCACTGTGATTGGTCTATTCTGCACACCTTGTAGCGATTGATCAATATGCTTATGCAAATGAAGTGTCTGTGGCCTACTGAGAGGGGATTGGTCAGCTAATGGCCCTGGTGGAAGGGCTACGCCTTGAAATTGACCAGGAGTTTGCTTACATATGCAGCCAACCCCACAAAGGTTGGCAGTCAGAAACAGAAGGAAGAAAGAGAGAAGCAGCAGAGAGGAGGTGAGGAACTTCCTAAAACAGCTGTAACACAGGCCAAGGGCTATAACACTGAAGACCGCAAGTGGCCCAGAAAGGGCCCTGTGGTACAATCAGTGGTGACAGCAGAAGCTTGCTGCTAGAAATGCAGCTAAGAGAACTGAACAAAACTGCTTCTCTGGCTATGAACTCGGTCAGTTAACAGTGGAGAGGCTGACAAAGGCAGAGAGGCCTGTCCTGAGGACGCCTGTCCTGAGGAGACTTAGAGGAGGCCTAAAGAGCCAAGAGGGGGTGTCCACGGCAGAGAGAAGGGCCTGCTTGTTTGCACAGCTCAGAAGAGCTGAGAGCTATCCTGCACTGAAGGGATGTCTTCTCTTCTTCAGAGGAGCCTTCCAGACTTTACCAACATGCTTCCTAATCCTGATCGAGAATTGTATCCTACTACTTTGTTAGTAAACCACTTAACTATAAGTATGGTCTGTGAGGTCTGTGTGGCCACTGCAATGGATTGTCGTACCCAGCAGAGAAGTACAGTGTGTCGTGGGGAGGACAGCTTGTGTCAGAATTGATAAAAAGGTTGGAGAGTGGAGGTATATCTGACCTCTACCTCATAGGGATCAGCTTTGGGCTGATTCTGGTCATTATCCCCCTTGAAGTTAGACAGGTTCTGATGCTAGTACTACTACCATTTCACATACTCATACCTCACACCATATATGAAAAATAACTCAAGATGGACCAATGACCTAAATGTAAGAACTAAAACCATAAAACTCTTAGAGGAAAATATAGGAGTAATGTTTTGGGACCTAGTTTTTGACAATGGATTCTTAGATATGATGCCAAAAGCACGGGTAGCAAAAGACAAAATAGGTAAATTGAACTTGATCAAAATTAAAAACTTTTGTACCTCAAAGAACATTATCAACAAAGTGAAGAGACAGTCTACAAACTGGGAGAAAATTTGGGGGAACCATATATCTGATGAGGGTTTAATATCCAGAATATAAAAACAACCCCTACAATTTAACAACAAAAAGATAAACAACTCAATCAAAAAATAGGCAAAGGACTTGAACAGATACTTCACCAAGAAGAAATACAAATGGCAACAAATACATGAAAAGATGCTCAACATCATCAGTCATTACACCAAGAAACCCATTGCCATTGCATTGATTCTGACTCATAGCAACCCTATAGAACAGAGAACTGCCCCATAGGGTTTCCAAGGAGCAGCTGGTGGATTCGAACTGCCGATCTTTTGGTTGGCAGCCATCTTACTCACTGCACCACTAGGGCTCCTAGAACTACCATATGACCCAGTAATCCCAATCCTAGATATATATCTAAAAGAAATGGAAGCAGGAACGCAAAGAGAGACTTGGACACCGATGTTCATTACAGCACTATTCACAATAGCCAAAAAGTGGAAACAATCCAATCATCAGCAGGTGAATGGCTAAACAAAATATGGTACATACATATAATGGGATATAGTCTCTCAGCCATAAAGAGAAATGAAGTCCTGATTCATGCTACAGCATGGATGGACCTTGAAAACATCATTATGCTGAGTGAAATAAGTGAAACGCAGAAGGACAAATACTATGATCTCACTTGTGTAAAATATCTAAAAGGCAAATAAATGTATACAGACCGAAGTTTATTAGTGGCTACCAGGAGTGGAAGAGAGAGGGAAGGAGGCAGTTTTTGCTCAAGGGGCACTGAGCTTCTGTTAATGGTGGTGGAATAAGGATAGTGGTGATGATGGTTATAAAACATGGTGAACACAATCAGGGTCACTGAACTGTTTACAGGTAAAAAATGTTGAACTAGCAAAGGTTTTGTTATATGTATATATTTATCACAATATAACAAACAAAAAAGGAATATATGCTCACTGGATTAAAATTTAGAAAACTGAGGAAAGCAGAAAGAAAAAAATAAAGGTCACCACAGCTTTGCCTCCCAGGGGTCACTCATGTCAGCATTTTGGAGTATTTCCCTCCAGCCTTTTCTCCAAGAAGTTGGTTCTGGAGATGCCACTATGACAGTCATTGTCCAGGTTCATGAGACACCCGCTCATGGTGAGGTGGGCGCACACCTGTGATGTGCGCGGTGCACACTAATCTCCCTACCATTGCTGTCAAGTCGATTTCAACTCAAGGTGATCCCATGTGTGTCAGAGTAAAACTGCTCCACAGGGTTTTCATGGTTGATTTTTTGGAAGCAGATCACCAGCTCTTCCTTCCAAAGCACTTCTGGGTGGATTTGAATCTCCAGCCTTTCGGTAAGCAGCTGAGCATAACTGTTTACACCACCAAGGACTCCCCTAACTTTCCTGCCAACCCTGAAAGCCATCTCTAGCTCTGAAAGACGAGGTCACTCGCTCAGGTCTCCCAGCTGGAAGGTAGGCCGGGGATTCTGACTGCGGAGTCCGCTCCTTTTCTCCACACTCTGTGGACCCTCCACAGCCTTCACCCGACTCATCAGGCCCAGGTAATGATGGCAGGAGCCAGGTGAAGTCTGCAATCACCACCACACCAGGGGCCGGGCATCAGGACAGCAGGAGCGGCTTGCTCTGTGGCCTCCCTGACCCATCTTCCTGCTGCCAAGGCACTGCAGCCTGGTTTCTACTTCATGCAGCCAGAGGCCAGTCTGACAGTGCAGGATGCGGGGAGGAAGAAACCCCAAGATTGATTGATGGGCTCCTCCCACTGGTGTGCCTTTGGGATACTGCTTAGAACTAGGTGAACGGGGTGTGTCATTCTCTGAGTTAGTGGAGAATCTGCAGGGAAACGAGAAGCCAGCCAGCCTCCTTCCCACAGATGGGCTGCCCAGGGGTTGCACAGCTGCACCCATGGGCCAAGTGTAGGGATGGTCACAGGGCAGCTCCCAAGTCCACAGCACAGCTCACTCTGCAGACCCCTGCCCTGGGCAGACCTGTTGCCAGGTATGAATATGCAGCATCCCACCAGGATCTTTCTAGGAGACAAAAGCTGGCCCATTCTTCCAAGGCAGCAGAGTAGAAAAAGGGGCTTAGGATCATAACATTCAGGCATGACCCCGCCTCTCTGGCACTGGCAAACCACTTCCTTCATCTACCAACGGGCAACAACAGCCTCCTGAGGTGGTTCCAGCACAGTAAAATGGACCTGATGGGCCTGGCACAGAGCAGGGCAGTCTAGGGCAGGAGAGCTGCCCTATCCTCTAACCCACAGAGCCACAGTCATGGCAGAGGGACAGAAGACTTGCCACAATTCCAAAAAGACGGGGCCACGTTCCCCAGGGGGTGCTGGTGGGAGCTAGCGTGGAATGCTGTGAGAAAACAAAGAGGCTGGGAGTGGCGAGAAGGCCTCAGGAAGCCCCGAGAAGCTGTATCTACCGGTTACGGGGTCGGGGGGGTGGGGCGGGGAGCAGAGCAGAAAAGAAGAACCTTTTGAGAGTGAGAGGAAGGAGGAAGGCTGGCCTCCGAGGACTAGCCCTCGAGGAGACATGGATGGGATAAGGGCTGGCAAGACGGTCTTGGCCCAAGAGTTGGGGTCATCACAGGCCTGGCTTTAAAGGGAACTAGGTCCTGGCTTAGGGGTGAGTGTTTAGGTGTGGTTGAAGATGGTGGAAATGGCAAGAAAACTCCTTTGAGCCCAACTACAGCCTCGAACCCAGTGTTACTTGGGGGCACTGTTGCGGGTGCATCTCCAACACAGAAAGGGTTGAGCACATACCCTGAGGGTGGGCTCCATCCTGTGGATGCCATGGATGCAGCTATGCACCTTCTAGAGATGGAGAATGCTGACTGCAGGGGTGGGTGCACCTACTGCAAGGCTGTCTTTGCAGAATCCTTTGCCTGGTGATGATAAGAACTGCCATACCAAGAACAGTTAGCACTGACTATGTGCTGGGACTGGAATGTGGCTCTTTTCTTTCTTCTCTGTAGAAGAGACACATCTCTAGGAGGAAAGGCCGACCCCAGCATTACTCCCAGATCCAAGCCCCTGTGGGCTACAGTGTGGCCTCCAAGGGCCCTTCTGTGCACTTGGCTGAGAGCAGCGCTGGCCAGGCGAGAACCTGGCACCCACCTCAGCCCCACACAAAAAGGATCCAGGACCACCGCTGAGCCCAGGGGCCCAGCCGACTGCCCCCTCTGAGAGGTGGGTAAGTGTCCCCTGACAAGAAGACCATTGGATCAGATCGTGTCCCAGGCATTTACATAACTAGGCAAATGTGATGTACTGTGATCAGTATGGAGCCCTAGTGGCACAGTAGTTAAGAGCTTCAAATCCACCAGCTGCTCCTTGGAAACCCTACGGGGCAGCTCTACTCTGTCCTGTAGGGTCACTATGAGTTGGAATCACCTCGACAGCAATGGGTTTCGTTTTTTGGGTTTGATGATCACTACTACCACCATCTTCCTGGGACATTCTAATTCCGTCTTTGGAAATATTCCAAATTTCCCTCAAGGAACAAGAAAATTAAAACACCCCATTTGTCCACTTAATTCAACTGATCTTAAGAAACAGAAAAAACAGGAAGGTGGGGTCAAGACAGCAGAGTAGTCAGATGCTTCCAGTGGACCCTCTTACAACAAAGACCTAAAAAAACAAGTGAATCAATTATATATGACAATCTAGGAGCCCTGAACATCTAAAGCAAAGTTGAGAAACCGGACTGAGTGTCATGGGGAGGGAGAGACAGTTCAGAAGCAGTGGAGGAGTTGCCAGACCTGACCCAGCAACAGCCTGAACCCTTCAGGCCTGATCAGCTCATGGGTGAGCAGTAAGGAAGGTGCGTTTTCTGCACCGGGAGAGACCCAGCACCAAAGAGTCTACTTGGCCACCCCAAACCAGTGAGAAACAGCCCTCACCGGTGAAAGGTAAGTACTTGCGTACAGCCTACTGTGTGGATCAAAAACACCCCGCTTAGGGAAAAACTTCTCTCCCATTTACCTCCCGGCTCCATGCTCTGTACTGGGTCCTGGACATACTTCAACAATTGCCGAGTCCCCTGGGCCGGAGGTAGAATCCGTCATGTGCCCTGAGCCATTCTCCCGGCCTTGGAGAGTGAATAAATTAACAAATGGGGAAAAAATAAACTGCTGGCTCCCCTAAGCCAGGAACCCAGGGTAGGCACAGCTCCTTTGCCTAGGCACAGGCATAAGGGATCCACAGACTCTATCTTTCCCCCTGCAGAGACTTGTGTGGGCCCATTTCAACAGCATAGGCCCTCATTACCACAGTATAACAGGGTATTACCTAAGTCTAACTTGAACTGTTTCAGCTGTGAAGTGGCAGGTTCGTGACATTTGACACTGCTCTGCTCATTAAGCAGGGTCTTGACCTACCCACATCAGGGGCCTGAGGACTGGTGGCTCCACCTATGCCACCTAGCCACCTGCGACAGGGGCCCAAGAATAAGAGGTGCCCCCAAGTCCTTACAGCCAACAGCGCTGGGTGCTCACAGTCTGGCTGCAAAACCCAGCCACCTAGGTGCTCTAGGGAACAGGGACACGCCTTCCTCCTGGACACCTGGGGGCAGCCGTCAGCCTCCTGCCTTGCTCAGAGTGTGTCCTGCTGCTGCAACCAGATGCCTGTGCTTACACCAATCATCCATCCCTGTCTAGGACTATAGGTGAGAGCCTACACCACACACTTGGTGGCTATCTACCTGGGTACCTGAGCTGAATCCATACAGGAGGAGTGGGCGGACTCCTAAGCTCACATATCTAGTAACAGATCTAACCACCTGGTGACAGGATGTTAGAGCTTCAAAGGTGCCAATAATCAAACTAGCTCACAAGAGCAGCCTATCTGGGCATATCAAAACAAAACAAGAAACTAGGACACAGTAAGCAAATGTAAAATACATACATACAATAATTTATTGATGGCTTGGAAACAACAGTCAACATCAAATCACATAAAGAGGCAATCCATGATGGCTTCAGCAAGCTCCCAAAATAAAGAATCTAGAAATTTTCAGAGGCAGAAAATTTCTTGGAATTACTGGCGACAGAATACAAAAGATTAATATACAGAACTCTTCAAGAAATTAGGAAGGAAATTATGCAAAACGCAGAACATGCAATAGAGAAAATTAAAAAGATTAGAGAAGAGCATAATGACAAATTTAACAGGCTGCAAGAATCTACAGAGAGAGACAGCAATCAGAAATCCAGAAGATTAACAATAAAATTTCAGAATTAGACAATAGAAAGTCACAGAAGCAGAATTGAGACAATGGAAGTCAGAATTAGTGAGACTGAAGATAAAACATAAAACACTTGACACTAACTTATTTGAGGAAAAATCAGATAAAAGGATTAAAAAAATGAAGAAACTCTAAGAATTATGTGGGACTCTGTTGAGGAATAACCTACGAGTGATTGGAGTATCAGAACAGGGGGGGATAACAGAAAATACAGAAAGACTTGTTGAAGATTTGTTGGCAGAAAACTTCCCTGATATCATGAAAGATGCCAAGATATCTATCCAAGATGCTCATCGAACCCCACATAAGGTAGATACCAAAAGAAAGTCACCAAGACATATTATAATCAAACTTGCCAAAATCAAAGATAAAGAGAGAATTTTAAGAGCAGCTAGGGATAAATGAAAAGTCATCTACGAAGGAGAATCAATAAGAATAAGCTTGGACTACTCAGCAAAAACAATGCAGGCAAGAAGGCAATAGGCTGACATGTATAAAGCCAAGGAAGAAAAAAACTGCCAACCAAGAATTATATATCCAGCAAAACTGTCTCTCAAATATGATGGTGAAATTAGGGCATTTCCAGGTAAACAGTTTAGGGAATTTGCAAAAACCAAACCATAATTATAAGAAATACTAAAGGGAGTCTTCCGGTTTAGAAAATTAGTAACATCAGATAACAAACCAAGACTAGAACACAGGACAGAGCAACCAGATATCAACCCAAATAGGAAGTCACAAAAATAAGTCAAAGCTAAAACACTGAAAATAGGGAAACAGATGTCAATATGTAAAAGATGACAATATTAAAACAAAAAAGAGGGACTTAAAAAATGTAGACATAGACTGTGCATATGAAGAAGTCAAGGAGATATAAAGAAATAAAAGACTGGTATAAACTTAGAAAAACAGGGGTAAATATTAAGGTAACCACAAAGGAAACTAACCACCCTACAAGTCAAAATAAAAAACCAGAAAAATACAAAGACTCAGCAAACACAAAATCAACAACAATGAAAAAGATGAAAAAAATACATAAAGAAAAATGACGTAGCACAGAAAATTAAGTGGAACCAAGAAACTGTGAACAATACACAAAAAAAGACATCAAAATGACAACACTAAATTCATACCTATCAATAATTACGCTGAATGTAAATGGACTAAATGCACCAATAAAGAGACAGAGTGGCAGATTGGATTAAAAAACACGATTCATCTATATGCTGCCTACAAGAGACACACCTTAGACTTAAAGCCACAAACAAGCTAAAACTCAAAGGATGGAAAAAAAATACATCAAGCAAACAACATTCAAAAAAGAGCAGGAGTGGCAATATTAATCTCT
>NW_004444093.1:5663628-5702627 GCF_000243295.1 Trichechus manatus latirostris | reverse complement strand
ACTATGAAAAATTGTACTCTAACAAATTTGAAAACCTAGAGGAAATGGACAAATTTCTAGAAACTCACTACCTACCTAAACTAACACAAACAGATATAAACTTCATTTAAAACACAATAAAAAAAATTTAAAAAGTCCCCCCTCCCCCCAAAGAAAGAAAGAAAAAACATGTCAAATCTACTGCCATCAGGAAAGTTAATAGATCTTTGAGAAAAACACAGTTCCTAGGTGTTCATCCAATCAGCTGATATGTGAGTATAACCTTCCCACTAGGCGCTGTCCAGTAGCAAATTCAGAAGTACAGAGAAAGGAAAAGGGTGCTGCTCCCAGAGTTAGCTACCTGAGACCAATGACCTTGTGGACAAACAACTGCTCCAAATCATGTCAAGAGGTGTACAAATGAGAACGTCTTTCAATCTCAGTATACAAATTGCTCCCCCTGCTGAATCTTTGAAAAATAACACCTTCTAGGCATCAGTGATAAAGGGATCAACTGCTAACTGAAGGGTTGGTGGTAGGAAACCACCAGTGGCTCCAAGGGAGAAAGATGTGGCAGTCTGCTTCCATAGGGATTTACAGCTCGGAAACCCTTTGGGGCCCTATGAGTTGGAATCAACTTGACAGCAGTGGGTTTTTTTTTTTTTTTTTTTAAGGCACCACTGAAGGAGTGGCACAAAAGATTAACGTGCTTGGCTGTTAACCCAAAGGCTGGAGTGCCGAGTCCACCCAGAGGCATCCTGGAAGAAAGGCCTGGCAATCTACTTCTGAAAAATCAGCCATTGAAAACCCTATAACAACTCAGAAAAGGAGGGTGCGAATGATTGCACTACTTGAAAAATGTAATCAATGTCACTGAATTGTACATGTAGAAACTTGAATTAGTGTATGTTTTTGCTGTATATATTGTCAACAATAACAAAAATAAATTATTTAAAAAAAAAAGAAAAAGACAGGAACAACACCAGGAGCCCTAATACATGGCATAAATACAATACGAACCATAACTAACAATGCACAAACAGCAGAAAAGAACTAGATAACTGGGAGCTCCTAAAAAATCAAATGCTTAAGCTCATCAAACGACCTCACCAAAAGAGTAAAAAGACAACCTACAGAAAGGGAAAAAATTTTTGGCTACGACAAATCCAATCAGCATCTAATCTCTAAAATCTACAAGATACTGCAAAACCTCAACAACAAAAAGACAAATAACCCAATTAAAAAATGGGCAAAGGATATGAACAGGCACTTCGCCAAAGAAGATGTTCAGGCAGCTAACAGACACATAAATGCTCATGGTCATTAGCCATTAGAGAAATGCAGATCAAAACTACCATGAGAGATCATCTCACCCCAACAAGGCTAGCATTAATCCAAAAAACACAAAATAATGAATGCTGGAGAGGTTGTGGAGAGACTGAAACACTTACAAACTGTTGGCGGGAATGTAAAATGGTACAACCACTTTGGAAATCAATTTGGCGCTTCCTTAAAAAGCTAGCAATAGAAGTACCATACAATCCAGCAATCCCACTCCTGAATATATCCTAGAGAAATAAGAGCCGTCAGACGAATAGATACATGCACACTCATGTTCACTGTGGCACTGTTCATGATAGCAAAAAGATGGAAACAACCTAGGTGCCCATCAATGGACAAATGGATAAACAAATTATTGTATATTCACACAATGGAATACTATGCAACGATAAAGAACAACGATGAATCTATGAAACATCTTTTAACGTGGAGGAATCTGGAAGGCATTATGCTGAGTGAATTTAGTCAGTCACAAAAGGACAAACATTGTGTAAGACCACTATTATATGAACTCAAGAAAAGGTTTAAACACAGAAGAAAACATTCCTTGATGGTTACGAGTGTGGGGAGGGAGGGAAAGGTTATTCACTAACTAGACAGTAGATGAGAATTATCTCAGGTGAAGGACAGCACATACTACAGGGGAAGTCAGCACAACTGGACTAAACCAAAGCTAAGAAGTTTCATGAATACAACCGAACACCTCAAGGGACAGAGTAGCAGGGGCCGGGATCTGGGGACCATGCTTTCAGGGGATACCTAGGTCAATTGGCATAACAAAGTTTATTAAGAAAATGTTCTGCATCCTACTTTCATGAGTGGTGTCTGGGGTCTTAAAAGCTAGCAAGCAGCCATCTAAGATACATCAATTGGTCCCAACCCACCTGGATTAAAGGAGAATGAAGAACACCAAAGACACAAGGAAAGTATTAGCCCAAGAGACAGAAAGGGCCACATAAACCAGAGACTTCATCAGCCTGAGACCAGAAGATGGTGCCTGGCTACCACCAATTACCACCCTGACAGGGAATGCAACGGAGAGTCCCTGATGGAGCAGGAGAAAAGTGGGGTGTAGAACTCAAATTCTAGTAAAAATACCAGACTTAATGGTCTAAGACTGGAGGAACCCCAAAAAGCATGGCCCCGGGACTCTCTGTCAACCCAGAACTAAAACCATTCCCAAGGTCAACTCTTCAGACAAAGATTAGACTGGATTATGGGACATAAAATGATACTTGTGAAGAGCGTATTTCTTAGCTCAAGTAAATACATGAGACTAAATGGGCAGCTTCTGTCCAGAGGTGAGATGAGAAGGCAGAGAAGGTCAGGAGCTGTTGAATGGACACGGGAAATCAAGGATGGAAAGGAAGAGTGTGCTGTCACAGTATAGGGAGAGCAATTAGGGTCACATAACAATGTGTGTCTAAATGTTTGTATAAGAGACTAGAATTGTAAATTTTTACTTGAAGTACAAGAATAGAATAAAGAAAAAGAAAATTCTATGGAGCAGTTCTACTCTGATACACATGGGGGCGTCATGAGTTGGAGCTGACTTGACAGCAACTGGTTCAGGCACTGCTGGGATGCTTTTCACGTGTATTTTCTCTAATCCTCATAGCAGTCCTGTGGTTAAGCACGAGGAACATAATTTCACATGTAAGGAGGCTAAGGGGCCTGCCCAGGTCTCTGAGCTCGCCAGCAGCAGAGCCAGCGTGGGCTCTGTCTACTGCCCTCCCAGTGCTCACTCCTGCTCCTGGGAGCTGGCCTGCACCCTGGTCCTACCGGCACTTCCACGCCATTCTTGCCAGCCAGCAGCCACTCCCAGCAAGCCAGAGCGGTCTCCATGCCATGCTCATTGAACATCCGGAGGGGACCCCAGCACAGGTGATGGAGGAGTTGAGGGTCACAATCTGGAAGGAAACAAGGTGCTTAGATGCCTCTGAACACTGACAACAAATGCAATCCCCCAAGACTGACCACAAAGTCCGCACCAGCTGGGGCCAATGGTTCAAGTAATAAAAGGCTGGCCTTTTATTTACTTTTTACCTCCAAAAGATGTGACAGAGATTTCTATTGAAGGAGCTCCAACTGCTCATTCTGCCAGAATGCCAGCTCACAAAGGGTAATTCAGGCTACATCCCAGCCTCCTCACCTCTGCTGCTGATGAGCATGGCGGTCAGCTTGAACATGGCCTGTGTATAGTCCTGAGGGCTGCCAAGGTCCAATGCTGTACTCAGCTCCTGGACCATCATTTGGTTCAGGTCGGACATTTGGCCTGTAGCGTCTGAGAACCGGATCATTCCACAGACCTGCAAGAAACATCATGCTGGTCACGTGATCCCGGCCACCTGGCAGCCACCTGAGCACTCATGGCAGGACAGGCAGGTGTCACTGCCTCACACTAGGACTTACGCATACAGAGAGTGACAGACTCATTTAAGTAACCTTCATGCTGCTCACAGCTCTTCTGGAACTTCACTTTCAGAAATGCATGCTGGCCTTCGCACTACCCTAGACGTCCCTTGAGCGCAGGGACCTGGTCTTGTCATCTGTGCATTCTAGCGGAGCCGGGTCTGACTCACAGTAGGACACTATGAACGTGGGCTGAATAAATCAAGTTCCTTCAGGGTCAATTAGTGAGTCATCAAAAATATCAGCCTCCCTATCTTTAAAGTTGCACCTTCCCCCCCACCCTAGAAAAGTGCTGCTTTCTTATTTCTAAGACTGACTGCAAAAGAAGTCTGACTTTTTCCAAAAAACAAATCTATCCCCAAAAGACAGCATTCCCACCACCACTGGAGTATTCAAAACAATGCGGGACAGGCTCTACAATCGATTCTCAGAGGCTGAGAAGGTGGTGTGCGGTGGAAGCTGAGCGGATTGGAGTCCTACCTGCTGAGGTTCACATGGAAGACCAGCCACTGGAATCAACAAGCCCTGCAGGGGAAGCAGCCCCCCTCCCCCAGGGGATGCAGATACCACAGCCAACTGAAAAAAGGGCACTGACGGACTTTCAGGGTTCCCAGGGACCTTAGATGGTGTAGACTAGTTTCTGGGGTCTACAGATAAGGAAACTGAGGCCCACAGAGATGAAGTAAGTGGTCAACCAGCTGGAATCCACTATGGTGTGGGGGATGGGAGGCCTCAACATAGAGTCAGAAGACAGGGCTCCCGATCCACTTCCACCTATTGGACTTCGGCAAGTTACTTTGTCTCAGTGCCTCAGTTCCTTCACCCAGGATAATGCATGGCACTCAGTAAATGTTCGCTACAACTAAGAAAAGAAAAACTGCCAAAAAATCAGAACGCTTCAGCGTAGCTGGAGTATGTGTACATGAAGCCACCCTCCTGCGGAGGTGGTAATTGTCATGTTTCAGAACATTCCAGAAGCATGCATCTTAGGCCCCAAGTTCATCATGTCCACCTGAGATAGCAAGTTTTATTGTCTTCTTCACATCCATCCAGACACCTGAAATATCTTTCATCTGGAAAGTGCCCACTGGCATCAGGACACTCAGACGCTTGGAAGGGCCTCTGACATGAGGGAAGGGAAGTACCTCTCCAGCGTAGCGGTTGCGCAGATTCAGGGACGCCATGAAGTTGGAGTAGTCTTTCTTCACACAGGCTGGACGCTCAGTCAGCTGAGTTGCCTACAGACAAGTATCAGTAAGTATTTCAGACTGTTGCAACAATAAGGATTTTCTCACATCTACCACAGCTAAGCCCAATGAAGAAGTCCGTGGTTATTAAGTCTTCAATGTCGGCAAGTTAATAAAATGAAACACTTTAGAACACTCTTTAGTCTGATATGACCCATGGGGAGAAAAACATTGGCATTTTGGTATGAGAAGTTTCTCTGGAAGGCAGCTTGTACTATATAGCTTCACTCTGCTGTCCTGACTACACACTCACTCCCAGTGCAGACAGATCTTTACAACAAAAATAATCACTAGGCTGTTGTGAGAATGACTGTAATCTGCCATGGCACTGCTGTGACAGTTCATGCTCACAGGAGGTCTCCTCAGGCACGTCCTGGCATGTATGTGATGTTCAGATGGCAGAGGCAACTGAAGGTGGAAGCAGTGGGAACAGAGCCAGTCTAACCGTAGAAGATAAAAGGGACACAGCTTGGACGCAGAAGGGGATAAAGAGCTAAAGCAACCACACAGGGTGGGTCTGCACGTGGTCAGGGAAACAGAGGTGGATGGCCTTGTCAAGGGGCAGTGGGGCACAGTGGGGACAGCCCGGACTCTGGAGTACACAGAGCTGGGCTCTGCCCCTTCCTTTCTACTGAGGGACCCTGGGGCATCTGGAAATGGGGATGGAGGGAGAAGGGAGGCGGGAGGAGGTAGGCTCTAGAACCAGACTGAGACAAATCCCAGCTTTGCCCTCTGCAGCTGTCTGACCCTAGTTCCCCTTCTGTAACACGGTGACAAGAGCAGTATCTACCTTGTAGGGTTTTTTTGAGTATAAAAACCAAACCCATCGCTGTCGAGTCTATTCTGACTCAAAGTGACCCAAAGGGACCAAGCAGAACTGCCCCATAGGGTTTCTGGGAGCGCCTGGTGGATTCGAACTGCCAATCTTTTGGTTAGCAGCCATACCGCTTAACCACTATGTCACCAGGGTTACTTCGTGAGTAGAGTGGGTATTAAATAAGCCAAACATATGTTCAGTGCTTAGGATAATGCCGCCACACCAAGCACTCATAGGTGGTAGCTGCTGTTGTTCTATGAAGTTGCAGTGGGAGCCACCTGGAGCACAGGTTGGACGGGGCAATGGGGCACTGAGCAGTGGGTGCGAGTAAAGAGGGCCGCTGGGACAGTGGCTGCCGGGAAGCAGGACAGGAGGCTGTAGTGGTGAAACAGAGGAATATTCCCAGGACGGTGATGTGGGGGAGGAAGGGGCCACAGGAACACATCTGATGGGGACTTCAGACAGGGAAGACGAGAGGTGGGTCTGCAGAGGTGAGTGCAAAGGCTCAGCTCATCAGTGACGTCAGGTGGTCAATCTAGTCAGAAGTACAGAGTGAGATAACCACTGTGAGGCTGAACACTTGTGCCTCGTTTAGGAAGCCTGATGTGGGAGCAGATATCTTCTGTTTCTACACATCCTGGGGAAAGAGCCTGTGGGAGGGGCCTCTACATCTGACCCACAGAATCAGCTGGGCACCACACCTCTGGGCAGCCCCTGCTGCACCCTCATCCTGCTCTCTGAGGTCCTCACAGTGCCCCTGCCGAAGTGTCACTGCTCCCAACCCAGTGGGTGGTCCCTCAGCAGGGACTGGAGGGTCACTCCATTATCACTCCACCACTGCTGCAGAGAGCAGCCTCAGAGGGGCTTAGATCCGTGTAAACTCAGCAGCACACGGGCAGCCTCCACACGAAATTGCGGATCAGGAGTACTAGCAGGGACACCGTACAGGGGAAGCAGCTCGAGTTCTGTGAAGAGTGTGGTCTGGGCCCAGAGGTAGCTCAGTACACATCTTTACTGAGAACTTTGAAAACAAAGCTCCTCACCAAAAGGGTTTTAGGAGGGGCCTTGGGATCAGAGGAGTGAATGTCAGGGAAACAGGGACTGGTGCATGTGTTTCTGAACGGAGGTGGCCATAGCACCGTGGTGGACAGTGTGGTCAGGGGCTCCTGGCACCCACCAGTGGAGGAGCCTCAGGCAGGGGCCATCCTTTCTTCATGTCCTCACACAATGGGGACAATAAGAGCACACAATTCACAGGATGTGTGAAGATTCGACAAGCTTGCACTGTGAGTGCTTATACACAGCAGATGTGCAGTAACACTAGTTTTAGAAACAAGAGGCCCCCTGAGAAATGATGGTCTAACAGAGGGCCTCAGCCAGCAAAACGTTCGAAATGGCTGTGCTTACAGGGGACACGGAGCTGCTGGCTCCAGAAGCCTCTGCTGAGGGGACCAGCCTGCAGGCAGGAGTCACAGAGCCGGTGGGCAGACACAGAAGTGTTAAACACAGAACTCAGCAGACAGCTAAGCTAGGAATGTGGAGGAACGTTCAGACTCCATCTGGGTGGCCCCAACCAAACCTGCCTAAAGCCACTCTCTCCTGGGGTGCCTTCTCTGACTCCCACTTCACCCAGAGAAGCCTGGGCACTGGGCAGGAGCCCTCGGCTTCTTGTGTCCCCTTCACAGTGTCACAGCGCTGTCCCCCCACCCCCGGACCCTGGAGTTTTGGGGATTCCTCTTCCTTGCCCCTGGCTTGTCATTACTACTGTGCTCTTCAGCTACAACTCAGCCTGGTGTCAAAGGAGGCTGCAGGCAAATGACCAATTTTCACACCTTCCCTTCAGCATCTTTTTACTACAGATCAACACAACCTCTCAGTTTCTTGAAAAGCAGACATTCCTAGGGAAAATGAATTTCTCAATTGCTGGGGTGGGCCACAGTGTGATCCAGCTCCCCCCCTGCCCTGTCTGCCCCCGACTGCTCCATGTATGATATGTCATCACAAGGCAGAGCTGGAGAAGAAGACCATGGCCCGGCACCCAGGTGGTGAGGGCTCCTGTGGAGGTTGCTGACTCAGTCCTCCAAGTGGGACGACCCACTGGTCTGAGACCATTCTTCCAAAGCTGCCCCTCTGAGAAGGCTCTTCCCCTCTGCTGTATTCTGAGTGGCTGGAGTTATTCAGTGGGGGGCCTGCAGCCTCCCCTGCCTCCCATGGAGCAGGTGCTGCTCAGTCAGGATCTCGAGCACACCAACAATGAGGACACAATACGAAAATACTCTTTCTTGTTTAGCAACAGAAGAGGGAAAGCCTAACAATCTAATTTTCTGAGGACAGTGATTAAAATCTTGTAGGCAAAACAGATCTCTTGGGAGTTAGCTGAGCTTAGAAGAGGACGGCAATCTGTCACGAACTTTTTTAGTTTATGAGTTCCGCTTCTGGCCTCTGGTTGTGTACTCAAAGTATCAAGAGTTCTAGGCCTGGGAGCTGTGCCCAGAGCTGATCTCCCGCCCCCCTGCCCTGCCAGAGTGGGAGGGCCCAGGGGCGGTAGCTCGGCCCATAAATCTGGCCACGCATGGCTCAGCTGGGGGTCTGAGGGCATGATGATAAACCACAGGGCAGTCCTGGCACCTTCCTTCCCAGGGTCTCAGCCTCTGCATCTCCACCGTGTCACACCCTCACACGACAGGCAGGCAACCTTCCCGCTCCATGCTTCTACGAAAGTGCAGTGAAGCATGTGAGGCACACAGCCATACTCCCGTCCAAATTAACCAGGAGTCTCCACTGCTGGTGACTGAGGTTGCCATACTCCAAAACAGCCGGTCAGAGCACCAGTTGCCAACGGCCTATTCTGACCCTGAGCTATCATTTACCTCAGGGGAGAAAGCACGACCTAATGCCTCTGCTGGAATCCTGGGTGGTGGTGCAGGCAGTTAACATGCTTGACTGCTATCCAAAAGGCTGGCAATAGGAGTCCACCCAGAGGTGCCTCGGAAGAAAGTCCTGGCAATCTACTTCCAAAAAAGGAGCCATTGAAAACCCTATGGAGCACAGTTCTACTCTGCCGCACGTGGGGGTGCCATGAGTTGGAGATGACTTGCTGGCAACTGGTTGGTCAGAATGAGTCTACTGTCCTCTTAACTTCATCTAGATCAGAATAAGAAAGGACAGATGACGTTTGTGTGTAGCGTAGCACCTGCTCAAAACAAAACTATAATGAAGTCCAGGGAGCATGCCAGATACATGTGACTAAAGGAGAATGTTGCCCATGTCTAGTGGAGACAAGTTTCCCTCCCCTGGGATGTGGACACTCAGAAATTGAAACGTGACCTCATTACTGAATTGAGCCCAAATTTCTATAATCCATACATTCAAAATATCAGCAGAAGAAGAGGCTGTCTGTTTCCAACGACCGCCTGCTGCCTGCCCCCAGGTTTAGGGAAACCTGCTCTTCAGGAGGTTGGCACCTACCCCGAGAGTCGTGTTCTGCTTGTTGTAGCCAGCGAAGTGGAGGATGCTCTCAGTGGCCATGGCCAGCCCAGTATGCTGGGACAGTCCTGATACCCAGTTCTGATGTTTGTTCAGGTATTCCTAAAACAGGGAGAAAATGTGATTTTATTTTAAAGGAAAAGAGGCAGGCAGTGAGGGGTGGGGTGTGTCTTCCTCCTACCGTTGCAGCACCCCTGCTCCAGTGGGGTGGCCGGGACAGACAGCAGGGACCAGGACAAGTCTGAGTCCTGGAGCAACACCTGGCAAGTGTGGAGGTGTGAGGGGGGACACAGGCCTGGGAACCAAAGGGGCACCGAGTACAAGGGGCCAGAGGCGGGGGCCAGGCGGGAGAGGCCTCAAGTGCCAAAGGTGCTTAGAGCGAATCACACAACTTTCACCAGAAAATTCGCATGAGCATGCAAACAAAATGTAGCCAGGGTTAGTAGGGGTTCCTTGACCCTGGAAACCCACTCAGGGAGCCCATGGTAATGGGGAGTCGCTGGTGAGTAGGTTTAGCAGGGAAGTACACAGACCAGGTTTTCTATCAAAGTGGACTGCTCTGGTGGGCCGCGTGGAGAAGAGGACGGGGACAGTGAAGCTGAGAGTGACAGCCTCATAGAGGTGGGCAAGGGGGACTCAGAACTGCACAGCGTGCAAGGGCAACAGGGCAGGGGGTACTGCGTAGTGCCTGGTAGAATATCAAGCTCGTTTTTCAAGCCTTTCACTCTCCACGTCCTTCTTAAGCCCGGTCTGAGAGAATGCCAGAGAAAACAAAACACTCTCTCTATTGACCACTTTTTTGTCTAGTGAAGCTGTTAGGCGTAAGGGGGCCTCCCCCCTTAGACTGCAGCCTTAGGAGCTGAGGCCCTTTTCCTTTGCATGAACCAGAAGTCACACATTTCTCAAATATTGACAGTTTGAGAAACCTACTGCAGTCTGGAGAATTCTAGGGCAAAGATGAGATAGATACAGGTCATCAGTTGCAGGCATGGCTTAGTCATAAGGCCACTCTGTCCAGCTTACCTGTGAATCTGCTCTCTTCTGGTTCATTCTTATTCCACTCCTACATCTTTGTGGAAGGAAGAACCCTCACAGCCACTCTTAGGCACAACCCATGGGTTCTTGCAAATAATAGCAGCCTCCAAGGCCCCTAGAGCTAGGGGCTCTGTCGTTCCTGGATCCCAACCTAGCAGCACTGCTGAACCAGGTTCATCCTAAACAGTGCCACCAGGTCACCCTCACTAGCTTGCTCCCAACACCTGCTCAGGTTAGCCCAGATTTCTTCTGGTGGCCTTGTCCTCACCTCTGACCCACTTCAAGGTGACTCCTGCCTGTCTACACTGTGGCGCTGCCATTCTGCCTCTGCTTGGCCATCTCTGGGGCAATGGCTTACCTCGCAGTCATCTGTGTTCCAAGCCAAATGCCCTTCTCTAAAAAGACATATGCGCACATGCGTGTACGCAGCCCAGGGAGCGTGTCCACTGGGCAGACACACAGTCCATGACACTCCCCTCTGCTTCTCTCCAGCCCCTCAGAGTTGCTGCTGCTAGCCCACGCCCACCATGCCTACCCTCACCCATCCTGCCAGCTGCCCCCAGATCCTGCTATAGGACACAGAGCCTCATGCACGTGAGGCATTGGGTCCCCTGGCCTGCTTGCCCATTCACACACCAGTTCACACACACCAGCCCTCCTCACTGCCTCACCTGTCTCGGAAGTTTCCACTATTCTCAGGCACCAGCTCAATATTTTTGGTCTCTATTTATTCACAGAATCCCTGGTTGGTACAAACAGTTAAAGTGCTCGGCTGCTAATTGAAAGGCTGGAAGTTCTAGTCTACCCAGAGGCACATCTGAAGAAAGGCCTGGCAATCAACTCCCAGAAAACCAGCCACTGAAAACCTATGGTGCACAGTTCTGCTCTGATACTCACGGGGGTGCCATGAATCAGAGCTGACTTGGGTGGCAACTGGTTTTATTATTCACACCTAGTGCTGCTGGTTTTGAGATCCCCGTGCCTGCATAAAGCTCGCTGGGTAGCATGGAGGGGCTTATGGATCGCTCTTCGATGAGTTCAAGAGAATACCTGCAGATGGGACTTGGTGACCGTCGGCGCCCACTTCATTGCCTCTTGTAGAATCATTCCACAGCGCGCAGCAAAGTCCTTCACAATGCTCTGGAAAATGGGTGCCTACTGTTAAACGACCTGAGGCCCATCCACCTGGGCAGTCAGAGGGCAGGCAGGTGCAAACTGTGCTGACCGCGTGTGACACTGAGCCGTTTGCGGGGAGTTGCTCCCATGTGGCCTGTGGCCAGTGTCTGAGGCATGTGGTAGGATATGCGCTCACAGCACATCACGCTGCCCCTGTGTAGCAGAGCCCACAAGTCAGCGATGGGAGGGGAGGGCAAGTTCCGGGGGGCAAAAACCATCACAAGTACCACATCCTGCATACAGCCACGGCAGGGAAGCCCTGGGTGGGATGTGATCAGCCCAGGGGAGTTCCCACCTGAGCTGAGGCCTCAACCCTGCCTAGTGAAGGCTCTTGAATTATAGACCCAGCTGGGGAGGGAGACGCCTAGTACCGGATAAAAACAAACCTCCTCACTGGAGCTACTTATCTGTCAGTTTTCCCACAGTGTAGCAAAAAGCCAAAGTCATGATCCTACATTGTAATGATAAGGAAGAAGTCAGTATACCTCAGGGAGGTGAGGTTCATCTCAAAATCCTGCTTGTTCAATGTAGGTCTGAGAGGGCACGTACTATCTGGTAGCAGAGAACCTTTTTTGGCAGCTAAACCAAGAACACAGCTGGAAGCCAGCAGGGCTGAGTGGAGAGTGCAGACTTTGAGGACATACAGACGGAATAGGGAGGGAGCCACAGAGTACTTCATACATGTAACCTGACAAACTGCGCAGTTCCTTCAGTGAGGGACGGGGCTCCTTCTCCTCCTACCTCAGAAGGCCAGGGACGAGGTGACCTCACTGCATACTGTGCCCAGTAGGGCATGTGACGTACTAGCAGGGAAAATGGCCCTTATGACAGGCAAGTACTGGCTTACCTCTCGGGCCTCGTATGTGTCAGGAACCGTGATCCGGTAGGGGGCGTCGGGGATGTCGTAGTACGGCTGGTCCTTGTGAATATCCTAGAAGCAAAGGAGGATGTCCTTGCCCAAACTGTCCTCCAGTTTGCCCTGCTGCCCGCCACACATGTCTGACATTCTCCCAAGCCTGCTGTGGCTTCCGGGAAGCACCAGGGTGGGATTCGTCCCTGCCCCCACTCAGCCCCTGTAGCATCGGTCACGCTCAGGTGCCTGGTCAGAGGCACAATGCCCGGTGGGTAGCAGGCTGACTGGCACCCAGGCCCAGGGAACTCACAGCACTCAGCGATAGCGACAGGGTCTGCAGGATGTCCAGCATGGTCTTCAGCACTGTCCCGCTCCAGAGCAGATGAGGGAACCTGTATCCAGAAACAGCTCTCAGGGCCAGAAGCCAGGTCCCCAAGGAACCCATGCACCTTAAAGTACCACCTGGGTTGGGGAGAGCCCACCTCCACGGCTGTCTCTGCACAGCCCAGAACACACCTGCAGTAGCTTAGGAGGGAGGAGATACGAGCTTCCCAGGTGGGCATACCCCTCCTAGGTGCTCTGCAGTGAGGTGGCCGTGCCCAGTCAGAGGTGCCTGAGGCCCACTCCTCTGGTCACCTTGGCTATGCACTAGCCAGGCTGTACCCCCAACTCTCCAACGCGACTCTCCCGCTGTTCAGCCATGGCTCCCCTGTATTTCCCCATAATGGCATAAACAGAAAATGACAGTATTTGCATGAAACCCTGGGGTGAAGACAAGAAACTGCCTGCTCCTCGAAGTGCCAGGCTGTGGGCTTCAGTGGTCCCCAGGGCTGAGGGGTCAGTGTCTGCACAGATGTGACTCATCCGTGACTTACTGCTCAGGATGCCCAGTTCTAGACACATGCCACATGTGTGCCTGGATTGGTGCTTGGGTTAGGGCCTGTGGCTAGCTCCCAAACTCCAGGACACCCTGCTGTGAGCTGCAGATGGGCTCAGTGTGAGAAGCTGCTGCCCCTGGACTCATGCTGCAGGGAGGCTGGCCTGGCCCACCTTCCTGGGTCCTCCTCAGTGTGGGGACATGCCCCCAAAGGGACTGCTCTAGTGATCAGCACAAAGTCTACAGCGAGACTGGGTCAGTGTAGGGCTTTGATCCCCTATGGACCACGATGGTCTGATCCTGCTGTGAGTGGGGGTGCCGGCACTGGGCGAAGATAGCTGTGCCTCCCAAAACCGAGCCCGGAGGGCTCTGACACAGGACAAGGCACTGGTCCAGGTCCTGCCAGACCATATGGAAATCAAAGACATAAGGGACATGACACCCTGAGATTAGCAAGACACATATTGTCCGTACTTTAAAATTGACAGCTCAGAATAAATGCAAGTCTCAGAATCACAATTCAGACCCTGCAGAAAACTCATGACACTCTGGGGGAGGCGGCATCACCGCTGAGAGCTTTGATTCTGACTGCGTGTTTTTCTGGACTGATTATGCAAGGATGATTTCCCCTGCATCCCAAATCACAAAAGCTTATCATTATATAGCTAAAATTTACCGTATACTCACACACACACATACTATACTCACGCATCCACTTGCGCGAGCGCGCACACACACACACGCACACACACACACAGACACACATATATATACACACAAAGCATTAGAAAGAAAATGAACTCACTTATCCACCAGGCCAGACAGATACTTGTCGGCCACCCTCCTTATTCTCTTGTGGATGTGGTTGAAGTTCACCAGCAGAAACTGTGCGTGCCGTTCCAGCTCCTCTTCGTTCTCCTTGGTCTTGGCCTAGACATTCAGAAGAGACAGCACGGTACACGCCCTGTAAACACCTCTAGCAGACACTGCTTTCACTCTGACAAGGCTTACTTTCTCTGCCATCATGTTCAGGAAGGCGTCGAACACTTTGTCGGCGACGGCAATCACACACTGCATCATCCCTACAACAAGAGGGAAGCATTGCCGGTCAGAGGCATCAACAGAAAAGGGCCCAGCCTAGGTACTTTCAAACTTTTTATTCTGAAATCATTTTAGATTTGCAGAAGAGTTGCAAAGACCGTACAGAGAGCTCCCACACACCATTCACCAGCCCTCCTAACATTAACTTCTTATATCGCCATGGTGCATTGGTCAAAACCAAGAATTGTATATAGCCACAATACTAGTAACTACAGTTCAGACTTCATTTGGATTGGCCATTTTCCAACTAATGTTCCTTTTTTGTTCCAGGATCCTACGCTGCATGCAGTTGTCCTATCTCCTCAGTCCCCTCTGATCTGTGACAGTTCCAGTCTTTCCTTGTCTTACGTGACCTTCACAGTTATGAAGATGTCTCAATTTAGGTCTGTCTGATGCTTTCTCACGATTTGACAAAAGTTACAGGTTTTGAGGAAGAATATCGCAGAGATGATGTGCTTCTCTTGTTGCCTCCTATCAAGGGTATATGGTATCAACATGTCTTATCACTGGTGATGCTGACTTTGATCACCTGGCTAAAGAGGGTCTGCCAGGTGTCTCCACTATCAAGTTACTCTTTTTCCCTTTCCATACTCTGTTATTTACAAGTCAGTCACTAAATTCAGACCATACTCAAGGGGAAGGCAATTGCATGACCTTCTCAAGAGAATTTGTGGACAGATGTTAAAACCACCACAATAACTGATAAATATTTTGGGGGAGATATTTTGAGGTTATACAGATATCCCGTTTCTTTTTTGATGCAGTGGTTAAGAGCTACAGCTGCTAACCAAAAGGTCGGCAGTTGAAATCAACCAGCTGCTCCTTGGAAATCCTACAGGGCAGTTCTACTGTCCTATAGGGTCGCTATGAATCGGAATCGACTCGACAGCAATGAGTTTGGTTTTTGGTTTTAATTCTGGCCTCCACAGGCAGACCCTGCCTGGAACAGGTATTACTGTTGATTCCAGTGGCGTTGCAGCGGGGATTTTAGTAACTGGAATTTAGTAACTGGAATTCTTCTGTAAGGAAGGTCTGTCCCTTCTTCCCCATTTGTTTACGCAGTCAATCATCTATTGTACCAGCATGGATTCATGGATATTTATTTCATTCCTTGGGTTATAATCCAATACTATCATTATTTATTTCATTCCTTAAATTGCTCCAGCTTTGGCTATTTTTGAGATATTTCAAGCTGGCACCCGTGTCCTTTTGATATGCCTCAGTGGTTTGTTTTCTGACACATCTTGCATTTTCCCTGCCCTGACTTTAGAATCAATCATTTCTCGAAGTAGCCCAGGTTCCCTTTATTGGAGAATGGGTATTTTAGAAACCAAGCTCTGAGTACTGGGTGTGCTAGCTGCCGCTGAAGTTCAATATATTTTTAAAAAGCAACAGAATACAATGAGAATCAGAGCAGATGGAAGGACTGTTTCATACAACGCAATGCTGTCCTGCTTCTCCAGTGTCTTTAACTAAAACCAAACCAGTTGCTGTCAAGTCAATTCCAACTCATGCTGATGCCATGTGTGTCAGAGTAGAACTGTGTTCCATAGGGTTTTCAATGGTTGATTTTCCAGAAGTAGATCAGAAAGTCTTTCTTCCAAGGCACCCCTGGGTAGACTCAAACCTCCAACCTTTTAGTTAGTAGCTGAGCACGTTAACTATTTGTGCCACCCAGGGACTCTGTCTTTAGTAGGACAGTGAAATACAGAACTGTGGGATTATCACGGGCAGAGAGACCAGGCAGGTGCTAGCACCTCTGTGCCTCTGGGCCCAGCACAGAGCCTGAAACATAAACAAGTATTTTCTATCTTTTTGCTACGAGAGTGAATAGGCCCCAACACAGCTCTCAGAGCTGGAGAAGTGATGCATGCGACCTGGACAGATGACCAAGGGCAGAGAAAGCCTGCCTTCTGAAGACGCTGTGGGTGTAGGGGGTCTAAGATCTGATTTTGGGGATGTGACGGTGAAATCTTATCTTGGGGGTGTGTGTAGTGTAGCTGTTAGGAAATGAAAACTAAGTAACTAATAATTAGTAATCAGACAGGGATCAGATACCAAGTAGTTTCAGGTAGTAGCATCTAAGTAGATTTTTACTAAAAAGTCACTCTTCTTTTTGGACTTAGCTACAGGATTACAGGGCAGCTGACAGGTGAGCAGGAGGCTCCTGCCCAAACATTCCTGGCCCAGCTGGAACACACAGAGGCTCGGATTACAGCTGCACAGAGGAAGGGAGGTACTCCCCTTCCTAGGGGCTGTGAAATGTTTTATATCACCTCTCTCGGCCCATTTTGAAAATTCATGAATAATACATGTCTCCAAAGACCAGAAATTATATTAGAACCCACATTTCCTTCCCATCTCTCATGTTTTAGGAGAGAAAAGGAAGAGGGAGTGAATTTAATAGTTACACATTCACTGGCTTAATCTAATACCATACTCAAAACAGAAACAAGTCTAATAATCAATTTGAAATCACGTGGAAGAGTACAATGCACTGGGATGACTGAAGGTGCCTGTGAAGAGCAAATCAGTCCCCAGTGCAGTTTAATTTCACCTTATGACACAGCAACAGAAAAGTAGAGCTCAGGAGAGCATGACAGAGAGACACCTGGCTTCAAACGACTCTGAGTCAGTCCCAGATATGCTCACTTGGAGGTTCTTGGGTTATGGTGGGGAGTGGCAGTCTCTACTTCTTTGTGGCTTCCATTCCCTCCTAGAACCAAAGACTCTCAGGGTGTACCAACTACTTGGCACAAAATAGCTGTTAAATAAATAAACAACGAACAGATCAATGAGAGGAGTGAATGGACACCTCAGTGGTTAAGAGCACCTGTACTATACCCCCAGTGGTCCCTGGGTAGTGCAAACTATAACTGCAAAGTTGGCACTTGGCTACTAACCACAAAGTTGGTGGTTTGAACCCACCCAGAGGTACCTTGGAAGATAAGCCTGGCAAATCTGCTTCTGAAAGTTCACAGCTATGAAAACCCTATGAGTCCAATTCTACAATGCAACATATGGGGTCACCATGAGTCAGAATCAACTTGACAGCAACTGGTACTACCTCCTGAATAGGTCCTGGGGCATCTGTGTGAGTCCCTCTGAGTAGAGGACTCTACCTCTCCTGTATCTTGCACCCCTAGTAGAAGAAGCTTCTTTCTGTAGAAATAGCCTGCTGCCTGCCTTTCACCCTGGTCTGCAGCTCATGTCAATCCTTCCAAACACTGGCAGCAGAGGGTGCTTCCAGAACCTGCACACCAGCCTTCCTCACCACTCCACTAGCTCCCAGCTCTAAGACAAGTTCCCGCACCTAATTTCTGACACTGTGGTGCAGGAGTAAGGACTACTCTGCAAACAACTCAGCAGAGGGAGCTCTGACATGAGCAGCATCCTTCAGAGTCTCTGGAGTGGTTTTGTCAAAAAGGATTCTTCAAGTATTGATTTTTCTCCAAAAGCAATGGTACCAGAAGCCTGTGGGGATTATTTTTTCTGCTGCATGAACAAGTTGACAGGTTCTTCCATGTGCCAAGAGCTTCTGGAATGGACAGGAATATTAACTACTAGTTGTACTTTATTAATACTTAATTTATTACTCTTAAGAACTTAACAATTAGCATTCCTCAAAATATTTACTCACACAGTTAATGAAATCAAATTTCATGGATTTAACCAACTAAATTCGTTCAAACATTTAAACATAATTCTAAAATTAATAATTTAATTAAGACATAGGACTAATATTTCAGAGTATCTTAAATTTTTAAACATCTTATAAATCAGCACAGGCTAATACAATGTGCTTCATAGGGTTTTCATGGCTGATTTTTTGGAAGCAGATAGCCAGGCCTTTCTTCCAAGGTGCCTCTGGGTGCACTTGAACCTCCAACCTTCTGGTTAGCAGCCGAGCATGTTCACCATTTGCACCGCTCAGGGACTCCTGTCTTCCTAGAACTGGATGATCTTGGTTGAGACTGGCTATATTGAGACCCTGTGCACTCAGGGTCTGAGGACATGCTGCACTATGGGGCTTGTGAGCCTTTGTGTTTCATGTAGATTCTCATACCCTGAAGCTTCCCCAGAAATGATGCAGTCCATAAATTGGACATGGCCCACAGACCCTGACATTATGGACTGGTCTCCTGTGGTCAATGGAACCGTTTGTGGGCCTGACTGGGATCCCATCAACCAGCACTGAGGTGAGAAGTCCCTCTTCGGTTAGGGCACATGGCTATCAGTCCTCACTGCCTACTCTAAGGGATGGCGTCTTCATCATCTGTGGGACATCCTTTCTACCTGGCCACTCACTGGGGCCAGGCATGACTGGTCCTCCCCACTGCTGTGACCTGACCTTTTCCCAGACTGCACCGCCCAGTCGCAGCTCACACAGAGAGACAGCTGCATGTCTATATAGCTACATGTATAAACACTGAGTGGAAGAAACAAAAACTATATATATCCTAGTATATTCACCCTTCTTTTGTAATTACAACTATCTTCTTGTGTACTTTATATTAAACTTTGCTTTTTTTGGAGAAGAATTATGAACTCATACCTTTTGCAAAATAACCTTGTCTCAAATAGCCAAGGGAGGGGAATAAAATATTGTATTCTTGTCCAAACTGTGACAATTTGTCTACTGGGAGTCCCTTTAAATTGGTTGCTTGGGTTTTCATCCTCCTCCTGACAATTTACAAACACAATAGCTCCCTGACAACAATAAGAAGTTCCAGGTTCATCAATGACCACCCAAGGTGCCCTGGCTCTTTCAGCAGAGGAACCAAAACCTAGATGCTGGAGTGCACTTGAGAGGCGACGGTGGGCACAACTGACACTGCTGCTGCTCTGGGGCCTCTTGGCAGTGGCAAAGCCAGAAAAATTTCTTATTTTAAGGAGATATGTTTTACACCAATCCTTCCCATGCAATATATGGTTTCCTAAAATTATTTTCTCCATGAGACAGAAAACAGGGAGTAGTATTCCTTTTTATAATATTCATCAGAAATATTACCTACAGCTCAATTCATCTTGAGGTACCATCATAATAAGCTTACCTGATTTGTCTTTTTGAATAGCCTTATCCTCAAAGTAGCAGAACATCACCTGGAAGCGATCAGGGTCTGTTGAACGCAGCACCCTAAAAGGACAACAGATTTGAATGAATGCAGCACCCTAAAAGGAGAACAGACCTGAGTGAATGAACGCAGCACCCTAACAAGGAGAACAGACCTCAGTGAAGGAACGTAGCACCCTAACAAGGAGTACAGACCTCAGTGAAGGAACGCAGCACCCTAACAAGGAGAACAGATCTGAGTGAAGGAATACAGCACTGATTCAGGGGTGGAATTCTCGCTTTCCCTGCAGCAGACCTGGGTTTGGTTCCCTGCTACTGCATCTCTCATAGGCAGCTACCACCCATCTGTCAGTGGAGGCTTTTGTGTTACTCTGATGCTGAACAGGTTTCGGCAGAATTTCCACAGTAAGATGGACTAGGAAGAAAGGCCTGGTGATCTACTTCTGAAAATCAGCCAATGAAAATATTGTGGATCACAATGGTCTGATCTGCAACTGATCACGGAGATGCTGCAGAACTGGGCAGCATTTCGTTCTGTTGTGCACAGGGTCACCCTGAGTCAGGGCCAACTTGATGGCAGCCGACAACAACAATAAACTGATGTGTACTTTCTGGAGGACACTGTACACCTAGCATTTGCATTCCTCTGACCAAGCAATTCTGCCACCAGTGATAGATCTTAAGGTGACATGCACAAGGATTCTGGTAACAGCACAGACTGTACTACCCCAAAGGGAAACATTTTAAAGTCCATCAGCAGGAGGCTGGTCAGATAAATCAAAGTACATCCACCTGGTGACATGACGTATTATCCAGCCACCAAAACGAGAGGTACCTCTGCATGTGCTGTGACAGAGAAACCTCCGAGACGTATTATGTGAAGAAACAAGGTGCAGGGAAAATTGATATAGCACGGTCCCACGGGTGGTTTTTCTTAAGGTCTGTAAGTGTGTTGTGTGCGTGTAGGACGCACAAGCTTGCATATGCAAAGAAAATTTCTAGGATGGAGAATAAGAGTATTACCAGTGGGTGTCTCTGGGTTGTGGGAATGAAGGAGTCAGGGTTAGGAGAGGGAGATTTGGTATTTTCCATCTTCAGCGTTTTCTGAGCTATTCCAATTCTTCCCTCTTCGTTTTGTGTACCATGGACATCTTTACTTTCATAGTAAAAAAATATCTTTAATCTTTGGGGAAAGGAGGAGAGAGGAAAGAAATGCCAGACCCTTAAGAGTGTGGAGGGCTCTGCTAAGACCCTCAGCCACATGCTTACGTGTGACGGTGCCTAGTGCTACACAAACCTTTAACTATGTAAGTCTACGTCAGGCAGGCTGGCTGCGTTAACCGCACGCACACTCGAGTGCTCACAGGCACATGGCCTTAAAGTAATTTCTTACAAAGTTCTCCCAATAACCCAAGGCTTTACTCAGGTCCTTGAGTACAAACAAACATCTGCGTTCTCCCTTGCAGCTCTCAGGCCTCAGCTGGGTGCCCTCAAAAACCTGGCAGGAAACCCAAGGCAGAAATTGGGCTTGTGTAAGCTGCCTGCGGCCTGTGTCCTTAAAGTCTTCCTCTGCCAGGTACTCAAGAGCCTGCCCTGAGAGTCATCACACACCACTTGCGGGCACCCTGTGGGACAGAAGGCGCCAGCCCTGGCTTTGCGCACGAGGCTGAGGGTCTGTGACACCTCTCCTAGCCATACATGCTGAAATTAAAACCATGTGTGTGTTCTGCTTTGGCTTGGCTTGCTTTGTTTTGATTTGGTTTTCTTTGAAACTATATTCTTTGGAAAAAAGACTAGAAGGAACTATACTAACAGGCTATAGAGGACAGTGGGGAAATCAGTGGGTTTTTTTCCTCCACTTATCTCCAAGTTTTTTGTAATGTTCACACATTACTTTTATAATTGAAAAAAAATATATTTACAATAAAAAAGAAAATAAAGTCAAAACTCCCTCAGCTCTGTGGGACTCCAGGGTGGATGGATCATGGGGGACTGCTAATTATCAAATTCTGCTAGTTGTGGAGGCTAAGGGACTGCTGAGAGACAGGGAGGAGGCTAACAGGGGGGCTCACTCCCACGTCAACCAAAACAGCCTTAATCTATTTAATATAATACTTAGCTTCCATGTAAGATTTCTATTACCAAAGAGTTTCATGGCATCTAAGAAAGGTTAAAACACTGTCTTCCAAATGTCCCTCCTTTTAAGAACTAACACTTCCCTTTTGAAACCATTTGGGAAACAAATAATTCTAAATGTATTGAATTCCTCCTGTGTTTTAAGCAAGCTAAGCGTAACTAGACCTGGATCGGTAACGTGGAATTCAGTTTTGTAGCTGGCGGGTTGGCTGCAGCCCAAGAGTGCAGCCCAGATCTGCACTGGCCAGCCAGCGGCAGGCCCTCTGCAGCATAGCATCATGGTTAGGAGAGCATTTGGGTTTGAATCCAAGTCAGGGATTACTGCCTTGGGTAACTTTACTACTCAGTGTCTCAGTTTCCTCATCTATTAAATGGGTATATAACAGCTGATATCATCATGCTGACAATTACAGATCTTAACAGCTTTTTTAACTGTTAGGATGGCTGTGGTAACAGATGCACCCTGAGCAACAGATCACTTGTGGAGTTGTAGTGGCCCAGGCCCCTTCTCATGTAGCGTTTGCTGTTGGTACTCAGCTGTGGGCCTGGAAACCAGCTCAGTGAGTTTCCTATGCCCTTCTCAGTGAGGCAGCCCTAGTGGCGCAGTGGTTAAGAGCTACAGCTGCTAACCAAAAGGTGGGCAGTTGGAATCCACCAGCTGCTCCTTGGAAACCCTATGGGGCAGTTCTACTCTGTCCTATAAGGTCACTATAAACTGGAATTGACTCGACAGCAACAGGTTCTCAGTGAGGGCCAGTTCCCAAGAAGGGCTCTCGCCCACCATGTGGACTGGCTCTGCAGCGTCTACTGTGGTTGCTCAGTTGCCTGTCCCATGTGAGGGGGAGTGATGGAGTGTAGACACCTGTGTGTTTTCAGATGTCTGGTGCTCGCGAAGGAGGGGCACTCAGAAAAGCACAGTTTTTTTTTTTCTTTTTTAGAAAGCTTGATGTCTTGGAAGGAAGTAAAAAAGTCCCATGCCAAGCAGGGCACAGAAATAAAAATGCAGCTCAAGTATGGATGTGTAGGAAGGCAAGGGCTTGCATACCTCATATATTCCAGTCGGTAAACAGACAGGAGATAGGTGGACATGGCGAAGTCTAGCTTGTTGATGAGGGCAGACACTTCAGGAGGAGGGTCCAGCAGGTTGATGATGGTGCTGCGAAGCTCACCCAGCTCAGCCTAGAGGGGACAGACATTCTCAAGGCCTCTGTGTGCACCCCCAACCCAGGGGAAACAAATCCTCCTGGTTAACAACATGCGTTAACAAGGACAACGGAAATCTTCTCTAATCCTTCAAGGGCATTTAGCAGCAGCCCCGCCGGCATTGTGTGTCTGCTGCAGGACTCCCACAGGACAGGCGTCCTCACCGTGGTAACTGTGTCATTCTTCATCGCTGAATTGTACTGTAGGACAGAGCGCAGCGGCTCCTTGCTGGGGAAGGTGAGTAAGGGAGACTTGGTGGCTATCTCGCAGACGCCCTCGTACCACTCCTCTGGCCAGAGCCCTGCAAGGGAACAAACAGAATGGACACTTCTGCCTCAGTAGGAGCACTGCAGTAGAGTAAAAAAACCAAACAAACCAGTTGCCATCGAGTTGACTCCAACTCATGGAGGCCCCATGTGCGTCAGAGTACAACTGTGCTCTGCAGGGTTTTCAATGGCTGATTTTTCAGAAGTAGAACACCAGGCCTTTCTTTCAAGGGGCTCTGGGTGGACCTGAACCACAGTGGAGTACATTCTATCAAATTCTAGGGGTGTGAGTCTTTGTCTTGGCCAATTATCCCAAACATGGGGGCAGTGGTGGTTCAATGGCAGAATTCTCGTCTTTTATGCAGGAGACCTGGGTTTGATTCCTGGCCAAAGCACTTCATGCCCAGCTACCACGTGTTTGTCAGTTGAGATTTGCGTGTTGCT
Source organism: Trichechus manatus latirostris (assembly GCF_000243295.1). Taxonomy (NCBI): domain Eukaryota; kingdom Metazoa; phylum Chordata; class Mammalia; order Sirenia; family Trichechidae; genus Trichechus; species Trichechus manatus. Next base: position 5,679,180 of record NW_004444093.1, on the reverse strand, counting down.
GTAATGCTGAACAGGTTTCAACAGAGCTTCCAGACTAAGATGGACTAGGAAGAAAGGGCTGGCTATATACTTGTGAAAATCAGTCAATGAAAACCCTATGCATTACAGTAGTCCGATCCCATTGTGCATGCTGACTCGATTGCAGCTAACAACAATCCCAAACATGTAGCACAAAACAGTCTTTACCTAACTGGGGTTAGGTTCTCTTAAGATATGAGGTTGTCTCTAGCCCTGAACTACATCTGGGAAGTGGAACACTGGCACATACTTGGAAGCAGTGGCTGAGTGTGGACAATTTTGAACGTGTCCACATTTTTTGTTAGGTTGAGCCCTACTTCACCTTTGTTCTCAGTCTGCAGTCGGCCGTCCTTGGGAGAGAGAGCACCACCCTACCTGAGCCCTCCACGGCGAACCCCATCAGGACAGAGTAGAGCCAAAAGTCCCGGAAGAGCTTCTGTAGCCGCGGCTTGGCTTCCTTGATGGGCGGCAGTCGGCGGGTGAGCTGTGTATCAAGGAGAGAGGGAGGGAGGACGTTCGTGTTATGCTCGTGCAGCCCTAACACCTGCAGAAGGAAGAGTGGCTGGAGACCCAGTCCCCAGAGCACCCTCAGGCACCCTGGCTGTCATGGGTGGGAAGGCACACTGCACATGAGCAGGCTCATGGGTTAAGCACCAGAAGTGGTCTTCAATCTTTTTCAGCAGCAGATTTTTCTGGCAATAATCTCAGGCTGAATGCCAACACCTAAGGCAGGTGACAGCAGGACTACTAAGGTGCAAGCGTAGGGGCTGTGGCCTGCACCCCTGCATCAAAGAGAAACACGCTGCAGCAGCAGCAGGAGGTGGCCCATCAGTAAAATTAGGGAAGATGGTTAAATCTGTGTGCAGCACCCCGCTGGACAGGTTAATGCTCATAGAATTCGCAGCTGGACGTCTGTGTACAGGGATATTTACCCGGTGGAGAGTGGGATTGGGAGTCAAACATCCACGAGTCCCAGGCCCCGTGCCCAGGGATGCAGAGGTAGGACAGAAGATGGCGCCCAGCACAGGGGTAGGGGAGTGAGACAGCACGTCCACACAGGGCTGGGAGACTACAAACTGGCACAACGCTCTTTGGAAAGCAATTTGGTAATGAGTATTAAAAATCCTAAATATTCCCAACATACCATCTCCAGTAATCTAGCCAAAATAACAATAATATTTAGGCACAAAAACGTTGTAACTTGTGTTATACCAGCAAAATAAACAGAAAAAAACCAAAATGTCTACCCGAAAGCAGTGGTTGAATAAGTTAGAGTATATTAAAAAAAATTTTTTCTAAGAATATTTGTGCCATAGATAGAACTTGCAAAATACTGCAAGTGAAAAAATGTACAATGTATAAATCATGATACAGATTTAAAACATATACGCATAAATATGAATGCATAGAAAAAAATATGGAAAAAAAGCAACACATTACTATCGATTATTTCTGGGTGGCTAGCATGCCAGAGATTTCTAGACTCTTCTTCAAAGTTGTCTGTATTTCCTAGTGTTCCTCCATAAATTCCTCCTACGATAGCGCAGAGGGTGCGAATGCGGGCCCAGGGCTTGAAGCATGGAGATGGGTGGCCTTGCTGTGCGACCTGCAGGGAACATGACCTCAGAGGGGTCAGAGACGACTTGGGAGTGAGGGGTGGGCTCTGGAGATGTGGGGGTTGGGGGAGCAGTGGAGGAAGCTGAAGGCAGCAATGGACACAAGCGCCACAGGGCAGGAACACGGAGCTGCTCCAATGCTGGTCACCAAAGAACAACTGACAAGGGGGTTCCAGTTTAGCCAGTGGCCAAGGACCCAGGGGCTGACTGTTGAGAGGGCAGGCCTGCCTGGGGCGAGGCCCCACATGATGTTGGAGGTGTGATGGGACTCCCAGAGGGCAGTCTTTACTTAGTACTCAGGATCTATATGGCTAAGAGCTCCTGGTTTCTCATAAAGAGAACTCGCCCTTGTCGGTTAAGGAAAAGGCCAGGCTTCCTTCCAGAATGCTTTACTCCCACAGGAATCAGGGCCTCCAAGTGGCTGGGAAGCCTCACGTGCTTTTGGCACAGGCAACAGAAAGTTATTCTTAAACCTATCTTTGATGTAAGATATAACTCCTTACCCAAGAACTGCAGCTGGAAAGTGTCCCCTGTGGATTCTCCCTGCTCTCTGATGCCTAGTCCTCGTCTGCTGGCCAGCATCCCACCTGAGACTGCTCAATTCCCCAGGAAGGGAAGGTCAGGGTGGTATCCAAAAAAGCCCTAAAGATGCTGTGAAATATCCTGGGATGAAGTCATGGTCTAGCTGTGGCTGAGACCTTGAGCAGGAAAATAGGTCTACACATCCACAGAGACAGAGATGGGGTTGGGACATTCTATAACAGGGCCATAGGGTGATGAAGGGTCACAAAAGTCTGGTCCACTAAGAGGAAAGGCAAAGGCTGAGGACAGGCTATAAGATCACTCACCTGCTCACTCCTTAAAAAACCAAGGCCAGGGAAGAAAATGGGACTGAAATAGAGACAATCAACAATCGATGTCTTTGGAAGCAGTAGTCAAGAGATCAAATCTGCTGCAAAAGACCTCTTTAAAGTTTAAAAACCAAAGGTGTCACTTTGATGACTAAGGTGTGTCTGACTCAAGCCATGGTCTTTTCAATCACCTCATACGCAAGTGAAGATTAATGAAAAAGGAAGACAGAAGAAGAACTAATGCATTCAAATTGTAGTGTTGGCTAAGAATACTGAATATGCTGAGGACTGCAGGAGAATGTACAAATAAGTCTTTGAAGAAATACAACTAGAATGTTCTTAGAAGTGAGGATGGTAAGACTTTGATTTGCTTCTTTGGACATGTCATCAGAAAAAGCCAATCACTAGAAAAGCAGAGGGCCAACAAAAACGAGGGACCCCATCAATGAGATGGAATAACACAATAGCCACAACAACGGACTCAAACATACCAACAACCGTGAAGACGGCACAGGACTGGGCAACGTTTAGTTCTGTTGTATACAAGGTTGCCATGAATCAGAGCTGACTCAACAGAAATTAACAACAACAATAACAAAGAGACATAACATCCAAGTACAATGCAAGAACCTGACTGGATCCTGGGTTTAAAAAAAAACTATAAAGGGCATTTTTTAACTCTTGGAGACACCGGACTTGAGGTGTCCACTCTAACTTCCTTTCTAATGCTTCAGGAAATACTTCCATCCACATCCACATATAGATTAGGTGGCTAGTATATGGATGGTTCGTTGTTAAATTCTTCCAACTTCTTTGTAGCTTTTCCCCCCTTTTCTTAAAATAGTATTTCATTGTATTTTTTGTAGAACTGTACATAGCAAACAGGTTTCCATTCAACAATTTCTACACATATTGTTCAGTGATATTTGTTACATTCCTTCACTGTATCAACATTCTCATTATTTCCATTCTAGTTGTTCCCTTCCTATTAACCTACTCTCTGAGCCCCCCAACCATCTCATCTACACTTTAGAGTGTTTACCACTTGGTCTCTGTCTTAGTTATCTAGTCCTGCTGTAACAGAAATACCACAAGTGGATGGTTTTAACAAAGAGAAGTTTATTTCCTTAAAGTAGGCTAAAAGTTCAAATTCAGGGCGTCAGCTCCAGGGGAAGGCTTTCTTCTCTCTCGGCCTTCTCATCAGTGTTCCCCTGGACTAGGAGCTTCTCAGCGCAGGGACCCTGGTCCAAAGGACGCGCTCTGCTCCCAGCACTGCTTTCTCAATGGTATGAGGTCCCCGTCTCTGCTCACTTCTCTCTTTTGTATCTCAAGAGACTGCCTCAGGACATAATCCAGTCTTGTAAACTGAGTCCTACCTTACTAACACAACTGCCACCCAACCTCCCTCATTAACATCATAGAGGCAGGATTTACAACATACAAGAAAATCACCCAGTACCAGGAATCATGGCCCAGCCAAACTGACACATAATTTTTGGGGGGACATAATTCAATCCATGACAGTCTCATATAGATGTTTTTTTTAAAACAGCGTGGTATATTCATTACTTTATGGGCTAACCAGCTATTTAGTTAAAAGGTCACTTCAGGTAATAGTTTCGGTTCAAGGCTTAAAGAATATCTCAAGGCAATAACTGCAGGGATTCCTCCTGTCTCACAGGGTCCAAACCAAACCCAAACCCATTGCCATCACGTCGATTCCAACTCATAGTGACCCTACAGGACAGAGTAGAACTGCCCCACAGGGTTTCCAGGGAGTGAATCTGAACTGCTGACCTTTCGGTTAACAGTCATAGCACTTAACCGCTGTGCCACCAGGGGTCCAGTAAGTCTGAATGTTTTGAAAATTTGAAGTTCTGTTCCACATTTTTCTCCCTTCCTCTCATGATCTATCTGATTGTGGTCCTGATCAGAATATTTGGTAGTGGTAGCCAGGCACCATTTGTTCTTCTGGTCTCAGGGTAGAAGGGCTATGGTTCATGTAGAAAATTAGTCCTGTAGAGTGGTTCCTTCTCTGAGTCTTGGATTTCCTTCTTTTTCTTTTGCTCCAGATGAGCAGAGACCAATGGTTGTATTTTAGATGGCTGCTCACAAGCTTTTAAAACCCTAGATACTACTCACCGGACTAGGATGTAGAACATAAACTTTATGAACTATATTATGCCAACTGATGGAGTTGTCCCATGAGACTATGACCCAAAGTCTTCAACCCAAGGAAACTGATCCCATGAGGTGACTGGTTATGTTTATGAAGTATCAGTATCAGTTTCTGTGACCCTTATTTAACCAAGTTAACTGACGCCACTAAGTTGTGTACACACAGAGACATGTATTTATACACATATATATGTATACATATAAAGACATACACATATTTTTGTTACTGTTACAAAATTAAACACAGCACTTACCTAAACATCCTTTGCGCGTGTGTGTGTGAATACAACCTAATGGTGTCAAGTTAACCTGGTTAAGTTGTATACATTTCTCCCATATTCACTGCTACGTTTTCCATCACCATAAGTAAAAAATGACTACTGTCTATAGAATGAACTTCTTCTCCCCACCCTGGTAACCACCAATGAACATTGGTCTCTGTATATATAGCTGTTCTTGTCATTTATAAAAGTGAGATCATACAGTATTTGTCCTTTTGTGATTGACTTATGTAGCTCAGCATAATGTCCTCTAGGTTCATCCATGTTCCAAGATGTTTCAAGAACTCATCATTCTTTATAGCTGTGTAATATTCCCCTGTATGTATGTCTTGGTCATCTAGTGCTGCTATAAAGAAATACCACAAGTGGAGGGCTTTAGCAAAGAGAAATTTATTCTCTCACAGTCCAGTAGGCTAGAAGTCCAAATTCAGGGCACCAGCTCCAGGGGAAGGCTTTCTCTGTCTGCTCTGGAGGAAGGTCCTTGTCATCAGTCTTCCCTTGGTCTGGGAGCATCTCAGCGCAGGAACCTCACGTTCAAAGGATGCACTCTGCTCCCAGTGCTTCTTTCTTCGTGGTATGAGGTCCCATGTCTCTCTGCTCGCTTCTCTCTTTTATATCTCAAAAGAGATTGGCTTAAGACACTATCTAATCTTGTAGACCTCATCAATATAAGTGCCACTAATCCATCTTACTACATCACAGTGACAGCATTTACAAGGCATGGGGAAATCACATCAGAGTGTCTTCTGGCTGAAGCTTACTGGTAGAGTGGGGTGCCTCTAGGCACTTGTAGGTGGAGCTACAGAGCTTTGGAACACTTGCCCCAGCAGGGCAGATGCCGGCATGAGGCCCGAGGGCCAAGAGGCTAAGGAACCAGGAAGCAGAAGCTGAAGAGACAAGGAACACAGGAAGCAGAGCTGCCTCAGTCTCAAAAAGTATGGCCTCGATTTCTGGAGTTTCAAAGCATGGAGCCATGGCCTCTAGTGTTTCTAAGGATGGGGTCGCCACTCAGATGGACTAGAAGAATGGTGCGCCTAAAGCCGAGGGGCCTCCACTTAGAATCCAGATAGTGTGGCCAATACCTAGAGTCTGGAGGGCAGGGCCATTGTGTAAATGGTCTCAGAGAACAGAGGATTATTTGCAAAGCCTTGAGGGCTAATGTAATGTGTTCTGCTGACCTGCTTGATGCCTGTTATCCCTTCTTTCCCTGCAATTTCTCCCATTTGTAATGGAAATGTCTAGCGTGTCCTGTTCTGTCATTGTACTTTGGAAGCAGATAACTTGTATTCTAGATTTCACAGATGAAGATGAACCTTGTATCCAGGAACTTTGCTAAATTCCTCTGTTAGCTTTAGAAGCTTCTTGTGGATTCTTTGGGATTTTCTATATATAGGATTGTATCATAGAAAAACAATCTGGATACTTTTTATTTCTTTTTCTTGTCTTATTGCTCTGGCTAGGACTTCTAATATAATATTGAATAGAAGTGGAGAGAGGAGACACCCTTGTCTTGTTCCCAATTTCAAAGCTCTCAGTCTTTCTGCATTAAGTATTGTCATGGATTGAATTATGTCCCCCCAAAAATGTGTGTATCAGTTTGGCTGGGCCATGATTCCTGGTATTGTGTGATGTCCCTGTATGTTGTAAATCCTGCCTCTATGATGTTAATGAGGGAGGATGGGTGGCAGCTGTGTTAGTAAAGCAGGACTCAATCTATAAGACTGGACTGTGTCCTGAGGCAATCTCTTGAGATATAAAAGAGAGAAGTGAGCAGAGAGACAGGGGAACATCATACCATCAGGAGAGCAGTGCCAGGAGCAGAGCGCATCCCTTGGACCCGGGGTCTCTGTGCGGAGAAGCTCCTAGTCTGGGGGAACATTGATGAGAAGGCCAACAGAGAGATAAAGACTTCCCCTGGAGCTGACACCCTGAATTTGGACTGTTAGCCTACTTTACTGTGAAGAAACAAATTTCTTTTTGTTAAAACCATCCACTTGTGGTTATTTCTGTTGTAGCAGCACTATATGACTAAGACAAGTATAATGCTGGCTGTTGGCTTTTCATATATACCCTGAATCATACTGAACTTCCCTTCTATTCCAATCTTCTTTACGATTTTCATCAAGAAAAGGTTTTGGATTTTATCAAACGCTTTTTCTGCATCCATAGAGATGATCAGATGATCATGTGGTTATTTTCCTTTGTTCTACTGATGTGGTGTATTACGTTGATTTTCTAATGCTGAACCATCCCTGCATTCCCAGAATAAATCTCACTTGGTCATGGTGTATAACTCTTTTAATATGCTGCTGGATTCTGTTTGATAGTATTTTGTTGAGGATTTTTGGATCTATATTCGTAAGAGCATATTGGCCTGGAGTTTTCTTTTTTTGTGGTCTTTGTCTGGTTTGTGTATCAGGGTTGTTTGCTTCATAGAATGAATTAAGTAGTATTCCTTCCTTCTCTATGTTTTGGAAGAGTTTAAACAGTACTGGTGTCAATTCTTCTTTAAATGTTTGGTAAAATTCCCCAGTAAAGCCATCTGGTCCAGAACTTTATTTTGTTGGGAGGTTTCTGATCACTGATTCGATGATCTCTTCACTTGTTAGAGGTCTGATGAGACTTTCTATTTCCTCTTGATTCAGTTTGGGTAGGTTGTGTGCTTCTAAGAATTTGTCCATTTCATCTAGGTTACCTAGTCTGTTGCCATACAGTTGTTCACAATATTCTGTCATAATTCTCTTTATTTGTATTGGGTCAGTTGTAATGCCCCATCTTTCATTGTTTACTTTTGGTTATTTGCATCTTTTCTTTATCAGTCTAGCTAAAAGTCTGTAAATTTTATTGATCTTTTCAAAGAACCAACTTCCGGTTTTATTGATTCTATTGTTTTTCTGGTTTTGATTTTATTTATTTATGCTCTGATCTTTGTTATTTCCTTTCTTCTGGTAGGTTTAGGCTTAGTTCCCTCTTCTCTTTTTAGTTCCTAGAGTTGTCTAGTTAGGCTGTTAATCTGGGATCTTTGTTCTTTTTTTATGTAGGCACTTATTGCTCTAAGTTCCCCTCTGAGTACTGCCTCACTGTATCCCGTAGTTTTTTTATGTTGCACTTTCATTTTTATTTGACTCTAAAAAATTTGTGTGATTTCTCTTTTGATTTCTTCTTTGACCCACTGGTAGTCTAATAGTGAGTTGTTTGATTTCCATATGTTTGTGTATTTTCCAGGTTTTTTCCTGTTACTGATTTTTAGCTTCACTTTCTTGTGGTCATAAAAAATACTGTGCATGATTTCAATTATTTAAAATTTATTGAGACTTGCTTTGTAACCTAAAGTGTGGTCTGTCCTTGAGAAGGATCCATGTGCACTAGAGTAGAATGTATACTGCGCTGTTTTGGAGTACAGTGTTCTATATATGCCTGTTAGGTCTAGTTGTTTTTTAGTGTCATTCAGGTCCTCTGCCTCCTTGTTGATCTTCTTTCTAGATGTTTGGGCCAATGTTGAAAGTGGTGTATTGAAGTCTTTAACTATTACTGTAGTACCATTTATTTCTCCCCTCAATTCTATCAGTGTTTCCTTTATTTATTTAGGTGCCCTGATGTTGGGCGCATATATACTTATGATTGTTAAATCTTCTTGATTAATTGACCCTTTTATCACTATATAATGTCCATCTTTATCTCTTCTGATAGATTTTGTCTTAAAGTCTACTTTGTCAGATATTAAGATCGCCATCCCAGCTCTCTTTTGGCTATTATTTGCATGGAATTTTTTTTTTTCCATCCTTTCACTTTCAACCTATTTGTGTCCTTGGGTTAAGGTGTATCTCTTGTAAACAGCATATAGTTGAATCATGGTTTTTTGTTTTTGTTTTTTTTTTTTAAATCCATTCTGCCACTCTCTGGCTTTTGATTGGAGCATTTAAGCCATTTACATTCACTGTAATTACTGATAAGAGTGATTTACTTCTGCCATTTTGTTATGTGATTTTTGTGTATCTTAAGTCTTCTTTGTCTTTGTCCTTTAGTACTGCTTGCTTTTGTGTTTTGTTGGTTTATTGCAGTGAGCCTTTTTGGTTCCCTTCTCCTTTCCTTTTGTGTATGGTTTTTATACATATTTTCTTAGTGGTTGCCATGAATATTAATTACATCTAAGAGCTTGTATCTATGGTAAGTTGGTATCAACTTAACTTCAGTAACATACAAGAAATTCTACATCTATACCATTCCTCTCCCCGCTCCATTTGTTGTTGTTATCGCTAATTATGTCTTTATATTTCATGTACCCTGTAACATAATTTTATCCTTGTTTCTTACATATTTGTTCTTAAAAAACATCAAAGACAAAATATTTAGAATCATCAAGCATGAATACCTTATTACTAGCCCTTATACTTGTCCACACATTCCCCTTTATTAGGGCTCTTTCTTTTTATGTATAGCTTTGAATTACTTTCTAGTGTTTTTTTTCCTTTCATCTACAGAAATCCCATTAGTATTTTTTGTAGGGCCAGTCTGGTGGATATGAACTCTCTTAGCTTCTGTTTGTCTGGGAATGTTTTAATCTCACCCTCATTCCTGAAGGATCGTTTCACTGGGTATAGTGTTCTTGGTTGGCAGTTTTTTGTTTTTTTCTTTCAGCGCTTTATATCGTTCTCTTGCCTTCCACCCTCCAATGTTTCTGAGGAAAAACTGGCACTTAATGTTATTGGGAATCCTTTGTATGTGACTGTTTGCGTCTTTCTGACTGCTTCCAGAATTCTCTCTTTATATTCAATTTTTCAGAGCCTAACTGTGATGGGTCTTAGTGTAGATCTCTTTGGGTTTATCCTGATTGGGGTTCTTTGAGCTTCCTGGATTTGTAGATTCATGTCCTTGTTAGATTGGTGAAATTTTCTGTCATTATTTTTTCAAATACTCTTTCTGTCACTTTCTCTCTCTCATCTCCCGGAATTCCCATGATGCATATATTAGGTCTCTTGTCGTGGTCCCATTACTCCGTTAATTGTGCTCAGCCTTCTTGAGGCTCTGTTCTTGTTGCTCTTCAGTGTCTGTAATTTTAACTTCCTTATCCTCTAATTCGCTGATTCTTTTTTCTGCCTGATTAAATCTGTTGATAAGTCCTTCTGTTATGTTTCTCATTTCAGTTATTGTCCCTTTCAGTTGTAGTATATCTTTTTTTAGATCCTCATTTTGTTCTTGCATTGTTTTCCTTATTTCTTTTAGCTCTTTGTCTATGTTTTCCCTTCATTCTTTAACTATGTTTAATGTTGCTGTATTATACTCTTCCATCTTTTTCATTATTGGTTGTCAAGGATTTCATTTTACTTGGATCCACAATCAATGGCCATGGAAGCAGCGGTCAAGAAATCAAACAATGTACTGCACTGGGCAAATCTGCTGCAAAAGGCCTCTTTAAAGTGTTCAAAAGCAAAGATGTCACTTTGAGGACTAAGGTGCACCTGACCCAAGCCATGGCATTTTCAATCACTTCATACACATGCAAAAGCTGGACAATGAATAAGGAAGCCTGAAGAAGAATTGACATCTTTGAATTATGGTGTTGGAGAAGAACAGTGAATATACCATGGACTGCCAGAAGAACAAACAAATCCGTTTTAAAAGAAGTACAGCCATAATGCTCCTCAGAAGCAAGGATGTTGAGACTTTGTCTCACATATTTCGGACATGTATCAGGAGGGATCACTCCCTGGAGAAAGATATTATGTTTGGTAAAGTAGAGGGTCAGAGAAAAAGAGGTAAGACCCTCAACGAGACTGAATGACACAGTGGCTGCAATAATGGGCTCAAGCAAAACAATGATTGTGAGGATGGCACAGGACTGGGCAGTGTTTCGTTCAGTTGTACCTATGGTTGCTATGAGTCAGAATCAACCTGACAGCACGTAACAACAACAAAGATGCACTTTCACTTCCTTGGTCAAGTTGAGTTGGATGGGCCATTGTTCCTCTGTCCTTTTTGTGTCTTGTGATTTTTTGTTGGGGGACTGGAATTTTTGAGAGTGTTAACTTCTCAGTTTTCCCCAGTATTTGGTGTTTTTGCCCATACTACTTACTGCAAGAAACTCTTAGGTGGACAGAGCCTTCAATCTTTGCTTAGCATTTCCATATCCCTCCCTGGTTTAATTGGGATTCAAAAGTTCCAGATCTCATTTTTCAACTTTCAATCTATCCCAAACACACCAGAGAACATGCTGTGGCTAGTGTGTCCACCAGCGGGCACCACCACTCAGGTGAGATACCATGGACTAATCAATCTGCCCACTAGGGGGCGCAGTCCCCTCTCTCTGGTTATAACTCCCTTCCCTTCTGTTTCTCTGGAGGGCAACACCCAGCCCCAAAGAGGGCTCCGTGGGTGTGGGTTATCAGTCAGAATATGTGGATTTTTCGAAAGAAAACCCACACCCAGGGCTGGGTGCTGTCCTCTAGTTTCCTTCCCTGCTTTGTGGAGAGTGTTTATATCTGAGCAGGCATTTAGGTGAACCACAGGCCAACCTCCCTCCCTTTCAGGAAGAGGAGGGGCTAGCGCTCCCCAGAAGGACCTCCGAGGGATCTGTCTTTTTGGTTTCAGAGTCCCAGTGGCACCGTGGTGGTTGGGGGAGCAGTCTCCACTTAGGTGACCCACCTCCTGACTCTACTGTAGGGAACTTTCTGTAGGAGTTCGTAACAGTCCAGCCACCGAGAGTTACTGGTTGGGGGAGGGGTAGTCTCACTCTGAATGACCCCCAGGGAGGTCTGCCTTGTTGCTATCAGAGCCTGCCCCTTAGGACACTGGCTGTGAGTGTAGCCTCCACTCAAATGCCTGCTTTCTAGCATTCGGCAGCCTCAGTCAGCAGTCTTCAGCACCAACTATAAGGGGGAGCAGAAAGACCCAAACTGATCCCCAGAAAGGTCTTCCCTGTTGGTTTCAGAGGCCTGAGCTATGGGGTGCACAGGGCAATGTCCAATCGCACATATGTCCATGGTTAGGTGCACGATTTCCAGGGGATGCCCACAGCCCAACTCAGCAGCGAGCCCAACCCACCACCCCTCACCCACGGGGACAGGTACCCCTGCCACTGGAAGGAGTGGGTGCCTGATCCTGCTTCCAAGCACCCAAGGTCAGCAAGCATTGTGGAGCCTGGCCAGGGTGGGGGCGCTGGGTTGCCAAGACCACTCCACTGCTGCCCAGGCCTGCATCCAGAATCTCCCCACCATAAACTTCACAGGGCTGTGAGGCTGCACGCTAGGTAGAACCTGGCCAAGAATTCACTTAAGGCATCTCCTGAGGGAGCTGCCAGGGCTATGCACCACACAGCAGCCCCAGGGCCCATGCGCCTGGGAGTCCCATGGACCCAGGTGTCCCCACAATGTCCAAATCACATAATGTCCTATTCCACAGAATGTATCATGGACGTTAAGTGATGTATGACTGTAAATTTTTAGATCATAAAATTAAAAACAACAACAAAAAGTTTCACAGCCCTGGAGTCCAAGTGGTGCAAATGGTTAACGTACTCGGCTGCTAACCAAAAGGTTGAAGGTTCAAGTCCACCCAGTGGCACCTTGAAATAAAAGCCTGTTGATCTACTTCTGAAAAATCAGCCATTGAAAACCCTAGGGAGCACAGTTCTACTCTGACACATACGGGGCTGCCATGAGTCAGAGCTGACTTGACGTTAATTTTTTTAAAATCACAGCCTAATGGATCACTGTGAATGCCTAAATGGACTTGAGTTTGAGAACCACTGCTTCAAGTAACATCCGTAACTCTCCAACAATGAACATGATAGCTTGGCTGCAAGTTCCTGGCAGAGAACACAGTTCCCCTTCACTGAAGAAAGGTCCTACTCCATGGTTTCCTCATGCTCTAAAACACTAATTTCACACTTTCCCCCTCCACTTTTTTCCGAAGAACACTCTCACAGAAGAACAGGGATGCCTGCCTCATCGCCGAACCAGCCACGTCAACCCTGGAGACCAGAGCAAGGTCAGATGCTGTGATCAGATCTCCCTCTGGCCTTGTAAAAGGAGAATACTTGGAGGGCAGATTTGTAGCCTCTACTTTCACGGAAGCATTCCAGTTCTCCCTGACTTAACCTCATCATCCAGAACTCTGAAGAGTGTCTTGGTGACTTCAGCAAGGGCTGCTCCTGCACCAGGGCTCTGTGAGCATGTAGACAAGTCTGCAGTCAAGCATTTAAAACAGCAGCTAAATCAGAACTTGAGCTAAGAAGTCACAAGTCACTTAGCAGTGATCAAAGATGTAGTTGAGGGGGTTTGTGCTGACAAAGCTAGTTGAGTATTGTTTGATTTGGGACATATTTACTTTGGAAAACATGCAACAACAGCTTAGCACCAAAGTTCACACTGAAATTCCACTGGTGATCTTGGCTGTTTTCATCTCTGCAACTCCACGTCTCAGTAGCACAGAGGTAAGTCCGGTCTCTAACATTTCTACTAATTATAAAATCTTGTTTGTGATTTCTTGTTTGTGATCTTTCAATCTGAGCTTCATTTCTCCATCCAACTACAAATTTAAATGCTTTCTATACTATTTTAGAAATGGAAAAAAATTTTTTTAAACCTGCTTATTATAAAATTCTGCAGTTACATTACTGGGACAATTGACAAAATTGGATCATGGACTGAAGAATAGATGAAAGTATTACATCTAGGTTAAAATATTTTGAATTAGATAACTGCACTGTGGTTATCTATGAGAATAATCTTGTTCTCAGGCAATTTTCCCTAAAGTATTAGTATTAAGGGTTAGACAGCCATGATATATGCAACCTACTATCAAAATGGTTCAGAAAAGAATAATATCTGTGTATGTGTGTATATATGTTTACACACACACACACATATATGGAAGGAGAGAGAAAATGATAAAGCAAATGCTCCAAATATAAAAACCTAGTGACCATCTGGGTAAAGGGTATATAGGGGTTGTTCTCTATACCATTCTTGCAACTTCTCTGTAAAATCTGAAACTATTTCGAAATAAAAAGATTTTATAAATTCAGGCAGTTGTGTCTCTCCTATCACACCTGCTGTTTCAGCCTAGTCCCCCAGGAGGGACAAGGTGTCCCCATGTCATGCTCTGACGAACCACTAAAAAGTCCTGCTCCATGAATTTACACGAGAAAGCACCATATGAAATTCCCATGAAAACAAACTTTTGAATGATTTTCCTTTAAAAAAATTGCTCTCTCCAAAGATGATAATCTGAATTTAAACACAAGTTAAACCTAATGATAGTTCTAAAATGTCTTATATAATTTTTGTAGTACTAAGTAGCAAAACCAAGGAGCCCCGGCAGTGCAGTGGTTAAGCGCTCAGTTGCTAACAGAAAGGTTGGTGGTTTGAACCCACCAGCTGCTCCACGGAAGAAAGATGTAGTAGTCTGCTTCTGTAAAGATTATAGCTTTGGAAACCCTATGGGGCAGTTCTACTGAGTCCTATAGGGTCACTGTGAGTTGGAATCATCTTGACCCCCACAGGTTTTAAGTAGCAAAACAGTTAAGGTCCTTTAATGTCCTTAATTTTTATATATAGAAAATATCAGGGATATTTCTTCCTTCCTCTCATGAAGGAATAGTGAAAATTACTTCTGGCTTTTCAACATGTAATATAGGTTCAGGGTATAATAAGCTTCCAAATATACTATCCAAATACCAGGATAAACACATGAATGTCTTCATCCTGTCTCCCTAGTTGGTTCCAAAATTGTCTTCCTGAACTCTTATTTATTCAAGTTTATTATTTTAACTTTACTTTATCTGAGAAGGATACTTTTTCTTTTCTTTTTTAATTGTACTTTAGGTGAAGGTTTACAAGACAAATAGTTTCTCTTTAAACAGTCAGTACATATATTGTTTTATGACATTGGTTAACAACCCCATGACATGTCAACCCTCTCCCTTCTCAAGCTTTTTTTTTTTGGTGAAAATACACATAGCCAAAGATACACCATTTCAAAAATTTCTACACACACAATTCAGTGACATTGATTACGTTCTTCCAGTTGTGCTGCTATTTTCACTTTAGATGAAGGTTTATGGAACAAAAGAGTTTCTCACTAAACAGTATACATGTTGCCCTATGACAATGGTTAACAACCCCACTACATGTCAACACTGTCCTTACTCAACTTTGGGTTCCCTATCACCAGCTTTCCTGTCCCCTTCTGCCTTCTAGTCCTTAACCCTGGACTGCTGTGCCTCATTAGTCCCATTTTGTTTTACGGGGTTGTCCAATCCAGGGCTGAATGGTGAACCTTGGAAGTGACTTCACCACTGAGCTAAAAGGGTGTCTGGGGGCCATACTCTCGGGGTTTCTCCAGTCTCTTTCAGGCCAGTAAATCTGGTCTTTTTTGTGTGTGTTAGAATTTTGTTCTACATCCTTCTCCAGCTCTGTCCAGAACCCTCTGTTGTGATCCTGGAGTCAGTCCTGGTAGCCAGGCACCATCTAGCTGTACTGGACTCAGTCTGGTGGAGGCCTTGGTAGCTGTGCTCCATTAGTCCTTTGGACTAATCTTTTCCTTGTATCCTGTTCTCTTCATTCTCCCTTGCTCCCGAAGGGATGAGACCAGTGGAGTATCTTAGAT
>NW_004444093.1:5624597-5663528 GCF_000243295.1 Trichechus manatus latirostris | reverse complement strand
TGTCTGTTGGCCATTTGAATGTCTTCTTTGGTGAAGTGTCTGTTCATTTCCTTTGCCCATTTTTTAATAGGATTATTTGTCTTTTTGTTGTAGAGGTATTGGATTTTGAGAAGGATACTTTTAAGTGCCATCTATCAAGGAGATTTCCACCAAGTTGCTCTTCTAACTTTTTAAATGTATTGACATTAACACCCAGGCCCAGTGCTATTTAGAAGCTGGACCTAATTCTATTTGGCAGCCAAACACAGCACAAATTATTCACAGGTGCAGACTGTGAGGTACCACAGTGCTGAGTACTGGGAGGGTGGGTGGGAAATGACAACATACACTTAAAATTAGAAACTCAAGGTTTCCCCTCTCAAAAATGTGAAATTCAGAAATCTCTAAGTCATGACTGACAGACCCTTTAAGCTGATTGTTTTAGTAGTTCTGTAGGACGAAGACCCAAGGAGGGAGCCTGAAAGCATGGAAGCCAGCCAGGAAGCGACTCTCAGAACAGGGGTCTATCTAAAGCAAGGCCGTCAATCATGTAATCCTTGAGTAAGGGAGTATCCCATGCTACCCTGTGAACAAGGCAACACTAGACTCTGAGGGGCTGGGAGTCCAGCCAGCTTGGCTTGAATCTAGCCACTGCCACTTTTAGTGATGTAAGACTTGGTTTCCTGGTATGTAAAATGGTGAGGGCCAACAGGCAGTCCCTGATGGAGCATGAGAAAAGTGAGGTACAAAACTCAAATTCTAGTAAAAAGACCAGACTTAATGATCTGACTGAGACTGGAGGGACCCCGGAAGACGCGGCCTCCGGACTCTCTGTTAGCCCAGAACCGAAACCATTCCCGAAGCCAAGTCTTCAGACAAAGATTATACTGGACCATAAGACATAAAATGATACTCGTGAAGAGAGCGCTTCTTAGCTCAAGTAGATACATGAGACTAAATGTGCAGCTCCTGTCCGGAGGCAAGATGAGAAGGCAAAAAGGGACAGGAGCTGGCTGAACAGACACGGGAAATCTGGGGTGGAAAGGAGAGTGTGCTAGGGTCACATAACGATGTGTGTATAAATTTTTGTATGAGAAACTAACTTGAACTGTAAACTTTCACTTAAAGCACAATAAAAAAATAATAAAGTGGCGAGGGCAAAACTGGGAGAATTCGTTATATTACACAAAGTGCAACAGTCACTGCTCTTATTAACATCTACAAATCTTAAACAGAATTTCAAGGGGGGTATCGAGACAGTTAGGTGGTGCAACTTTGGTTAATGTGCTCGTCTACTAACCAAAAGGTTGGAGGTTCGTGTCCACCCAGAGGTACCAGGAAGAAAATCAGCCTTTGAAAACCCTATGGAGCACAGTTCTACTTGAACACACATGGGGTCATCACGAGTCGGAGTTGACTCAACAACAACAGGTATCCATGTAGTTAGCCCTATCTTCCAGCCCTAACAAGTTCAAATATTTGCTTAACAGAAGCCAGTAACTCTTATCTGGCCTAGACTAGAGGCAGATATTCTGGTCCTCATATATCTACAGAGTAGGAAATGATCATAGAAATACAACCCACTTAGCAAAACAAAATGCTTCCTTCCGGAGTGATCAGAAGTCACACTGGGATCATGCACTACCTGCCTGGGTCAGCATTACAAACACTAACACTAAGTGTCCTGGCAAAACACAGATGCATCAAAGTATACCTCATCTACCCAAGATACAGTTAATAACCTGGACATAAGCAGAGGAAAAACTCATTTGGCAGTGAAAACTGATTTGACAACAAGTCAAATCCTTCCTCTTGGCTCAGGCAGGGGATTGACAGATAAATACAGGTTTGTCACAAGGTCTATGTATTAAAAACTTGCTTTGTTTACATAAATGAAGGGAGTGATGTTTAGGCTTTTAATAAGAACTTTCTGACATCCCCCTCACACAGACCTCAGACACTGGGTGAGAAGATTTCTAACATCATGTTAGAAGTGGCAGAATAGAAAAGATTTAGCTCCTCCTGACAACAGTGGGCATGACTGCCTAACGAACACAAAGAAGAAAAAGTGTACCAGCAGCACAAAGTTACCTAACAGCCACGGGGCAGCCAGGAAGGAGAGAGGCCGCCAACCACATCTTGCCAGGCTGCAGGGTAAACCTGTATTACAGATAAGCACAAAACAAACGCAAATAAAATAAACCTGAGTGACTATTCAAATTTAAATTACCTTTAGAATATCTGTTTCCAGGAAGCAGGGCACAGTACACATTTTCAACCTCTCCATCCCAAAGAGGGAGTGGTTTGGGTCTTCCAGGCAGGACTCAGTGGAGATTCCTCCGGGCCCTGCTCTCCAGTACTGCTCCCTCGCCCCACCTCCAGACGCACCCTAGCCCTCCTCCACAGTGAGGTTTCGGGGCCCTCCCAGCCCACTCCCCACCATGAGGAGGAGGGGCCGCCCACCTGCCCTTCTGTGCTCACATGCTCTGGTGGCTTGACGGTGAGAACCCTCACTCTACTGAGTGTCTCTCCCAGCCGGCTAGGGAGTCCCACACCGTGGAGAGACTTTCGTGCCTCTAGTGCCCAGGCATGTTGTTTGGAGCTAAACCCAAAAACCAGTTGCTGTGAAGTCGACTCCGACTCATGGTGACCCTACATGTGTCAGAGTAGCACTGTGTTCCATAGGGTTTTCAATGGCTGATTGTTTGGAAGTAGATCACCAGGCCTTTCCTCTGAGGCGCCTCTGACTAGACTGGAAACTTTCGGTTAGCAGTTCATTGCATTAACTGTTTATACCACGCAGGGGTTCAGAGACCCTTAATGTTGAGTGAATGAATGAAAAGAAAACTCTGCCCACCTCCCACAACTGAACCCCTGGCCACCAGATAGTTACAGTTTTGCAGACCTTTAAAGCAGAGATTCTCACCTAGGGGCCCAGAGATTCTTCAAGGGGGTTACGAAGCCCCCACACAGGGTTAGGTATGTGTTGAATGTTACCAGCTTCTTTTAAAGGCTGTGATCCTGAAATGGCTGGGATCTGGCGCTGGTCTCTGTTGCCACCTCTCACTGTGTGTGGTTCTCCCTCTCAACTGCAGCTCTGCCAAAATGAAACACCTGCTTCCTTCACTTGTCATCTCTCTCATCATAACATCTGCATGTGGGGGGAACATGGGCCTGGGGGAACAGCCTGGAGAAGGCAGAGAGCGCTCCAAGCCTGAAAATCCACAGTGGGAACAGCTAACCAATAAAACCCTGGGCCTGCCCCTCCTCCCCGCTGACTTCCACAAGGAGAACACAGTCACCAATGTCTGGATCCAGGAGGGGGAGGAGGATGACGACTACCTGGATCTGGATAAGATACTCAGCGAGGATGATGACTACATCGATATCATTGACGCGGTCTCACCCATGGACTCAGGGGCGAGTGCCGGCAACATCCTCCAGCTCTTCCAAGGCAAGAGTCGGATCCAGCGCCTGAACATCCTCAATGCGAAATTCGCCTTCAACCTTTACCGAGCCCTGAAGGAGCAGGCTGGCACCTCTGAGAACATCTTCATAGCGCCTGTTGGCATTTCTACCGCAATGAGCATGATCTCTTTGGGCCTGAAGGGGGAAACTCACCAACAAGTACACTCGATTTTGCATTTTAAGGACTTCGTCAATGCTAGCACCAAGTACGAGATGCTGACTGTCCACAATCTCTTCCGCAAGCTCACTCATCGCCTCTTCAGGAGAAACTTTGGTTACACGCTACGGTCAGTCAATGACCTTTACATCCAGAAGCAATTCCCCATCCTGGAGGACTTCAAAACCAAAATAAAAGAGTATTACTTTGCGGAGACCCAGCCAGCTAACTTCTCCGACCCTGCTTTCACAGCGAAAACCAACAACCACATTCTGAAGCTCACCAAGGGCCTCATCAAAGATGCTCTGGAGAATATAGACCCAGCTACACAGATGATGATTCTAAACTGCCTCTACTTTAAAGGTAAGAAATGGCCTTACGTTCCCCAAAGCAAAACCACAACATACTCTTTTAGTACGTAGGTGGCTTGAATGCCAGGAACCGTATTTATCCATAAAACCAAGCACATGGTCACTTCAAAGGCCAGGGACAGCGAGGGCCATGATGAGGGGACACTGGCGGCTGACATTTACTGAGCCCTTACTCCACGCTTGAAGCTCACTTCATCCTCACACCAACTGTGCGAGGGTGTCACTACTGTCAGTGTCCCCAAGGCACAAAACAAGTAAAGGGACACTCTAAGGGCACACAGCTGGTGAGTAGTGGGGCCAAGTGGGGACCCAGGCAAGCCATCTCCAGCATGTGAACTTTTAACCACTTTGTCAAAGTAGAAGAAATAATGCAAAAACCTGTTAGCATTTGGCCAAATGGATTTGAGTTTTTTTCTTTTCCTTTCCCCATTTTCAATAAGCAAAAACGTAGACAAAAGGGTGAAGAATGTGTCTGAAAATCGTTTAGCTTGAGTAGCTGATGTTAACACCTACAGACCTCTTTCGGGTACTTTTTCAATAATGGGCAGGTAGGGGTGGGAAAATAAACAAATGTTCTCACACTATTCTGGGCCAGGTATGAGGGCACTTTTAGGGAGGTTACCCACCTCTGAAAAGGACTACTGGAATCCTAGGAATAAATGGGTATGGGTTTGTAAAGACGAAGCCTTTCTTGAGAAAAGCCCTCACTGGGACCTAAGCCAGAAGAAAGCTCCATTTCACTCCACAAGCCTAGAATTCTGGAAGGCAGACACAAGGTATGGGTGTGCATCAGAACCAGTCACCGTAACACACAACTGTTTCTCCTCTTCGCCACCAAGACCTATGAGGTAGCAGCTACGGTCAGTCCCTGAGGACTCTGGGGACCAACAGTTCCCTGGCTAGTTAGTTCCAGTGCAGTTTTACAGCAGCAGCCCAGAGGTGTAAAGGCCAGAGACCTTTTCACTGACTTCTGCTTTGGGGAAGTGGGGTCAGAGCCACTCATAACTGGTAAACACACCTGCTCAGTGCCCAAGCTGAAGGCTTCCCACCAGGTATATCAGGCAGGCATTCCACCAGGTGGGAAAATTTGGGCTGAAGAAGCCAGGACACAGGAGTGGCCTGGAGTGGTGAGATCAGAACCCAGTGCTCCCCCATCCTCAATCTCCAGGCAGGGTAGAACCACAGCCTGAGTCTCTAACAGGCTTGTGAGGCAGACAGACACACGATATACATATGATGAACATAAAATAAACTAGCTGCCATCAAGTCAACTCCAACTTGACCCTATGTGTATAAGAGTAAACTGTGCTCCACAGGCACATTTCCGTGGCTGTAGATCACCAAGTCTTTCTTCCAAGGTGCCTCAGGGTGAGCACGAACCTCCAACCTTTTGGTTAGCAGCTGAGCGTTTTAACCATTTGTGTCATCCAGGGACTCTATGACGAGCATATACACATCCTTTTTGTTACTGGTTATAAGTGCAAGTTTTAGAATTAAGCAAACCTGAATCTAAATCTTTGATTCACCATTTCTTATTCATGTGACCTCAAGGTGAGTTGCTTAATTTCTCTGTGACTCAGTTTTCTCAACTTGGTCATGGAGATGGTAGCACCACCCTGAGGGGGCTGCAGTGAAGACTACAAGAGACAATAGTGCAATGGTTAGTGAAGTGTATGGCATACGGTGAGAGTTTAAAGAACTTGAGTGAGACCAGATTAGTGTAATAGGTGCAAACGGTTAAGCGTGTGGCTGCTAACCAAAAGGCTAGCAGTTCGAGTCTACCCAGAGGCACCTCGGAAGAAAGGTCTGGTGATCTACTTCTGAAAAATCACCCACTGAAAACCCTACGGAGTGCAGTTCTACTCAAACACACATGGGGTCGCCATGAGTCAGAGTCGGCTCGATCTAACTGGTAGTGATTTCAATATGATATTAAGTACACATGATATTTCTAGTGATGTTTATTTTACTTCTATGAGCAATTAATCTCTGCATAGGAATGTCTTCTGAGCAGGCCAGTGAAAGACATTTTGGCAGCACCAAACTTCTCAGTCCCAGAAATCTGTCGGGTGCCCCTAAATACATCTAACAGCCTTCATGTTAATCCTGCCAGGTGTTCGTTCAAGGGCAGGCAGAAGAAAACAGCAGCAAGCAGCCCCGCCAGCAAAGGGCTGGAGAAACAACTAGGCACGGTCAGTTTATAATCTCCTGACCACAGGAACTAGTACCACTTAACTTAGTGCCAGTAATCAGAAGTGGTCAACTGCTAGTAACACCCAATCTTTCACAGATGCTTGTCAAAGGAGAGGAGAGTCTAAAAGTGTTCATTTAATCTCTAGCTCCCAAATCTCTGTTACTAATTTGATTTTAATTTCAAATGTTATAACCACCTTGTAAACCACAATAAAAAGAAGTTGAGCCTCAGGAGGAAGTCAGAGGACAGAATCCCAGAAGACACAGGACAACTCCATCAGAACTAGGTAGAACAATGATTCTCAATCAAGGGCAACTCTTCTCCCGGGGAAAATGTCTGGAAACATTTTTGGTTGTTACAACTCTGGGGCTTCGGGGGCAGCACTGCTGGTATCTAGATGCTAAACATCCTACAATGTACAGGACAGCCCTCCACAACAGAGAATTATCTAGTCCAAATGTCCACAGTGCTGTGGTTGAGAAACCATGGGTGAGGAACAACAGCTGGAGGCAGAAACTCAGGGAGACAGCAGCCCAGCACAGCCACAGGCAGGCGAGGCCACTGGGGAACTCAAACCTCCTCGCAAGGAACCCCCTGCTCATCTCATACCAATTGCTCTACCCACCGGCTGGGAACTTTGAACAAGCTACTTCATTTCGTTGAGCCTGTTTCCTCATCTGTAAAATGGAGACAGTAATAAAAAGTACCTACTTCAGATAGTTGCTTGGAGGAAAAATGAGGTATTACAGGAACAGCAGTCATCTCTCATTCTTAATTACTAGTCTCTTAGACACTATTTTCAATCCTATGGGGGACAGTTCTACTCTGTCCAATAGGATTGTTATGAGTCGGAATCAACTCGACAGCAGGATTTTTTTTTTTTTTGGTTTGTTTGTTTGTTTTAGACACTATTTTCAGAGCTAAAATAGATCTTCACTTATTCCTAGATACACAGCATTGTATCCGAATCTAGAGTAAAGATCTTGATGGCAACCATCACCAATGTGTCCTGTGGGTCACTACAGGGTCACAGAGCGTGAGAAATGAAAACCATCACATAGGGAGAAAATGAGCTCAAAGCTGCACATTTTACAAATGAAGTAGAGATCCAGGCTAGTGAAGTGTCTACCAGAGCCAAATAACTAGTGAGTATGGGAATCTAACCCAGAGTCCACCCCAGGCTAACCACTCTACCATTGCTGTGAGCTGGCATTCTCACCTTCTGGGAATCCTCTAAGATAGTGGTTCTCAAAGTGTGGTCCCTGGATCAGCATCAGAGTCACCAGGGAGATTCTCAGCTGCCCCAGACCCGCTGCATGAGACTTGGTGGTGGGGGTGGGGGGGTGTTGCAGTCTGCATTTGAACAAGCCTCTGGGGATTCTAGTGCTCACTCAAGGGCAAGAACTAGCGCTCTAAAATGGCACTGTAACAAAAGTCTGCTTCTGGCGAATTCACAGGCTCCTGGGTGAACAAGTTCCCAGTGGAAATGACTCACAACCACAACTTCCGGCTGAATGAGCGGGAAGTGGTCAAGGTGCCCATGATGCAGACCAAGGGGAACTTCCTGGCAGCGAGTGACCAGGAGCTGGACTGCGAAGTCCTCCAGCTGGAGTACGTGGGGGGCATTGGCATGCTCATTGTGGTCCCCCACAAGCTGTCAGGCATGAAGACCCTAGAAGCACAGCTGGCACCCCAGGTGGTGGAGCGGTGGCAGAAGAGCATGACAAACAGGTACTATGGGCTGGAGGTGTGACTTCTGATCTGGGGGGTGGGGGGACAGGAATGCTGGGACTTGGTGATTTTAAGAAAAGGGGAGGAGTGTGCATAAATATCCAAGAATGGCCAGACCGGCAGTCTCTTAATTCGGCAAAATTTCTTGCTTGGTGAGGGATGATCAGAGAGCTTTTGTAAGAAATACATCTGCTCTCCAAAATGAGTTTCAAAAGTTAGGGACAGGTGACTTAGACTTTCCTTAGAGACAATGCAGCTCTGTCACATGCTTGCTTTGTGCTCTAAGCAAAGGCTTCATCTCCTGCAAAATGGGGACAATCCCACTACTTCCCAGGGTTGCTCTGAGAAGTAAACAGTGTGAGCAATGTCGAACACCCCTCACAGTACCTGGAACCTAGCAGATGTTCAACAAAGATTAGCCTTCCCCTTCCCATGACCAAGAAATCCCAAGGTCCTCTTAACCCATTAAGAGAATCCATAATTTTCCTCTATTACTTCTTACTCCATCGTTGAAACTACAGGTTTAAAAAAACACACTAAGGTTAATTATTGGAACAAAGTCCCTGGAAGGTGCAAATGGTTTGCACTTGGCTACTAACCGAAAGGTTTGTGGCTTGAACCCACTCAGTGGTGCCTCAAAAGAAAGGTCTGGCAATCTACTTCCGTAAGATCACAGCCACTGAAAACTCTATGGAGCACAGGTGTACTCTGACACACATGAGGTCACTATGAATCGGAGCTGACTTGATGATGACAGGTTTGGTTGTGGTTATTATCGGATGATGGCAGAAAGAACGGAGAAGTCTTCTTTCTGTTACAAGATACTGGCTGCTGTCGTCAGTTGGCCATCAAGTCAATTCTAACTCATGGTGACTGCATGGGTGCATAACAGAACTATGCTACCTAGGGTTTTCAAGGCTGTGACCTTTTGGAAGCAGACTGCCAGACCTGTCTTCCCAGGTGCCTCTGGGTGAGTTACAACCACCAACCTTTCAGGGATCAGTCGGGCACTTAATCGTTTGTACTACCCAGGGCCTTGGGATATAGGCTAGGCCCATATTAGGGAGAGAATCTGGGTCTCCTTATAAAACAAGAATACAAAGAAATGCAGCATACTGAGAAGCAGGCTCTTACAGGAAGCTCTTTGCTCAGGTAGCCAGTTAGTCATAAAGCCCCGCTGATTCTCCTTAAAAATGTCCCTTCTGTAACTGCCTCTCTTTCCTAATCTCACTGCCCCATGGCCATGGCCTTGATCCAGAAGAGGCTTAATCAGCCTGCCCATTCTATCCCTCAGTCTCCTTGCCCCTTAGATATCAGATTTCTGATCCCAAGACTCCAGTCCCTCCACCTTCTTCTCTAAGCTCTCTGTTTGGACCTCTCCCTGCAGGGCAGTCTGGGCACAGCTGGGATCAATCTGCTTCTCCCCCCTTCTAACTTCCTCCCCTGCTCTGCACAGCCTGCACTCCCACCAGACCCTCAGGCCAGCTCCCTTCAGCTAGCCTCACTCAGCAGCAAGCCCACCCCACCTTCCAAACCTTGGCCAACCTCAGGCCACAGGACATCCCTCCTCCACAGGGCATCCCTCCTCCACAGGGCTTCCCCCTGGATGAGACCAATTCTAGTTATTCAGTCTTCTTAATGTAGCCTCTTTGCATTTTCACTGTTTCTCATTTGTGAGTCTTGGGGCCAAACAGAAAGCAAGCTCTTACTTCTCTCTCTCACCCCTCAAGAGTCGGGTGCAGCTTCACAGGCACCACAGCTGCTGTTGTCAATTAGGAACTGACTAAGCTGAGGCCAAGCAGAGCATTGAGCACCATGTGGATATGGAGGACTGTTTTTTCCGTACACTGACCTTAATTAACGAAGATGCCTGAAACCAGGGAACCAAATGACAGAACCCTTTTAGATACCTTTGCAAACATAAACTCTGTATAAACCACAAAAAGTTCTACTGCTGGCCTTGCAGACAGGGAACAAATGACACAGCACCAGGAGGTGACCACACAGCAATCACGTATCCCAGTGTTATGGAACTGGACTTACAAAAGGACGATCTTTCAAGAATCCTTGTTGACAGCATGGGTTAAGGATTTTAACAAGTGCTGTGTCAATTCTGTAGTCCTGTTGGCTTAGTGGTTAAGAGCTCGGCTGCTCACCAAAAGGTCGGCAACTCATATCCACTAGCCCCCCTTGGAAACCCTTTGGGGCAGTTCTACTCTGTCCTATAGAGTAGCTATGAGTCGTAATCGACTCGAAGGCAACGGGTTTTCATGGGTGTCAATTCTGGGGTAAATGCAACCCAGAGGGGTCAACTGCGGACATTTAAAGATAAAACCATTAGTTCTTTCGTAACTTGTGAAATTTCCTGTGGTTGAATAACACTGGGCCCCCCTTTCTTATATTCCAGAACAAGAGAGGTGCTTCTGCCGAAATTCAAGCTGGAGAAGAATTACAATCTGGTAGAGGCTCTGAAGTCAATCGGGATCATAGCGCTCTTTGACAAAAATAGCAACCTCTCAGGAATCTCCCAAGATAAGATCACCATCGACCTGGTAATCTCTCCCTCAGCTCCCTCTGCCCCTCCCCACACACCCAGCCTGCTCCCACGTGTACTTGCCTCTCGGGCCCCACTGCAGCTTGAGCTTGCAGGGCAGTGGGCTAGGTGCTGCCTCACTGGGCCTGGCTGGTGCACAGCATGTCACTCCCATGGGAGCATGCCTCGTTCCACAGAGGGTGGCCGGGGGACACTGTGCCTGCCTGGCAGGCCAATCCAGGTGCGTAAGAGGCGGGGAAGTCACGAGGCACAGCCCTGGGGCAGCCCCTGTCCTGCTGACATGAGAAAGAGCAGACACATGTGTGCTCCCTCTGTGACACATGCCCTCTCAGCTGCATCATGACCGAACCTTCAGATAAACATGAAGAAACCACACTCCAGGTACATTTAACCAACACGCACTCAATGAGAGAGCAAGCACCTGTCCAAATCATACAGCAGGTCCAGGCCCCCTTCTCACGGACATGGGCCCCAGAGAGTGAGAATGAGATGGAGACAGACCAGGCCCCCTTCTCAAGGACAGGCACCCCAGAGAGAATGAGATGGGGACCAGGCATCCTTCTCATGGACATGCACCCGAGAAAGTGAGAATCAGATGGGGACAGACCAGGCCCCCTTCTCATGGACGTGCACCCCAGAAAGTGAGATTGGAGGGTGGGTCCCTTGTCTCGGTTCCACAGGCCTCTTGTGCTGCGCAAGCTGCAAGAAGTGAATGTGATTCTAGAGTTTAAACACAAGTATTTTTGCACAACACGGCCTCCACATACAATTATCGTACTTGACAGGCACCTAGACACTTTCAAGGGTACTTCTGACCAGTTGTGAGTTTTGCTTTACTTGTGATCTTTAGACCCTTTCACTCAATGAGGCGAGCCTGACTAGATACTGTAAGCCATCCTATGGAGTCTGACAACTCTCCATTCCGTCCACAACAGTTCAAGCACCAAGGCATCATCATGGTGAATGAAGAGGGCACCGAGGCAGCTGCTGTGACCACAGTGGGCTTCATGCCACTGTCCACCCAGGTCCGTTTCACTGTCGACCGCCCCTTTCTGTTCCTGGTTTACGAGCACCGAACCAGCTGTCTGCTCTTCATGGGGAGAGTCACCAACCCTGTCAAGTCCTAAAGGTGGAGCTCTGGGCAGCTGCAGCATTTTACTGGCCAGGCACGCTGTGATTGTGTGTCCATTCTAACACGACAATGGAGATGTCTGGCATTGTGACACTTGTGATTTATGCTACCAATCTGAAATCGAGGCCAAAAGGAGAGAGGAAATTCACTAGCGACTGAGAAGTTCATGGGAATCAATACTGCGTAGTGAACAGCACCGTAAGTTGATAGAAGTCAACGTAACCAGGTGTTACCTAGAGGGTCTCAGCAAGAGGGTGAGCTCTTGCCTCCACACTTACAGAGTGTGTTCTTGGGCACCTCCTTCCCTGGCATTCCCTGTTCCTCAGCCGGGGCTCCCCATCTGAACACGGAACACAGAACTGAGTTGCAGGACTCATTCCTCAGCTCTCTCAAGTATGGTACACAATCAGCACCATTTCTGATACACAGGAAAGGAGGCCTGTGACATACACAGGATGCCTAGGGCATAAAGGCTTAATCCTCTCTGGACTCGGCCTTCCAAACTGATGCACAATGTCATCTGTGCCTCTTGCTGTCACCTCACAGCTGCCCAAAGGAGAGGGTATACACATAGCCATGTTTTTTCCCCCTTAGAGATAAATAAATATAACCACTTCTACCACGTATCTGTTACAATTCTATTTTTGAAGCTCAAGTAATGAACAAAAGTCAAATTGAAAACAGGTGAAATCCGCAGGAATGCTAGAGGTTGGCATTTCTACACATGGACCAATGTGCTCCAGGCTTGCTTTCAGGACTACAGTGTCTAGTGTTCTGTGAAGCACTCGGTCCAGTGTAGCTATAGATAGGGTTCAGAACTCCGTGTGGTACACGTGGGATTCCAGAAGCAAGTGCCGCACTCTGCACAGGGCACACCCAACCTATTTTACGTACCTTGGACACAGTACAACAGAGTGAGACCCAGGTGTGGCACTGTAGTGAAGTGGCTTTAGATAAGGTAGACTGTCTTAGGCTTGGTTCTCTAGATAAGCAAAACCAGTAAAGCGTACAAATAGAGAGATTGTAGAGGCTGGAATGTCCCAAGTCAGTGGAACAGAATAGAGGCTTCTCTCAATTCATGTAGCTGCAGGGGCCGGTGAATCCAAGATCAGTAGGTTGGAGAGCAGGGCTCTTGCTCACAGGCTGTGAAGATCGACAAATCCCAAGATCAGCAGATAAGATGACAGCTCAAGTCCCAAGAACTGGAGGTCAGACAAACAGGAGGTAGCCACAGGATCCAGAACAAGCAAAAAGCCAGAACGTCTGCTTATATATGGATGCAGGCCACACCCTCAAGGCAGCTCCCTTTCAACTGATTGGCTACTCACAGTAGATTCCATCATGGGAGTGATCAAAAATAAACACCCAGAATCATGGCCCAGCCAAGCTGACACACAATCTTAACCATCACATAGGTGATATCTGAAGAATGTGTTTCTGGATTGTTTACTCCCTGGGTCAGACAAATGAGTTCACAATTCAAGGGTGCAACGATTCTCCTGTGATGGGGCTGATGGACAGTGATGGCAACAGCCCCCACAAGCTGTGCATGTGCACGTCATCTAAGTCTAACCCTCGGCCCTGCAGGGAGGCCTCTCTATTCTGCAGATGAGGAAAGCACAGTTTGGAAAGGCTCAGCAACCTGCCAAGAGGCGGCTGCAGCGAGTAGGGAGTCAGGATTAGTGCTGGTTGGCCTGACTCCAGTGCCTGTGCCACTGGCAGTGAATGCTTCTGACTGATGACACCAATGCCAGCAATGGTGGCAGCAGCGGGAAGAGCCGTGTGCTCCTACCTGACCTTGTGCTGGCACCAGGGAGAGTGTGCCCGCAGATCACCTCACCGAGCACACACGTCAACCCTCTGAGTTAGGCACTGTCCTCATGGCCTTTTTACTTTAAAAGCTCACAGAAGGGATATGATTAGCCCAAGGCCCCAAATTCAGCATGTAACTGGGCATGAATTCCAGCCCAGGCCAGTGGCACCTAGAGTCTGAGCTTTGGCTGCTAACTATCTCCCTGCTCCCTTCCTCACTTCTTGTACTCTGTGCCCAGTATTCTACTGAAAACTGACCAGAACAGGCTAAGGCCAAACCTTTCCCTGCCACATCCTCTTGGCCTTTTAGTGAAACCTTATGTTGCTGACGCCCCATTCCTTGAATTCACTCTCTGATTCACTGCAAGAACGCTGTTTTTTGCTGGTGCTTGTCCTATATTTCTAACTACACATTCTTGCCTTGCTGCTGGTTCGTCTTCTTCTTCTCATTCCTCAACGTTGTTTTCTCAAAAACTCTGCCTTTATGCCTTTGCCATGTCTGTCCCCTACCAAAGAAGGCCACAGTCTCATTTCCACTGTCTACTCTGTCAGTCCCTGCTAGGGCCAGGCCAGGCTCCACCACGACCCCTGGACTGGTCAGAAACACTCCAATTTTCCATGCTTTTTGTTCATCTACATCCACTTGGAATGCGCTTTGACCTTCTGTCACAGAAGATGCCTGCCCATTCTTCAAGGCAGTAGAATACCAAGAGCGCAAATTCTGAACCAGGCTGCCTGGGTTCGAGTCCTGACTCCAACACTTCCTGGCTGGGGGACTTTGGGGCAAGTTACTTCTCGGTGCCTCCGTTTCCTCATCTGTAAAACAGGGATAGTAACAACACCTTCCTCTCAGAATAGTTGTAAGGATTCCATGAATTTCTATCTGGTGCGCAGACAGAACTTAGCCCAGGGGCTGCTAACTGGGGGTCCCTACAGGGGCTTCCCCAATGAACTTCCTCAAGTTAAATGCAAAACCCTGCGAACATACACATTTCCACGAAGAGAGTATGCACAGCTTCCGAAGGGGGCCATGACCTGAAACATGTTAGTGCCCAACCTCATTTCACAGGCACCGGGAGCATAAGTAACCTGCCCAAGGTCACAACAGCAACTGGTAGCACAGGTGAACCAGCTCTAAGTGAAGTCTACAATCGTTTCCCAAGCAGGAGGCACATCTCATTAAATCACAACATTAAGACAGTAGAGCAGCTAGGTCTCTGAGTGTTAGGCACATTTCAAATGCTTCACTAATTAATGGGCTAGATGCCAACAAGCAATTTCATCAATGAGATTCAGAAGTAGTATTATTCACAAAGCTGAAGGACAAAGATCTCCAAGTCTAAGCGTGGAGGAACCTCAGGGTCATCTAATCAGCTGCCTGGCAGTTCCTCCATGTTCCCAAGGCCACGCTGACGTGTGAGCTGCTGGTTTAGGACCAAACCCAGGCCCCTGCCCCAATCCACTGGTACTTCCACCAAACAGAGTAATTCAAGACATTCTGTCATCAAAAGATCAAAAACAGAGTATCTTTTTCTTAAAAAAAAAAAAAAAAAAAAAAAACGCAATGCATGAAAGAAAACCATGTTTAAAATTAGTTTCTCCAGAAGGTGCAAGGGTAACCACAAGGCAAATGCAAGAGCCCATGTTCTCTGTGCTCCTTGTTGAGCAATAAAGTCAAATATTTGTTACCTACCCCATAATATAACCATTAACTTCTGTTAAAAACACAGTACTTGGTCTATTCATGTAAAAGGTCACAGCAGTGGAGAAAACATGAGTGTTTTAAGTGAGTGTGTTGACCTGTCACATGTAACAGGCCGACAACAGTCATGCCTACAGTGACTGGTGCCACTCTGCCCTAGGTCCTGTGCGGGGCACGTCATGGACATCAGCTCTATCTTTACAAGAAACTCCGCTGGCAGAGCAGGATCAGAGAGGTGAAGACGCTCACATGGGGTTGCACAGCAGACCCAGGATTCCAACTCCAGCCCATGCAACTGTAAACCTGTTGCTCTCAACTACACCAGCCATTGCTCCCAAACATGTGTAAAGGCGCCCCCGTAGATTTCCTCTGTGCATTTATTAACCTCCATACGACAATTGCTAAACATCCTTGAAAGCTCACAGGAATAAGGGTCCTAGAATTATGGCGTTCAAAGATCCTGGAACTCACTGATTTGAGTGTCACCCCAAACACCTGCCCTCTCAGTCCTAAAACTGCTCTCCGGGAAAGCCGACCACTGGCCTGTTCTCCCTCCAGAAGGTGGCCCCGCTCAGCAGGCCCAGAGAATACCAGGGGACTCATGTCCCTTACCTTCCCCTCCAGGTTCCTTGTACAACGGCACTTCTAAAACACAACAGTATACTAGTCAAGATTCACGATAAAGTAAAAAAATTATGTCTCTAAAAATTATCCACTAAAGGGTGTTGATGAAAAACACCTTTGTAGAGAGAGTCCCAGAAAACCTCAAATTATTCAAGGGCCATGGGAGTACACCTGGTTACAGATACAAAGGTGGCAAGGTTCCCAGGGGAACGCAAAGAGGCCATCACACTGCAAGCCCACCCACTTTGTTTCCTCAAGGCGCTCGCAAGCCTCCCAGCCACCCATGATGACGACAGCTGTCTCAATGAATTCGTCCTCCTGAACCAACCAACTTACTTGGGGAAGGATGGGGAGAAAAGGACAGCAGACAGGCAGAAGGATGGCGGCCGGGAGCAGAATATTCCGTAAGATACAATATGTGACAGGTTATTATTAAAGATAGATAATAATAAACCAGTCTATCCTGGCCAACTAAAACTGGACACACATGTACATGCTAAAGACTCAAATCGGTGAGGCTAGGGTGGGTGGGAAGGGAACCGGGAAGTAGAAGCAAGGCAAGAAGGAAGAGATGGGTGAGGTGGAAGTGAGTGAATAATGGATGGGAACAAACACCAGAACACAGAGGCCCTGGACTTAGGACTGGGAATGACTGAAAAATGGAACAACTTCTATAGAGGTCACCTGGGAAGAGCTCGGCCAGGCTGAAAACAGGACAAGACGGGGAGGGGCTCCCCATCACTGCTCATGGCGGCAGGAGGCAGAGCTGCACTGGGAGCCATGGTAGACAGGGCTGGGCCCGCAAGTATGCCCAGTCCATGCCATTCCAGTAACCCCCCCAGGAGACTGTGGGCTGCAGCTCCAAGCCTGAACCCCAACAACGGGGCCTGGAAGCCTCATCTCACCGGAAGAGGAAGGGGAAGGGGTGGAAGCAGGCCCAGCACAGGATGAAAGGATGAAAGTCGGGATCAGGGATGGCCTAGGAGCCAAGAAAGAAGGGAAGGAAAGCAAGCTCCCTGGTCAATGAACTGTGGGGTTCAGGGAGGCGGCAGAGAGAGTAGAGAAGCAGGGTGGCTACAGCCAGCACACACCCACAGGACTGTCACAGAAGAGACTGCTGCATGTCACCAAGCAACAGTCATAATGTGAGCACAGTATCTGGAGTTTTAGATGATTCAATCCATGAATACTCACCACAGCTATTACAGGAATGAGCACTCCCAAGTTCCCCGCGCTGCTGGAGGCCTAGAAAAGAACAGTCAACGTCACTAAAGAGCACGTACTTCTTTTGTTAAAAAGCCAAAACACAGTGTTAGGTAAAGCTAGAATTCCTTAACCTAAAAGACACCATGAGGGATATATACAGAGAGAGATGTATAAAGACACATAGTTTTTACAGCAAAAAAAAAAAAAAAAAACACCAGAAACAACTTAAGGTCAAAGAGTAGGATGGTTACATAAACCTTGGTACTTCTGCATAATTAAATATCACGTGGCTGTTAAAAAGACAAGTTTCTGAAAAATATTTAGTCACTTAGAAAGCGCCCACAGCAAATGTTAAATGAAAAAAAAAAAGGATTCAGAAGAGTAAGCTGAGATACAAGCCTAATTATACAAAATAAATATATATATGCGTAAACGATATAGGAAGAAATTTGTTAAAATGTTAACAACGCTCATCTCTGCATAGAGGGATTATGGATGATTTTCACTTTATTTATAGGTTTTCTGTATCTTTTCCACAATAAACATATATTCTGTGCAATTAGGGAAAAATTGGGGGTTACTTAAAAATAATGAAATAAAAGGCAAGTTCCCTGGCTAGACACAAAAACCTCTTTAGCCCATAACATGACTAAACCATGGTACACATTGATTAGTCAGAGTAAGTACGTTTGATCTACTTTATAAATTCACAGTAACAGCAGTGAGCGCACTGAGCACCTGTGCATCAGCACCATTCTCAGTGCTTCACAAGTGTTCATTTATCTTAACCTGCAGGTGAGAAACGGAGGCCTGAGTAGCTTGCCAAAGTTATATGGCTGCTCAGTGGCAGAGACCATTCCAACCAGTCTCCCACAGATGGCGCCACGCTCACACCCCACGCTGTGTTCCACTTTCTCAGTTGGGGCAGTTCAGCAGCTTCAAAAAGCACATGCACAGTCACTCTCTGGTTGGTAAATAGGAACTACTCTGAAAGGAAGAGAGCGCACAGCCTGCAGCCAGTAGGTGAAACAGGGTCCCTCACATGGCTCCATGGCCATGGCCCAGCCTGAGAATGAAGCATCGAACCCTGAGTCGAGACTCCGTAAATATGTGGTAAGAGCCACAGAGGCAAGCAGCCAAAGGTTGGGAGGTACCCTTCTAACACTAAAGTAGAATTTCTAGGTAGAGAAGGAAAACAGTTTCTGACACACTCCTTGGACAGCTGACAGCATGCTCTCTGAGCTTCATGGCTTTGACTTCTCAGAGCAGGGCTCTTGTCCTGATGCTAACGTGCCTGCTGGGAATGACAGCTCCCTCTTCCCCTGAGCGTCGGACACAGCACCGGCTGTGCCACCCTCCACAGGAGACATGAGAAATCAGTCACTCGGCACATTCTCAGGAGGGCCAGCAGAGAAAGGCTGAGCTAGTGCTCCCCAAACACACCACGGGTCTTAGGTCCCTTTCTGCATCAGCTGCTCCTCAGCAGGGCAGCTCCTGGCCAGGATTTTCACACAAGGTTCCTTCACTCAGTGTCCAGCTCAGATGTCACCTCCTCAGAGGCCTCACGCCAACCCAACCTAAAGTGTCTTCACATTGCCCAGTTTTATTCTCACCAGTGTTCTCCCACCAAACCCCATACGAGTGGGAACCGTGTCTGTCTCGCTCACTTTCAGAACTCCACCACCTAAAGCAAGGGCGGGTAAACTGCGGCCAAGGGCAACAGCTGAGCCACTGTCTGCTTTTGTAAATAAGGTTTTGCTGGAACACGACCCAACTGCTGACTTACATACTGTCTGCAGCTGCTTTTACGCTACTATGGCAGGGTGAGTCGTCGCAGTGGAGACCGTGCAGCCTGTGAAGCCTAAAAAGTTACAATCTGGCCCTCTGCAGAGAAAGGGCACTGACTCCTGACCTAGGACAGTACCTAGCACACAGTAAGTAGGTGAACAAAAACTGTCTGGGGAGGGAGAGAAGGAGAGGAGGAGGAGAAGACAATGGAGGAGGAGAAGACAATGGAGGAGGAAGGTGGAAATTGAGAAGAGGCCCAGGTGCCCACGTGACCTGCCAAAGAGGTGATAGGTAGGAGGCTTACCTGCCTTGGCCCCCACAGTCTCTCTCTTTGGAGGATCAAGACATGATATTTTGTCTGTCCCTGTGGATCTGTCTCTCTCAAACAGCCTGAAGTTAGGTCAAACTTGGCCCCTCTCATGCTGTCACTGTGCTCTGTGAAAGAGCTCTTAACGTCCATTCTAGGGTCACCAACTGCCCCGAGCTTGCCATGGACGAGGGAAGGAGGGAGGAACCCAGGCAGGGAGCCACTGGGCTACTGTCACATTACCATCCTGGGTGGGGTAGGCAGCTGCCACAGGCTCAATACTATCTTCCCCCTGCCCCTGGCAGCATCCCTGAGAAAGATGCCCACCACCACCACCATTTGTTCTTACCCTTTATCAGATGAAATTTCATTATCTAAAACAGGAAGACACCATGTTTCACCTAAGATAGTACCTGAAGACCCGGTCTAGGTCAGCAGGCACAGAGGCAGTTACAGCCTACCTTCAAGGCGGGGCCTTTCTCACTGGCCCTCTCGCTGGCCCGCTTCCCTTCCAGCCCCAGCTGCACAAACAGCTCCAGCAGGTTCATCAGCAGCTCATCCACGAGGTGCTCGTCCTGGATGTTGGCCGCAATGTTGGCCAGGGCATTGATCACAGCCAAGGAGCAGTGCCTGAGGGGAGGGGACTGTCACCCTGGTGGGAAACACCAGCTACCACCACACCCCTGATGCTGCCCCTACCCTTGCCACTTGCCCCGTTTCCAGGGCTGGACCCCATGAGGGGAGTGGGGCAAGCTGACCCAGGCCCTGGGCCTTGGCCTGCCTTATGGCGCTCCCTTCTGTAAACAAAGAATACTTGGGAGGTGATGACAATGTCATCTTTGTAAAAACAACGGCCCCTCAGAGAAAGCCAACTGCTTTTTTTTTTAATTGTTGTAATTAAATGAAATTTACATTTCAAGTTAGTCTCCCAGTTTTTTTTTTTTTTTACATACTTGTTATGAGACCCCAACCGCTCACCCCATTCTGCGACAGCACACTCCTCCCCTCTGTCTCTGATTCCCCATGAACATTCAACCAGCTCCTAACTCTCTCTGCCTTCCCATCTCACCTCTGGACAGAAGCCGCCCCTTTGGTCTTGTATCTACTTGACTAAGAGGCACGTTCTTCACAAGTATCACTTTATGTCCCACAGTCCAGTCCAATCCCTGGGCTTTAGAAATGACTATAATCCCCTTCTTTTGAGATGTATTTAGGGCCTCAAAGGGACTGTTTAAGTTTCAGGAATCTGCACATACAGGGGCTCATGACAGTCTCAGGACATTTCCCTCACAAATGTCCAAGGTCTGCTATAACAGAGCTAAATGTAGATGTACTCGCTCTCAGGCACTGCCCGGCTGGGTCTTGCTTTTTCCCCTCAAACACGTTGTTGTTAGCTGGCATTCAGTCTGCCCCCAACTCATGGTGACCTCATGCAAAACAGGATCAGATGGTTGTGATCCACAGGGTTTAAATGGATGATTTTTCAGAAACAGAACATCAGGCCTTTCTTCCTAGCGTGTCTTAGCCCAGAAGTTCTCCTGAAACCTGTTCAGCATCATAGCAACATGCAAGCTTCCACAGACACAGACAGACGGGTGGTGGCTGCGCATGCAGTGCATTGGCTGGGAATCAAACCCAGGTCTCCCATATGAAAGGCGAGGTTTCTACCACTGAACTACCACTGCCCTCCCTCAAACTATACAGAAAAAACCCCTCCTGCCGTTGGGTTGATTTCAACCTGTAGCAACCCTGTAGGACAGAGAAGAAGTGCCCCATAGGGTTTTCAAGGAGTGGCTGCTGGATTCGAACTGTCCACCTTTCTGTTAGCAGCTGAGCTCTTAACCACTGAGCCACCAGGGCTCCCCCTCAAACTATAGATAGCCTAAATTCATCATCATCACCATAAAACTAGTTGTCATCTGATAATCAGATTTTTCCCAACATTCTCTCTGCCCCGGGGCTGACGCCAAAGGCTTAGGAAGTGATCTGTGGCCCTAGGATATCTGCCTCAGGATCAGGCTGGCCCCGTGCACGCTCCCGTGTGAAGCTGACATCGCCCCTCAGCATACACGCTGCTGAGAGCCGGAGAGGTTAGCTGGGCTTCTGTGGGCAGTCAGACTTCTGCCTACATGCTACGCAACCCTGGGTGCACTGCTTAAGCCTCTGAGACTGTTCCTTCAAGTAACATAAGGGTATAGGGTTGTAGTAGGAATCAAACACTCTACGCAAAGCTCTGAGCGCAGTCTCTGCCACCCAAAAATCACGGAACAGATGGTAGCCATGGTAACAAGGCACATTTCTCAAAGAAAAGATGGATACTTGGTGAGTGAGGGCAAACAAATAGCCATAAATGCTTCCACTGATGAGGACGAGGACAAATCATTACTGGGAGGCAGTATCAGAAAAGGTTTTATGGGAGAAGAACTTGGAGGCAAAGTTTTAGACTTGGTAGCTATCACAAATGGTGAGTATGCACACAGAGTGGGAGAGAGCAACAAGACAGGAGCTAAGACTCAGGGGTGGGGGACAGGGAGGCACCAGAGTCATGACGTTCAGCGCAAAGAAGCAACGAGGGAAGAGGAGTTTGGGTCTGGGTGTTGGTAACACTGCAGAAAGCAGGCTGAGTGGGAGGAAGAAGAGGTCAGTGGCGCTCCCTGCCCAGGCCTCAGGCTGCACAAGTGCTGGGCTCCCAATGGAGTCGAGGAGGCGGCAGTAAAGTAACAACAGTGCCGAAAGCCAGCATTTATTGAGAGCTCCCGTTGTGCCAGAAGACTCTGTTTTAGGCATGTCACATGTACGATCTCATTTAACCCACACACTTGGAAACAGGTGTCACGTGTCAGAGAAGGTAGCTAAGGCACACAGAGGCTCAGTATTTCCTGAGGTCACACAGCCAGTTTGGCTCCACAGCTGACTTTACCCACTAACTGCACATACTCAGGGGGTCTCAAAGAGGAAGGCCTGGATTTCATGGTCAGAAAGTGAGGAGCCTGGATGACAGAGAACAGAATGCCACCAAAAGGCTCGTCATCCTTCTGCCTTCCCTTGTCCCTCTCGTCCAGTGATCTGACGAACTCTTGTGATATTGTCCAGAGATGAATAAATGCATCCCCGTTCTCAAGGCATTGCCAGTTAAGGGCAAGAAACAGACAGCATGCCAGGAAAGACTGGTCAGAATTTATAAAAGTATAAAATACTCAAGAACATAAAATTTCCATTCCCTTCGGTCCACCAAATCCTACTTCTCGGAATCTTTCCTACGGAAAGCATTAAAGACATTCACAAACGTGTAGCTATTAGGTTGTTAAACACAGCACTTACAGCAGAAGAACTGTGATTTAAGACTTTTGCTATGATATGATGGGGAGAATGTGTTTTACATGTGGCAAGGACAGAAGGGGGCCAAACAGTGAAATGTCATGGATTGAATTATGTCCCCCAAAAATATGTGTATCAGTTTGGCTAGGCCATGATTCCCAGTATTGTGTGATTGTCCATTATTTTGTCATCTGGTGTGATGTTCCTATGTGTTGTAAATCCTATCTCTATGATGTTGATGAGATGGGATTAGCAGCAGTTATGTTAATGAGGCAGAACTCAAATCTGTAAGATTGGATTGTGTCTTGAATCAATCTCTTTTGAAATATAAAAAGAAGCCAGCAGAGAGACAACGGAACCTCATACCACCAAGAAAGCAGCACCAGGACTAGAGTGCGTCCTTGGACCTGGGGTTCCTACGCAAAGAAGCTCCTAAACCAAGGGAAGATTGATGACAAGGACGTTCCCCCAGAGCTGACACAGAGAGAAAGCCTTCTCCTGCAGCAGGTGCCCTGAATTTGGACTTCTAGCCTACCAGACTGTGAGAGAATAAACATCGTTTGTTGAAGCCATCCACTTGTGGTATTCCTGTTACAGCAGCACTAGATAACTAAGATAAACTGGAAAACTAGTCAAGCTTCAAGCTCAGGCACTGGCTAGATAAACCACAGTACTGTGACACAGGGAACCGTGCACAGTTATCAAAGGTGACATTCACAGCAGGACTGATGCGCTGCAATGGTGTGCACAGTCTGAGCCTCTGCAGAGCAGCGTGGCTTAGAAAGATGTGCATCAGGACGCTCAGTGGTCGGCTCAGCGGTCGGCCCAGGGGCGGCTAAATGTGCTTTCACTTCTTGCCCATGGGTGTGCATTTATTTGTAGCACACACTGCTTTTGTAAGAAGAAAAGTTTATTTAACAGACAAATTCCCCAACCTCTTATTTTCAAAGGAAGCTAAATACTGTTGTTGTGATGGAAAGTGATAACGAGGCCCAGAAGAGTTACCTATAGCCATGATCCTTGTAGTCCTTAGTGGCTGAGTACACAACGGAGCTGGCCTTCACACTGATCTGCTGGAAGAGATTCCACACCTCCTGATAGATGTATTGCTGGAAAAAAAAATGAGGCAGACCGTTACCATGCCTTGACTACAGCACAGAAGCACCTCTAGGAACACTGAAAATGATCCTCCTTTCTTCATCAGCCAGAGGGAAATCTCTGAGGATTATGGATTATCAGGGCCTAAAAGACCATTGAGGACATCTATTTCTAAAGTTTTAAGCAAACCTCAGATAAAAAGCTAAAAGGGAAACAGCCTCGATTCAAATCCTATTATATGTTATTAATACTGACAAGAAATTAGTTTAGCTCTTTTTCCCCCAGAACTTAGGGAACCATTTACACTACTGTATTCTATTTGAAAAATCTCACTGCTCAGTGCTAAGACAATTGTGAGCATTTCACTCACTTGCAGGGTAAATGAAATCTGTATTTTTACATGTTTTATAATCAAAGGCGTTTAATGAGGCATGCACAAGGTGAGTGGGTTTTAAGGAGCTGGTCTCAAGGGGCTCCCTCACATTTCCAGTGATAACCAGGCAGCCCAGCTGATCGATGATGAGCACATCAAGGGGGGAGGGGGGCTGGCAGAATTTCTGCTGCAGGATCTGCAAAATTGGTTCCATGACCTTGGGAGTGTCCCTCAGGGCCACCGCGATGTGCCCTAAGGCCCGGATCGTGTGGTCGGGAATCAGGTGAGCATCCCTACGGAAAGAGAACAGACACATCTAGGAACAGCTCCCCAGCATGCGGTAGTGAAAAACCTCACTGTAAATCACCAAGAAGCCACCAAACTATGGGAGCTGGGATGCAGAACTCAACTTCCCCAGTCTTGATGAGGCATTAATCCAGAAACGACAGCCAGGGGTCTTTAAGAACCAGAAGAAACATAAAGCCCTAGGCACTAGGCTGGAAGACAGAGCTCCTTCTCTACCCCCAACTGGTGGTCCAGGATATAGACTTCAAGTAGGCATCACGTAAACACCAACTCATGACTACCCTCTATGACCTGGAAAGAGGCACTGCATGATCAGGACTGCTTAAGTAATTCCATCCTGTCGACTATGCCAACTGTATCAAACCAGTCCAGAAAGACTGAGATCCTCCACCTCTGACACCAAATGTGTAGGGAATGATAAACCCCATTCCACGTGCCAACTGCATCCTGTGGAAATCCTAGCCTCTCTTCCCTAGTGAGGTCAGATGCCAGCTGTTCCACACAGCTCTCTCTCTCATCCTCATTCGCCCAGGGTTAGGTGAGCAGGTACTGGCACCTCTCTCATCCCCATTCACCCAGGGCCAGGTCAGAGGGTACTGCCCCTGCCATCCCCATTCACCCAGGGTCAGGTCAGGAACCAATACCTTCTCACTCTCATCCTCATTCACCCAGGGCCAGGTCAGCAGATACTTGCACCTCTCTCTCTTACCCCCATTCACCCAGGGTCAGGTCAACATGTACTGGCCCTTTCTCTCTGTCTTAGGCCCGACAGTCCATTGGAACAACTCATGAACTCCAGGGAAAGAGCTATCTTTAATCTAGCAGAAAAAAAGACACATACATATAGGGCAAGGTCCAGGAGGGGTCTCGACACAGTGTCTCCATGTCCTCAGGAGATGTGCCTACCCTCCTGAGAGAAGATGTTCAATCTCATCACACAGGAAGCTCCACTGAGCCTCTGTCTTCCAAGGCCTTTATCGGCCTCCCCACACGGCCATGATCAAAGACATCATGTCTCCTGAGGCTTAGTCAGCAACAGGCCCCAGGTGGTCCCTCTTGGTTGGGACAGCCCCCACTCACTGGCCTCAGGTGAGGTCCTGCTCTCAGGAACTAAGACCAAAGGGCAAGTTGTTTACTACAAGGGGCTTCCACACCTCACAGGCATAAATACGCACGATGCCAGGTGCCCCCCTACCCCGCCGGTGCGTCCACACCGGCTGCAGTGAAGGGACGTACTTGTCGCTTTCCTGTGAGATGTACAGCCGGTTGGACAGACTGGCCAGGAAGGCCTCCACGATCACTGGGTCCACTGTCAGGCCAGCTTTCAGGCATCTGAGGACACCCACAAGGCAATAAGCATCAAAACTGCTAGATTTTTTCCCTCTTCCCAGGTCTACAGTGTTTAAAGAACTGATCTGAATCTTTTTTAAGAAATTTGAATGAAAGTCACTACAAAGAACGAATTCACAGAACTGCTGCAGACTTTGCCCACATGATAAATGTCTCAATTAGAAACAAACAAAAAAACCCAAAGCCATTGCTGTCAAGTCAATTCCGACTCATCGTGACCCCAAGTGTTACAGAACAGAACTGCTCCATAGGGTTTTCTTGGCTGTAATCTTTATGGAAGCAGATCACCAGGCCTTTCTTCTATGGTGCCACTGGCTACGTTTGAAACACCAACCTTTAGATTAGTAGCCAAGAGCAAACTTTATGCCACCCAGGAACCATCAACTGGAAACAAGAGCTTCATTATTTTGCCCAGAACAGTTTCCTTTCGAATATCACACTCAGCCTGATTCCAATTTTAAATTTCCTATACTCTTTCCAAAAAAAAATTCACAGGAATGGACTCAAAAGATAAATGGTCCCAAGATAGCTGTGGGAATACAAAAATTATATATGGTTTTAACAGCATGGAGAAATGCTTCTATTATAGAGAAAAGGGAAAATAAAAAAAGCTCCTCAGAACATGGAATCTTTCAAGGTGTCTCCTGCGCTGCATCTGTTTGGCTCCTGGGCCACAGAGTGGTCTGCAGAACTGGCTTGATTTAGTTGCTCAGAGCAAGAAGCCAGAATCCAAGAGGGAGAGTTATATTTTGATGTGAATGAGAATTTATTTGGTCCTGAGTTTAGAGAACAAAAGTTCACATAGCAGAGTCTGAGTAGCAAGGGATACCTACTCATGTAAAAGCTCTCATTTATATTTTAAGAAAAAGAAACGGGAGTCCCCGGGTGGTGCAAATGGTTAATGCACCCAGCTGGTTGGAGGTTTGAGTCCATCCAGAGGCACTTCAAAAGAAAGGCCTGGCAATCTACTTCCAAAAGATCAATTACTGAAAACCCTATGGAGCACATTTCTACTCTGACACACATGGGGCTGCCATGAGTCAGAGTCGACTCAGTGGCAACTGGTATACTAAAAATAGCACAGAAAAAAGATGAAATGCGAAAGTGTTGTTACTTTAAATGGTGGGCTGGTGTATAATTCTTTCCTTTCTATTTTATACATCACAAATTTTCTTTAACATGTATTTTGAATTACGTTTATGACCAGAAAAATGAAGGAAGCTTTATGTTTTGATTCAATTTACAACTAACAATTTTATTTGTATAGTCTGATGATGAACAACTGAAAATTGAAACTCAAAAACAAAAGTATTTTAAAAATACTAAATATGAAATAGGGATAAATTTGACCAAAAAAATTGTGACAGACTTCTCGGAGAAACAATCCTTCTTTGGCCTACAGAACTCTTATGCTCCTTGGTGGGCATGTCAAGTTTGTAAGGCTCTGACCATTATTTCATTCAGGCCATTTCTCAGGGCTGGTAATCTTAAAAGATGAGATAATGTCTCCCCTCAGCTAAAGAGAAGGCTTACTTATTGCCTGATACAAAAGCAATGGAGTCTCCAATCTCAGTGTTCCTCCAAAGCAACGCAACAACACTGTGTGTACAGCATCCACGTGGTCCACTGCACCACTCTCACAAAAGGTGGTGACAACGGAAAAAGACTGATGGTTATGTTACTGGCACTGACATGCATTTTTTTGTTTTAACTTTTTTTTGATTGTTGTACTTTAAGTGAAAGTTTACGATTCAAGTTAGTCTCTCATACAAAAATTTATACATACCTTGTTATGTGACCCTAACTGCTCTCCCTATACTGTGGGAGCACACTCCTCCTTTCCACCCCTGATTTCCCGTGTCCATTCAACCAGCTCCTGACCCTCTCTGCCTTCTCATCTCACCTCCGGACAGAAGCTGCACATTTAGTCTCATGTATCTACTTGAGCTAGGAAGCACACTCTTCACGAGTATCATTTTATGTCCCATAGTCCAGTCTAATCTTTGTCTAAAGAGTTGGCCTCGGGAATGACATGAGTTCTAGAAGTTTACCTTTTTAGAATATGTAATAATTCTTCTTTTTAGATAAAGTGTAGGTTTGGAACAATCAGAAATAAGCTTTAAAATACCATGTTGTCGCTGTTTACTGCCATCAAGCCAGCCCCCAACTCATGGCGACCCCATGCACACTGCAACAAAATGCTGCCTGGTCCTACAGCATCCCCATGATCAGCTGGGAACTGGACCATGTTCTGGTGTGACCCATAGGGTTTTGATTGGCTGATTTTCGGATGTAGTTTGCCAGGCTTTTCTTCCTAGTCTATCTTAGTCT
This sequence comes from Trichechus manatus latirostris, assembly GCF_000243295.1. Taxonomy (NCBI): domain Eukaryota; kingdom Metazoa; phylum Chordata; class Mammalia; order Sirenia; family Trichechidae; genus Trichechus; species Trichechus manatus. The sequence goes on along the minus strand of NW_004444093.1, from coordinate 5,635,727 downwards.
GGAAGTTGCACTGAAACTTGTTCAGTACCACAGTAACACACAAGCCTCTGGTGGTGGCTGCACTGCACATAAGGTGCGCTGGTTGGGAATCAAACCTAGGTGTCTTACATGGAAGGCAAGGATTCTACCACTGAACCACTACTGTCCCTTAAAATATGATATATGTTTCTTATTTTATAACAGGCCTATGTCTGGAACACAGTTTTCTTCCTTCCCAGGTAATGAGGCACAGGTAACTGTCACATAACCAGGCACACCAACCTGCAGATGTTGTCGATGGCGATGTCTCGAAGCTGCTCGTACATGGAGGGCTGGCTCTTCTTTCCCGACATAACATTCAGGGTCGACTCAGAATGCTCATTGGTTATGCTGATTTTTATATCATTGCCAGCAACTACATGTAAATTCAAATATGCACCTGGTTGAGCCTGTCAATTTCCACCCCCTTTTTCATCCTTCAAAAACCAAGAACGCGCTGATCACTTCTAGTTTATAAAACAATCACTCTAAAGAATCTGATCAAACACTTCAGAGACAAAAGACAGCCTGAGACCAACAGAAAGGATGAAACGAACATGCTCAAATCAAACGGAAACATGTTTAGATAACAAAGTGACAAACAGGGACCACATGTATCCAGCCCTGATCCTAAGTGAGACAGCAATAAGCCTGAGACATAGGCCTGTCCTTGAGGTCATATCCAGCTAACTGAAGAGCACTAACATTCACACAGTCAGTGAGGGTGAAGAAGGGTGTGAGAGCAGGGACCTCATAGTCAGGGAGACCTTCACGTGCTACGGGGCCTGGGGCAAGTCTTTCAACTTTGGGTTTCTTCATCTGAAGGGCAAGGGTGCCCACCTTCCCAGGACGTGATTAAGACGAGCAACACGACATTAGAGGCCCAGGACCTGGCAGGTGTCTAGTCACTGCGAGCTGTCACTTGGTCACAGACTTGCTCTGAGCCTTTGTCTCTAGAAGCATCACAATGCACTCTCACATGGACAGTGGGGCTGGATGAGACAGTGCAGCCAAGTTACTGGCCCAGCATCTGGGACACACAACATCCACACTTAGATGACCCCAGTGGAAGGAGGTGTCAAAAGAAGAATGGGGCTGCAGAGGCTTCCAGTACTGGCAGGAGTAAATGCCTAGGGAGGCAGAGAGAGGAAAGGCCAGGAGGCTAGGGATGGACAGAAGGAGGCGAAAGCCCAAGTGCAGGGCAGAGCAGATAGCGCCAGCACAGCAACTACAGTCACCAGCCTCTGTTGGGTCCACACAAAGTCACGTGGTCCTGTTCTCAGACACTGGGGGGCACACGAGGGATGGGTGCTTGAGATGAGACATGACAAGGTCATGCTGGTTACCTGTGTGGTACTGACTGTGGTACTTGTACAGCTTCACCAGCACCGGGGATGGGATGACCAGGAAGTCTCGCAGAGATGGCGTCACTGAGTGCACCACCACTGGGAACCTCTCACACAGGCGACCCAAGCCCTGCAACACAGGAGCCAACAGTCACGGGCCTGGGAGGGACTCATTCCCAGCCAGTCTTGGGCAACAAGGTACTTAATTCTTCCCAGGTGGCTGAGCTTGACCAAAAACTTTCATGGTCAAAGTTCCCAGGGGCCACTTCCCCATGAGAAAAGACAGGAAAGGGGGATGGTCTTAACTCTCTCCCACCTAAGGGAGCTATATATTGTTAAAGTGCACTTATTTCTTCTGGAAGCAAATTAAGGGAGAAAGGGCATAAAATGGGATTTTTAAACAATGGCAAGCGTGGAGTCACTGGGATCTGCAACAAGAGAAGAGTCCCGGCAGAGCAGAGCTAGGTTCTGCGGATGTCAGGACACTTCTGACCACGTGGTCCTAATGGCACCTGTCCACAGCCCTCTACCTGCTGGCTCTGGGAAGGAGGAACCAGTGGCTCTCATTGAGGCAGGTTGTGTCTGGACCCGACCTGCAGAGATCCGTAGTGCTGGAGGCCCAGCCCACACTCTTGGGTGACCCACATCCAACAGCTCAGACCACTGAGTCTCTGCTACTGGTGTGGTAGGTTCCCCAACCATAGCCTGAGCAATCTGACAAACATACCATCTGGTAGGTGATATATGTGCAGGTGAGACTGACCTGCAAACAGCAGATCAGCAAGGGCAAGTGAGCAATGATGACTTTGCTGGATGTCTTGGACTGCAGCTTCTCGGACAGCTTGATACAAAGATTTTCTGCACCTTAATGCAAAATCAGAGGAGGGCACGAATGATTAACAAAGTCCGACACTGACAAAATACTTCCAGCTAACAGCCAGCTGCCATGGAGTTGACTCCAACTCATGATGACCTCATGTGCATCAGAGTAGAACTGTTCTCCATAGGGTTTTCGATGGCTGATTTTTCAGAAGTAGATCACTAGGCCTTTCTTCCAAGGCACCTCTGGGTGGACTCAAACCTCCAATTTTCAGTTACCAGTCAGGTGTGTTAGTCGTTTGCACCATCCAGGGACTCCCACAAAATTCTTGCTCACCAATTAATCATATAATTCAATTAAATTTCAGAGACATACTTTTAGCAGGGCTCACGAATACTGGGAGGTGACACTAGAAAGTGTATGGAGGCAGGTATCCTTAGCTGAATTTCAACTTTGTGAAAATACTTTCCTACTATCTCCTCTGCTTGCCGGCGGCCTCCACGCCCTCCAGTGCCCTGTGCTTGGCAGCCATTCTTCTGCCTTTGTTGATGGTTTACATTCTACAACTTACCCTAGGGAGTCCCTGGGTAGTGCAAGTGGTTAACTTGCTCAGCTGCTAAACAAAAGGTTGGAGGTTTGAGTCCAGCCAGAGGCACCTTGGAAGAAAGTCTTGGCTATCTACTTACAAAAAAAATCAGCTACTGAAAACCCTATGCAGCACAGTTCTACTCTGACACACATGGGGTCACCATGAGTTGCAGTCAACTCGATGCAATTGGTTTTTTACTCACCCTAGACAAACTTGATCCTCCAGCACTGAGCTCCCACTTCTCCAAAGAAAAGCTTAAAGAACCAGCAGAAGCAGTGGGAAGAACCCAAAGGCCCTAAGGCATTGAGTGTATCACCATCCACCCCAGGTCTGGTTCCCTCAACTGCAGGACAGGGCACTAGATCTGCCTCCTCACAGCAGACAGGGCCTGACTGCTCAGGTTGATACCAGAGCTGGGTGTTCTAAAAGTCATTTTTGGAAACCTATGGTCAGAATGACTCTGGGGCACCTGGCGCTCACATGGAGTGGCCTGGCTGTCTGCGGAGCAAGCCACTCAGCTCACCCTGCTCGTCCTTCACAGCCCACACCATGAGGTCCACGCAGGCAGCACTGGCCTGGCAGCGCAGCTTGAGGGGGCTGAGCTCACTGTGGATTCGGTCAGCATCATGAAGAATCTTCTGGAGCTCCCCCTGGCTCGTGTTGAACTGCTCCAGCACAAAATCATGGATCTCCTTCACAAAGGAGGTCGGGAGGTCTGCAGAAAGGAGAGCAGGCATCACAACCAGAAATAGCGTTGCAGCAAAACACTGGCAGTGGTGGTGCATATTTAAGGTCCTTCCACTCTCAAACCAAAACCCAAGACAGGGGTGTCTGTTGCTGGCTATGGTGGTTCCAGAATGTCCTCGGGGAAGAACGTGGAGAGACTGCGCACAGTTGTCCTCCACACACATACTGACTAGCAGGCAGAGGAGATGATAATTTCCCAGGGACATGAGAGCCATGCTTTGTTTTAAGCAGTCACTAAGCTAAAATCCGAATTTATGAAATACATAAATTGGGATGTATTATCACTGGGACTGGTTCAAATGACAATGGGAAATGCTTCGGTGATGTTAAAAAAGATTATCAGCTATCAAAGCAAGGCAAAAACTGGCTGCAGCCAAAACAAGAGGATTCCCTGACCACAAGGCTGGACCTCTGGAGCACCACTGCTGGCAGCCTTTTCAAACAGTCATCCTTGGGGCCTGGAAGATTCAGGAGAACCACAGAGATGGAGTCAAGTCAGAACCAGCCAAGAAAGCCAGGAATCCCTTGAAACCCTTCCTTAATGAGCCCAAACTCTCTGTGACCCTAAACAGACCCTGCTTCCCAAGAGCTCTCTGACTCAAATTAGGAAATGATTAAGTAAATAATGGTGCCTCTATATGACAGAATGCTAGGTGGTCATCAAAACTTATGCTGATGACAAACATTTAATAACACAAGGGAAAAGCACAGGAAAAATGTCAACAAAAAACGCACAAAAGAGAGACTAGAAGGAAATGCAGAATTTTGGGGTGTGCGCTGAACTATTAAAGACATTATCTCTGAGTTATAAGATTCTAAGTGCCTCATTTTCTTCTTTTTAAAATTTCTAAAGTAAACATGTAAAACTACATGCATTATTAAAACAACATAACAAGTACCTGTTAGGAAAACACCTTAGGAAAACCTCCTAGAGAAGCCACCACTGATGATATTGGGATTGCAAGATCAGAACAGGTTTTTCCCTATTATTTACTTTTTTCCAAAATTTCAGTAATGTGAGTAAGTCCCTCAGATAGTTTTTTTATGTGGCTCCAGCAGAAAGGCAAAGACCTGTGGGCAGGGGCCCCGGTCCCAACCTCTCCGCACACGCACGGCACTTGCACACACGTGGCTCTGTTTCGCTTGTGCAAATGGTCCTCACCCTTCATGCAGTATAGAGTGTCCCGCAGCATCTTGAACATGGCCACGTAGAGTGGGTCGCTGAAGGTGGAGTAGTAGAGGTCTGCACCGGGGTTGGCCTGCAGGGAACCAGACGCACTGATCACAGGGCAGAAACCCATCACAGTCCCCCTCCTCTCATGCTGAGGAGCGGTCAGGTTGCTACGTTCGTGATTTAGTATTACAAGTAGGGGGCCGTTTATCATGACTCATCACTTGGAACACTTTAATCACGCTCTTCGCCCTCTTGGTATCAGGACAAAGGCAGCAGGAGACTCATGCAGTCGGGAGACACCCGTGGGGAGGAGCCATCTGCACCTTAAGGAAGAAGCACCTTCCCCCCCTGAAAGACTGCCATCTGTGGCCTGAGGGGGATGCTGGAAGTGGAGGAGGAGGCAGGAGCCAAGGAGATAGCCAGACCGGCGGGCTCCACCCTGCACACAGACACTACAGCCAGGGCACCTTCACGCTCAGCTGACATTCCATATCTAGAACTCATTTTTGGGTATGCTTTAGCAATCTAGTCCAAAATGTAGCACAATTTTTCTTCTGGGGAACAAATGCGTGGAAGTCCTCATGAGTTGAATAAGACACAGTGCTTAACTTCAATACACTCCCCAGTATAGCAGGATGGAAAGTCGTGGTTTATTAGAATTCCTGATGTGTATTAGAACCGACACATGTAAAAGTTTCTGCAAACACAGAAAAGGAGATGTGGAGGCAAGTGTGCTGAGGGACACCAGGCTGGGCAGGCAGAGCGTCTGTGCCAGGTAGCGAGGGGCATGGGAACCTACTGGTTCTAAGTAAGCACCGGCGAGAGCTGCAGCTCATGGAGGGCCTTCGACAGGCGCCGCTCCAAGCGCTTCACAGACCTCATTTCGGGGTCCTCACAGCAACTCTGTGAGGCAGGGACCATGCAGAGATGAAGAAACTGAGACTTCAAGAGGGCAAAGCTGCACAGAAGAAGCCTTCCTCTTCTTCCCCAGAAGAAGTTGGCAGAGGACTGGCAAGCATGGAGAAGAGACAGGGAAGACCATCTGAAAAACTGTTAAGCCTCAGCACTCTGGAGCCAAACTGCCTGGAGCCACACTGCCTGGAGCCACATCCCGGTCTCATCACTCACTAGTATGCAACTGAAGTTCCTGAACCCTGTAAGCCTCAGCTTCCCCAAGTAATTAAAAGAGCAACTGTGTAAAGTCCTATCACAATGTCTGACACACAGCAAGCATGCAATAACTGCTAGTGACTATTATGTTGCAGGACAGTCCCTGGGTGGAGCGAACAGTTAACATGCTGGACCGCTCACAGAAAGGTTGATGGTTCATGTCCACCCAGATGTGATTAGGAAGAAAAGCCTGGCGATCTACTTTCAAAAAATCGGCCACTGAAAACCCCATGGAGCACAGCTCTACTCTGACACACATAGGTCGCTATGGGTTATAGCTGACTCAACAGTGACTGGTTTTTTACTATATTGGCAATAACTCCTAGGTCAGGGATTTCAAGCATTTTTTTTTTTGTTACAGCACCATTTCTTCAAGTGGAAGTTTATACTAAAGTCCCAATTATAAAACAAAAGTACTCAAAATTGCTCTGGTTCAATGGGAAGTGGGGGTCCCAGAGTTCCAACATTCTCACCTTTTGCCTTGAGCCCCTAGGACATGCCCTGAAGGGGTTCCCCGCAGCCCCCACCCCCCACCCCACAGCCTCCACTTTTTCCTTGGGACGTGGACTAACAACCTTTGTTACAGACAGGCATAGGCCTGACAAATCTCCAGTCATCCTGACTGTCCAGCCCAGACCAGCCAATCCCGGTCCTCCGGGTTGGCCCTGGTCACATGTGACAGCACACTGACAACAGAAACCAACAGGTTCCCGAGGCCGAAAGGCAAGGCATAAGGAGAGCACCAAAGCCAGTAAGATGGTCAGAACAGCCAGCTGCAAAAGGGTTGAAGGCAAGGCAGGAAAGTGTCAGACTGCAACTGGGGGAGTTTGAGAGCTGTGTCTTTTTCAGTCAAGAGCAAATCTGTAACAAACCACATCCCGCAGACACATCCAATATCTGCTAACAGCTCCCTGACAGCTAGTGCAGAGAAGGAAAGACCCAGCTCAGAAAGCTCCGTGGGAGCTCCCTCCCTGCTGCATCCCTAAGCCCCTGTGCACTGTATAACTGGGTGAGTGGAAGAACACTGTGTTTCATCAAGGAAATCGGGATCCAGCACACAACTTAACAAACATCACTTTCTCTCAATCCTAACACTAAAAAGAAGACTAACCCAGAGGTTCCCTGAGACTTTTAGCTCTTTCAGGACAAAAAGTTAATGATTTTATACATAATGCTGTAGTTCTTGATTCCAAATACATGAAAGACCAAAAGACACCGCTTCCACTGAAAGGCCAGGGCTCGCATATGCCTGAGAAGCACAGCTCTGAGTCTGGAGAAGCTGTTTCAGAAGCACAGAAGATAAAAGAGCACAGATGTGGACTTAGGTGGGCCGAGTCTGACCCCCGCTCCGATGGGCACCATGTGCCTCAATCTTCCACCCGTGAAATGGGGACACTGGCTGTCTTTCAAAGGCATGGGTGGGTGGTATACTTCAGAGAGACTGGCATGGCCTGACACAGCTGGGCACCGAGCAAACCCTCAGGTAGCAGGTGTGCTGTGATTATGTGGTCAAATGAGTTCTTTTATGTGGCCGTTTGCCTTGGTTCCTTGGAAAAACTGCTTGAGAGATTTTCCCCCTAACCTCTGAGGAGATACATTTACCCTAGTTTTCTATCCCAGAGGGTTTGTTAATTTTGTTCAGGCTAATTATACATTTCCTGGGTAAATGTAAACAACTTGTGGTTTGATACTTTTTGTCTGGTCATGGGCTGCAGCCTGCCCTGTGACTGGTCTATTTTACACACCTTGCAGGGATTGGTCAATATACACTTGACTATGGCCTACTATGCAAATGAAGTGTCTGTGGCCTACCCAGAAGGGATTGGTGAGTTCGCAGCCTTGGAAGGGCCATGCTTTGGAAGTGACCACGAGTCTACTTATATATGCCGCCAACCCCACAGAGGTAGGCAGACAGAAAGAAGAAAGCAGCAGAAAGGAGAAAAGGCAAAAAAGGCAAGAAGAGAGGATGTGAGGGACCTCTTAAAATAGCTGTAACATGAGATAAGAGCTGTAACACTGAAGACAGCAAGAAGAATCAGTGGTGATGGCAGAAACCTGCTTCCAGGAATGCAGTTAAGACAGCTGAACAAAACTCGTACACTGGCTATGAGGTGCGTGAGTTAGCAGTGGAGAGGCTGATGGCAAGGAGGCCAAAGGCAGAGAGGCCTGTCCTCAAGAGGCCAAGAGGAGGCCTGTACTGAGGGGGCTGAGAGGAGGCCTGTACTGAGGGGGCTGAGAGGAAGCATGTCCTCGGAGGGCTGAGAGAAAGCCTGTCCTCGGAGGGCTGAGAGGAAGCCTGTCCTCGGAGGGCTGAGAGGAAGCCTGTCCTCAGGGGGCTGAGAAGAAACCTGTCCTCAGGGAGCAGACAGTAGGTCTGTCCCAAAGGGGGTGAAAGGAGGCCTGCATGGTTGATAAGTGTAGAGGGCAGAGAGAAGGCCTGCTTGCTTTCCTGGCCAAGAGGAGCTCAGAGGACTGTCTTACACATAAGAAGGAAGAGATGTGCTCCTCTCTTTGGAAGAGTGTTTCAGACTTTGCCTGCGTGCTTCCTGATCCTGGTCCTGAGTGATCCTGACCCTGAGTTGCACCCCATTACGTCCTTAATAAATCACTTAACTCTGTGTATGGTCTGAGTTCTGTGTGGCCATTGCAACGGATTATCGAACCCAGAAGAGAAGTAGTGTGTGCCATGGGAGGGATGGCTGGTGTCAGAACTGGTAAAAAGTTTGGAGTGTGAAGGTATGTCTGCTCTCTACCTCACAGAAATCAGTTTTGGGCTGATGCTGGTTCTCATTATCCCCCCTAAAGTTAAACAGGTTCTGATGCTATTACTACTACCATTTTACAGATTAGGTGCAACTGGGAAGATTAAACTGAACACTCACTGCCAAGCCCCTTTCACTCTGGCCCACACAAACTCTTCCTGTGTTCTACACACAGGAGTTGCAATGGGGCTAACCTCACTGAGAGGCCCTCAGGAAGGACCTACCTCTGTGACACTGGCTACGACGGCATCCAAAGACTTGAGAACAGGCTCCTCGACGATCCTCTTCACCTACCAAGGAAACACAACCTCATGAGCCAAGCGACAAACAGGAATGCTAGCTCCTTTTACCAAAGCCACAGAATAAGCTCGTGGAGTACCAAACACAATGTGATCAATGGGCCAACAATATACAAAGTATAGCTACATAACAAATTATTTGTTGTTCTTAGTTTAGTTGCCATGGAGTCAATTCCAACTCATGGCGACCCCATGTGTGCAGAGCAGAATTGCTCCACAGGTTTTGAAGGCTGTGACCTTTCAGAAATAGACTGCCAGGCCTTTCTTCTGAGGCACCTCTGGGTGGGTTCAAACCACCAATCTTTCAGTTAGTAGCCAAGCGTGTTAACAATTTGTGCCACCCAGGGACTCTTTATACACACAAAATGCCCTTAATTCTGCCATTGCTTGGAACTTCTTTTCTTGTCCTGAATCAAAATGACATAAAAACAAAGAAAAGGAACCAATTCCCTCAAGCTTGCTAATACTAAATTTCCAGCTCTTGGACGTGACAGCAGGGGTACTCTGTGCAGCACTGACACTTCGCACACCCACAGATAAAGCACAGCTGTAAGCCACCCTCCCACAGTCCCTCCCAGGCATCAGGGACACCTTCACAGCCATGCCTCAGGTGCTAACAGCACTTCCTTCCTCCTCAGGCCTCACAGGATTGGCACTTCAGAAGCTCACACTATTGTACACGTTCCGAATGTCTAGCAGAAGCAATTGTTTCCACCCCTTCTCTGTATCTGCATTTAGTAAAGGGATGAACTGTTCCGTAAACTGCAGAACCACCTGATGAAACACACCTTCCCCCCTGACTACAGAACTTTAAGAAAGTCATTTTCAAAATATATAGATAATACAATATAGGAATCCCTGGGTGGCGCAAATGGTTAAGTGCTCGGCTGCTAACCAAAAGGCTGGTGGTTCAAGTCCACCCAGAGGCACTTCGGAAGAAAGGTCTGGCAATCTACTTCCGAAGTTCAGCCAATGAAAACCCTGTGGAGTACAGTTCTACTCTGACTCACATGAGGTCACCATCAGTTGGAGTAGACTTGAAGGCAACTAGTTATAAACCAGTTATCTGTAAGATAATAGAAACATGTCAGGAGAAGAAATAAAAACTTGCCTAAAAGAAAACCTAAGTTTGATAAGTTAAAATATATTGGAAAAAAAATTTCCCCAAGGGACAATCTGAAACATTTAGTCTTCAGTTATGATTCTCTGATATATTATACAAGGAAAAGCCCCCTGAGAAGGCCACAGCCCACCCAAGCCACCTTCTGCCCAGGACAGTGGCATTGAGAAGCAAATCAGGAGTGTTTTCCTTCTTGACCTCAAGTTCAAAAGTGAGGGATGTGTTCCAGAATACCCTGGGTTATAATAATCTAATAACTGACTATGGTTCTATTCTTGCACTTCAGCCTAAAGCCATCCTCTTTGGGTGCTGACCCCCATTCAGTACACAGAGGGGGGTGGCTGTTGTCCGCAGCGCATGTGCTCGTTTAACACCAAGCCCCTGTCCCTCACCCAGAGGGTTGCATGCTGTCAAAGGGATCCTTCTCACTCTCGTTCCTTATTTCGCAAACAGAAAGTTTGCTCTTTAGCATCTGTCCTTGATGATGCCCTCACCCCTAACACTGGAATCTCTTGGACAATATCAGAGCCCCTGGACCCGACCAAAGGCCTGCCTATCAAGGGCTCTACCAGTGGCACCAATGCCTTCTCTGACATCACCTCAAAGACCAAAGACACCCACATATGATCAATTTAGGTTCTGTATTAACCTAAGCCCCTTTCACTCTGGCCCCACACAAAATCCAATCAGAGCAGACCTTGGAGGGACTCAGGTGCAGTGGAAAGGCACTGGAGTTGGAGGCAGAATCCATGGCTGCACCCTGCCCTGCCCTTGGCCTGTGCATCCTTCACGTACTTGACATCCATTTTCTTACCTGTAAACTGGGATTCATGACCTGCCTCCCCACATGGTGGCTAGATTAAATGAGAAAGAATCGCACTCGATCCTTCTTTAATCTCCAAATATATAACTAGGGAGCTGTACTTTGAAATACTGTGTACTCTTAAGGTTTTCTTTGAAGAAATACAGGCTTTCTATGGCCACTGGAGACCCTTTTAGCTCAGTAATGAAGTCACTCCTGAGGTTCACCCTTCAGCCAAAGATTAGACAGGCCCATAAAACAAAACAAGACTAAAGGGGCACAC
>NW_004444093.1:5580458-5624497 GCF_000243295.1 Trichechus manatus latirostris | reverse complement strand
AGTAATGAAGTCACTCCTGAGGTTCACCCTTCAGCCAAAGATTAGACAGGCCCATAAAACAAAACAAGACTAAAGGGGCACACCAGCCCAGGGGCAAGGACTAGAAGGTAGGAGGGGACAGGAAAGCTGGTAATAGGGAACCCAAGGTCGAAAAGGGAGAGTGTTGACATGTCGTGGGGTTGGTAACAAATGCCATAAAACAATATGTGTACTGTTTAATGAGAAACCAGTTTGTTCTGTAAACCTTCATCTAAAGTACAGGAAAAAAAGAAAAGAATGTCAAAAAGAAACACAGGCTTTCACCACCAGCAATTTTACTGTTGGTATACAGGTAATCTATCGATCCATCCACACTCTGCTCACCAAGTTTAAAAGTTCCCGAAGCATTTCTAGCGGAATATCGAACTCCTTATAGGTAATGCCATTGAAAAGAGGAGAAACTGAGAAGCTGGAACTGACAGTGGAGAAGTAGTAATCAGGCTCCAGGGCACTCCCATCAGGTAAGCAAGAGACTGACGGAGAGAAAATGGGTAAGTAAATCATGGTCACAGATAGCCAGAACACTTCTTCCTGCCAATTCCCTCAATAACCAGCAAAGGTGCAGAGTCTGCTGTTTTTTCTTTTTTTTCCTAAATTTTGTTTATTCTGTTGTTTTTGGGAATCTACACAGCAAAACATACACCAATTCAACCATTTCTACATGTACAATTTAGTGACACTGACTATACTCTTCGGGTTGTGCAACCATTCTCACTCTCCTTTTCTGAGTTGCTCCTCCCTCATTTAACATAAACTCACTGCCCCCTAAGGTTCCTATCTAATCTTTCGAGTTGCTGTTGTCAATTTGATACCATATAGATAGTTCTTAGAAGAGCATAATGCCCAAGGCAGACCTTTTTTACTAGTTAAGCTTAACTATTGTTCGGTTTTAAGATGACTTCAGGGGATATTTTGGTTTAAGGTTTAAAGATTATCTCAGGGCAATAGTCTCAGGGGTTCATCCACCCTCCATGGCTCTAGAAAGTCTAGAGTTCATGAGAATTTGAAATTCTGTTCTGCATTTTCCTCCTTTTGATAAGGAGTCTTCTATGAAATAGTTTGCTCTTTTTTACGCTCCAATTCCTTGTTTGCTTTTTAGTTAAGAAGTAAAGGTCGGATTACATACCCTAGGGGAGCAACAACTGCCACCTGGGTGTTTCACAAAGGCTCAGATATGATCATGTCCTAGTATTACACAAAATAACTAAACATTTGGGGAAAAAATTACACCTTTTTAAAGGTTGAGAGATGTGGAAGTTCAAGGTCCACAGGACCCCAAAGATAGTTACCACTAAAATTAGAACAAAAACACACTCTACTAGAAGTTTCAAAGTCAGAACAAAAATAGTCAGCCATCCAACACATAATAAACATGAATCCAAAATTGTATATATAATTGTTTGAAAATCCATTATTAAAACGCTATGAGAGAAGACCATGATTAGAAAATAAACAAGTCTGTAGTATTTTCATATTCAACTATATTAGAAAACATGAATCTGTAAAGCACCAAATAATAAACGTTATGACTTTCTCAAGCAACTAGAGCACAGAAAAAGCTGAGTTGCATTTACCCGACTGTGTCAAAGCTGGTGTGTGGTCCTAGATGCTGGTGACAGTCTGCTGACCTGACTAACGATGGTCTGAAGGGAGCCAACCAGCAATGCAGCACAGAAGGGGGGGGTGATAACACCAGAGGAGCTGAAATGCTGGAGGTCCAGCATAATAAGTGACCACTGATGGAGTGAATGAGTGGGGCAGGGGGTGCGGGGGGACAGCCGATATAAAGCAAGTGGGTGGGTAGGAGGTAAGGAGCTGTGACCAGAGAGCATTTCCTGGCAGCACCATGAATAAGGATGGAGTCCTAGGTGCTGAGCCAGGTGTGGTGGACACTGATGGAAACAAAAGACTAAAACTGCAAAACTAGGGGATGTGAGGTTTGTGATTTATGCAGGGACATGGGTGTCACTGCAAGTTTTTAATAAGCAGGAAATTAAATGATCAGATTTGTGCTTTTAAAAATAATTCCTTTCAAGGTGATAAGAAAATTTAGGAATGGTTAATGGTAATGATTGAGCAACACAATGAACATATTTAATATCATTGAAGTGTACATTCGAAGACTGTTGAAATGGCAACTGTTATATTTTACACAATTAAACAAAAAGTTGTTGGGTGGGTGGTACAGATAGTGAGGGCTACTTATATTTGAGAGTGAACTATATTTAATGTGTTCAAGAAACTAGGGTAATTTAACGTCAACATGTAATATTTTAGGCAAGTTTTTAAATTCTGCCATTTAATTGTAGTAAACAACTATTAATGAAAAAAATTCTTATGGCACTGTAGAAGGGGAACTGAAGAGGGAGAGGAGAGACGAACCCTAAGTGTGTGAGCCAAAGGGAAGAAGTGACATGTTGGCCCTACGTCTCCTCTGCTTTCAGAGAGCAGGAAGCGTCCACCTGCTCCCACCTGCAGAGAGGATGGCACAGCATGGGGCTCAGCCAAGTGCACTGAATGAAGGGATGAAGCACGTAGTAAGCCTGCACCTGGGCAAGCCTCACTCTCATGAATAATTTGAGGGGCTTACAAGAGGGCAGCCCTGATGAAGGGGCTCAACCACAGAAAGTGGACAAGAGCTGTCTATCAAGGAAAGAGAAGTCTTCAAGGGTTACCATGGTTGTCCCAACCCCAACGGCAGGCATACGGCAGAGGGGCCTTTAAGGTCTGGAGGAATACAGTCTACAGTTTGACGAGGGATTCCTGCTGGGAGGTGGAATTCTGAGTCGGTGGACCTAGCCTTACCATGTGGGTCACCAAGACATACCATATACAATGTTGCCTGTATTTTTTTGAGTTTACTCCCCACCTTTCAAAATATTTAAAAAATTCTCCTTCACATCTCTCAATTTCCTCTTCAGAAATTTAGTTATTAGCATCATACACAAATGGAGTAGCCTGCATTATGAGGCATAGGATTCTGACTTCCTCACATCCTGTTGCTTAGTCCAAGTCTGACTTCCCTCGAGGGTGAGGTAGAGGTGACTTTAACATGTGTCTGACACTGCACAGGGTGGTCCTATGAATCAAATTCAGAAAACTATGTAAAAGCAGTTTGTGAACAGCAGAGGTCTATGAAAAAGCACTATTAGCAGTATTACATTTTAAAATATTACCTACATATCTCATGGACTTAAACAAACAAACAAAGGAAGTACCTACCATCAGTTCTTCTACCTGAAAACCTGTGCTTTCAGAGGTTAATGCACTAAGCCTGGATGGCAGGTATATGGGGGTCTGTATATTACTTCCTGCACTTTTCTCTATGTATGAAATATTTCAAAATAAAAATTTAAGATGTTAAACGAAGATAGAAAATGTCTTCTAAAAGTGTGACATTTTATACCCAGTAAACAGTGAGTTACTATTAGCATCCTTAATGTCACAAGAGTCACTACAGGCCTGCCATCCAAGTACTAGGTCAACATTCTTGGCAGAAAGGTAAAGCCCACCGTCAAAGTAGTGAAAGGCGGATCCTCCAGGTGAGCTGGGAGGGGGCATCCCACGTTCTGGGCTGACCTGAAAGAAGCAACCAGTCACTGATCAGAAAAGGCCAGCCAAACCTCAGTCACATTGTCTTAAGACAAGGCTGTCTCTGCCAGTCCACTGTATGTCCTTCACATCCTGGTTCAAGTCTACCTCCTCCTTGAAACCCATCAGGCTACAGCTGTCTCTCTGTATGTTGTTGTTAGCTGCCATGGAGTCGGCCACCAACTCATAGTGACCCCGCACATAGGGTTGTCACTGGCTGATTTCTGAACGTAGATCGCCAGGCCTTTCTTCCTAGTCTGTCTTAGTCTGGAAGCTACAGTGAAATCTGCTCAGCATCATAGCAATACGCAAGCCTTCACTGATAGACAGATGGTGGCTACACATGGTGTATATTGGCCAGGAATCAAACCCGGGTCTTGGCATGGAAGGAGAGAATTCTACACTGAAACACCACTGCCCTCTCTCAGCTTGTACTAATCACTGAATTCTTCGTGTGTGACCCTATATTTTATACTTGATTACTGAGCTGAATTGTCAGTGTTTTGTATTTTTATCTCTTCTCCATGAGTCAATTATATACTTTAAGGACACCACTGCCTTCCACCAAGAACAGAGGTAAAGAAACAAATACTTTGTGACTATGACATGAAATCGCTTACAAACCTTAAAAGGACAAGGCAAGCCTTTGTATTAAAGAGAATTTTAGCAAGAACCTTTTTAAGTTTCATCGAACTATACACAGTAGCTGTTTTAGTCAAAAGAGACTAAAACAAGATTTTTCTCCTCTGGTCTTTTTCCAGGAGCCCCACCCTACCTGAGAGATGCTGGACACACTGCTGGTCTTCCTCTTCAGGGTACCCTCCTGACAGACCGTCAGCAAATTGCTGGGGAGGATGGAGCGGAAGTCATTGAAGGAACGCCTCCGAACGCCTTCGAGCTCCTCTGGGACTCGGAGGGAATGTGGAGGGATTTTGGGAAAGAGCTTCGACAGGAGAGACTCTTCCATGTTGCTGTAACGCCCAAATGCTCGTGAGATTCCTATCAGGCATGGGACTGCGTATTTGCAAAGGTATTCTGGGAGACAAAGTGAGAAGGTTACAATATGAGAACGTTATCTGTGAGAGAACCATACAGCAACAAGGTGTAACACCTGCTAATATTACACAACCTACGTACTTACAAATCTGAAGGTTCAGAGTAAGCCACAGTACCAGAGTCAACCCGAAGGGCTGACAGATGACATCTGCAATTTGTCATTGACAACAATAACTTCAGACTGTGTCTCCATCACATACAGCTGCTCTCTTTAGGAGGTCTTGATCTGATTCATGGCACATGCAAATCAGTAATATCACTAGGTCACATTAGCATGTACCTGCACTATATTTAGACCTTATACCTCCTAGGACCCTACTGATAGTCTTATATTAGAGGGAAAATGACCTTTGGAGCTCAAAGAATCTATCCAGACATTTTATAGGTAAAGAAACTGAGGCCCAGAAGGGTGAAGTTACTTGTCCAAGGTCACCCAGCATTTATGTAGGACAACCATGATCCTGACCCCCATGTGGCCTCATAACATACTAACACACAACAAATGGAACCTAATATAGATATGTTCTTATCCATCAAGGACACATCAGACACCAAAGAACACAAAAGAAGACTGGGGAGAAGCAAGGGAAAGAGTGACCACAAACCCATTTGGGGAGGAAAAAAAAGAAACACCTTAAGGATCTATAATCATACCTTTTTCTTGAATCTCCAAAGTCTGGCACATTCCCAAAAGGACTTGTAAAACCTGCAAAAGCACCTCCAAAATCTGTAATAGTCAAGAAAACAGAGGGGAAAAAAAAAAAAAAAACCTTATAAACAAAATCAGATAAATATCATAGAATTCAGAATTAGAAGCAGCTTTAGACATTATCTTGTCCAACCTCTATCTGACACATAAACTCCTCGCACCATAGCTCTGTGAGAAGCCAACCAGCTGACCTTCCGGTGACAGAAGCCCTCCTTCACCCAGGGTGGCCCATTCCATCTCTGGACCCGTACAGAGCTCCTCCTAACACTGGGCCAACAGTGTCCTCCTGGGGCCTGCACCCACTGACTCCTGAAGCCATACACAGCAAGCCTCTGTCCTCCTCCATATTCTGGAAACAGACAATAGACCCCCAACTCTTCTGTTCATTACTAAATATCTCTAGTTCCTTCAATTATTCCTTATGATAACAAGTTCTTTGTGATGCTGACTGCCTGCCTCTGATTTCACTGTAGCCCAGTGTGTCTACTTCCATCTCCAAGTGTGGTACTCTGAGTAAGATACATGAATATTCCTGGGAAGCTATGATTCGCCAAGAGCAACCACCAAACTCATTGTGCATTCTAGACTCATATTTGTGTGACATTATCTTTTTAGCAGCCCCACTGCTGGCTCAATGAGCTTACAGATAAATAAAATACTTAATCTTTTTCACGTATGCAGCTCCAGGTCATTTTTTTACTTGTCACTTATCCCTACAAAAGTCCCGCACATTGGCTTTTGCTCATTGGACTAGTCTTTGACCCCCAGCTTTAATCTTCTACCAAGGGGATCTTCATGTATGGCAGTGGCCTGGTTTTGCTTCAGTAGTAGGGGCAAGCCATCGAAGGCTTCTGCTGAGGTGACGCCACAACAGGCACCCTCTGGGGTGGTCCTTCAACACTTCCCTAAACTCTATGAATCATTTTAGCCCTCAGCCCATATTACCGATCCAGGATATCAGAAGAGGTGTGTGATGGTTAAGATTGTGTGTCAACTTGGCTGGGCCATGATTCTCCGTGTTTTAATGTAATCACCCCCATGATTGAATATACTATGAGCAGCCAATCAGATGAAAGGGAGTCTCCTTGAGGGTGTGGCCCGCATCTGTATATACGCAGACGTTCTGGCTTTTTGCTCTCTCTGGATCCTGTGGCTGCTTCCTGTCATCTCATCTCCCTTTCTTGGGACTTGAGCTGTCAGCTTATCTGCCGAACCTGGGATTCGTAGATCTGCACAGCCTGTGAGTGGGAGCCCTGCTCTCCGACCTTCCGATCTTGGGCGTGCCAGCTTCTGCAGCTGTGTGACTTGGGAGAGGCCTCTACCCTGATCCACGGACTTGGGACGTTCTAGCCTCTACAATCGCGTGGGCTGTTTCCTTGATATAATCTCTCTCTATATATATATTTATACACTTTACTGGTTTTGCTTCTCTAGAGAACCCAGCCTAAGACAAGGTGTTTGTCCATGTCTTCGTGAGGGTCAACTTGACTATCCACATCATTTCCCTCAACTACCAGTCTTAGAAAACTCAGGCAAAGAAGAAAATGCAGTTGGTCTGACATGACTTGTTTGTAACCAAGTCAAATTTCTTACTTTTTGTTAATGTTAAACAATGATGAATAACCTACTGCAAGGTGTGGAAACCCCTTACAGTAAACAACTTGGCCTTTGGTCCTGGTTCCTGACAGGAGAACCACACCTGACGGCAATGAGTGGGGGCCGACCCAACCAAGAGGGACCACCTGGGGACCTGATGCTGACTAAGCTTCATGAGGCATGATGTAATTGACCACAGCAACATGGGTAGGCCAATAAAGGCCTTGGAAGATGGAGGCTCAGTTGAGCTTCCTGGGTGGAGAGAGCAAACATTTGCTCTTGGGAGGGTAGGCGCATCCCTTGGGAACATGGATGCTTTGCACAGAGATCCCTTCTGGACCTCGTCCTATGTGTTTCTATCCTTTTTTCTGCTAGATTAAAGACAGCTCTTTCCCTGGAGTTTGTGAGACACTGCACCTGATTATCAGACCTAAGAAACAGAGAAGGGGCTAGTGCCTACTCACCTGGCCCCAGGTGAAGGGGAATGAGACAAGAGGCCAGTGCCTGCTTGTCTGGCCCCAGGTGAACTGAGGATCAGAGAGAGAGGGGACCAGTACCTGCTGATCTGGCCCTGGTGAATGGGGATGAGAGAGAAGGGGCCAGTGCCCACTGACCTAGCCCCGGGTGAATGGGAATGAAAGAGAAAGGGCCACACTGGCAGGTGGGGTCCAAATTGACCAGGGAAGGGAGGCTGAGATTTCCACAGAATGCATCTGGCGTGTGGAGTGGGATTTATCATCCATCACACGTGTGGCATCAGAAGGAGATGATCACTCCTGGTGAAGAACCAGATGGTATCCGGTGGAAAACCAGCACCGTGAGTTTAAACAGCCTGCAATGGCCGCCATCTACGAGCTTGACCAAGTCCAGGTATTGATCATGGATGTGTTATCTCCAAACTCTGATCAAAAGGGGGGACTGATTTAGGAAATAATATTGGAGTTATTATTCCTTCTCCTTGAGCATACAGAATGTGACCCAGCTGGAGCTGGGCTCACAAGGGCTCACAAGGACTCACAAGGATACATCAACTGGGCCCTGAGGTATAAAGACAATAGCTAAGATAATCTTGGAAAACATCTTTTAGGGAAACTCTCACATAAAGCCCATCAAACAGAACACAAAAGACTTTCCACTCTTATCTTTTTCTATTAGCATTTAGTGAATAGAAATTTGTTGGACCAATGAAGACCCTCCTGACTCTCGTTACTGAAACCTGTACCAATGATTGTTAAGAAAAACAATTTAAAATGTAGGATCACAGTTTCTAGCCAAACTGAAAAGGCTAAGCTTTCAATGGTTTCGCCCATTTTTAATGTTAATATATACTGATGGCTCTGTAACTGTTCTTTGGACATGGCTGTGGCAGCATGCTTGTCTGTTTTCCCATTCTTGCCTATTCTGTAATATTCTATGGTCTTGGGCAGACATGGCTCTAGCAGCATGCTTGTCCGTTTTCCTACTTTTGTCTGTTCTGTGATATTTCCTTGGACTCGGGCAGACATAGCTCTAGCAGCATGATTGTCTGCTTCCCACTTTTGTCCTTTCTGAATACATGCCAAATAAAACTTTCCTTTTGCTTTAAAAAAAAAAAGAAGTAGATGATCACAGCCTCCCTAGACTGGTTTGATACAACAGGCAACTTTGGCTGGACTCGCTTAAGTGGTCCTGCCTTTGCACCTATGAAGACCTAAAAAGCAACACCTTCTCCATTTCATATATTAAGCCATCATCTTTGATGTTTTATCTTGATATATTTTACTCATTGAAAAGTCCTTAACTTATAGCCTGCTAACTTTTTCTAATAATAATATACAATTCAAACATATCTAGCTATCTCTTTAGTCAAACTACAAATAAATGACGAACCTAAGTTTGAAAGGGAGATGAAAAAGAATGTAAGGAAAGAAATACTGATAGCAGAATTTACAGTGTGATATCAAGAAAAGAGATTTTAAAAATTAAAAAGCAGATACTAGGACTCAAAAAGCATAGATAGCTGGGAACACTTAGCATACAGGCAAGCAACTAGCCATACCTTGGCAGGACCCGAGAAAAACAGTGTATAAAAACTGACTTTCAAAATGATAAATCTGATTAATTTTAAAAAAGTTTAAATTATGATTATATTCTTTGTTTTAAAAGGAGGGAAGCACAAAAACATTTAATAAAATTTCCAACAAAATTAAACAAAACTTAAACAGCTTGGGCACTTAAAGGTATAAGCTTCAACTATCTAGAAAATTCCATTCTATGAACAACTCCACTCCCCAACCTAGAGTCAGAAAAATGAGCTGCCTGTGCCTTTTGCTGCCTACTTCACATGGTCATTGGGAAAGTCCAATGAAATAACACTCTGAAATCACTTGGGAACCTGAAAAGTCCTATAAGCAATTATTAAACATTTTTTGTATCTGCTATTAATAATACAGAAGAAATCAAACAAATAGTCCAATTACGCTTTTTTTTCTTTTACTTTTTCCATCACTTTGGGACTCTCCTTGCTCTCACAATCACACCAAGCCAGCACATCCTCACCTCATCTCTAAGGGAAGGGTCCCTATACGCTACATCAGACAGCAAAGTCACCAAGCAGAAGCTGAAGTTCTCCGCAACTGGGAGGGCACCTGAAAGATGAAAAGACACAAAGCAGATCATCAGAAATGAGATAATGGGCCATGCCTGCTGGCCACCCAATTCAGTATTTCTCCTCTCACGTGGACTGCCAAAGGGCCAGGCTATCGTGGCTGCCCTCCTTGAGACGTGGGGCTAACACATTTGCTGGGAATACCCCACCTTTATTTTTAAAAATGTTTTGCTTCAATAAACGTCAATGTCTCCTAAGACAATTTATAGTTTGAGATTGCAGAGCCTCTCAACATAGCAGACTCCATTTTTTATTCCCTACCTAAATGAAAGTGAGAATCCAATCTTGTTAGAGTGTAAGACACTGTAAATGGAAGTTAACTGTCAAATACCTATTACTACACCTTTAAACTGAATAAAATGGTGTTTATATTTTCTTTTCTGCTTTATTTTAGCAAATGGGGAAAATCCTAAGAGCTTTCAAAGATTTGCTCTATTCTCCATAAGTTTTTAAGTCCTTCCCTACTAAGCCTTCTACCAGGGAGGTTCTTAGGAGCATGGCCATCAAGGTTGGGAAGGGATCACTACACCTGAAAGACCAAAAGCTAAGGAGCACGTCTATCAAATGAACCTTCAAAGTGTTAGAACCTTCAAACTGGCATCTAGGTCTAATCATTATTAAATATTTAATCAATTTTGAATATTGAATACTGAACAAAGGACATAACACTATTTTACAAATGCTATTTTATGAACTTACTCACAGTACATGGCAGAAAACTGTTACATTACTTCTGGCTTTTAATTTTAAAATGTCACCCTTGGCTCCTCCAGGTCTTTCTCCAGCTTGAGTGCGTATCCGCATCACCTGGAGGGCTTGGCAAAAGACAAACTGCCTGTTTCCCACCCCAAGATACTGATTCAGTAGATCTGATATGGGGATGATGTGCATTTCTCACAAGTGCTCAGGTGATGTTGATGCTGCTGGTCTAGAGATGACAGTTGCAGAACTACTACTCTAGAGTTTAAAAGCTTAAGTTGTTACTGCTGTTGTTAGCTGCCATCGAGTCGCCCCTGACTCGTGGTAACCTCATGCACAATGGGATTGGAGCACTGTGATCCATAGGGTTTTCAATGGCTGATGTTCTGAAGTAGATTGCCAAGCCTTTCTTCCTAGACCTTCTTAGTATGGAAGCTCTGCTGAAACCCCTTCAGCATCATAGCAACATGCCTCCACTGACAGATGATGATGGCTGTACATAAGGTGCATTGACTGGGAATCAAATCCAGATCTCCCACATGGAAAGCAAGACTTCTACCACTGAACCACCACTGCCCTCTAAAGCATAAGTAATACTGCCTTAAAAAAATATGTGAAATATTGTGCAATAATTAGAAATTTATGTCTCTAACAATGTTTAAATAATGCTAAAACTTTAATTTTAATATGAATTCATGTACACAGGAATGACATTTGTTTTGAAATTTAAAGAAAGAAAAACCCAATGCCACTGAGTTGACTCTGACTCATAGTGACCCTATAGGACAGAGCAGAACTGCCCCAACAGGGTTTCCAAGGAGTGCCTGGTGGATTCGAACTGTTGACGTTTTGGTTGGAGGCGAGCTCTTAACCACTGTGCCATCAGGGCTCCAAAAAAAAAAAAAAAGAAAAGAAAACACCATCAAAACCTACTAGTATTCTATTTCTTCCCAAATCACATAACACAGTAGTGGACACAGATGTTTAACTTTTTAGAAACAGCACTCCCTCTATTTGCATTTGTGGACCCTCAAACTTCAGAATGCATACATAATTTTGGTGGCAGGTACCAAAAGAGTCTGTCAGTTTTCGTCATGGTAGGCCACCAGAAATGAGGAGAAGCCAAAGTTCAAGAGGAATACAGGTACAGGTAGATGTTCATTAGCTAAACAGACTGAGTCCACCCAACAAACCAGGGCTATTCCACCAACAAAAAGGATTACGGTCTTCTTTACAGGCACCAACCCCGGCTATAGGCAAAGGTGGGCCACAAGTCTAACGGAGGAAGACCACAAGGAAACTTCAGTCTCATGGGTTGTGAACCCTAAAATGGTGGAGATCTTCCAAGCTGATTTTGGAATCTCTGGAAATCAGTATGCGAGAGCATCAGCGTTTTAAGTGTTCTAGCACAAATGCTTGGCAGATAGTGGAACTATGTAAATATTTTTGAAGGAAAGAAGGGAGGGAGGGGGGGATGGAAAAGGTAAGAAAGGGGAAAGAGGAAAAGACTATTTTACCTTTCCCTTTGATCTTGAAGAAAAATCAAAACACAAGTTAAAAAGAAAGACATACTTAGTGGTATCTCATTGTGGTTTTGATTTGCATTTCTCTGATGACTAATAATACTGAGTATCTTTTCAGGTGCTTATTGGCCATTTGTATATCTCCTCTGTAAAAATGTCTGTTTAGATTTTTGTCCATTTTAAAACTGGGTTGTCTTTTCACTATTGAGTTATAAGTGTTCTTTATGTATTCTGGATACAAGCCCCTTACCAGATATATGAATTGCAAACATTTTCTCCCATTCTATGGGTTATCTTTTCACTTTCTTTTTTTTTTTTTATCAAAATTTTAGTTCCACATTCCATGAAAATGAGTAATGGTTCCTTTTAATAACTATAAAATTGAATGGAAGAAGAAAAATAAGGTTCAAACAGCACACACGGCACTTGCTCATGTTGGGTGTTACAGCATTAGGTATACGCAGTACATTGCTATAACCAGGCAAACATATTTCTGTCCATTTTCCCTAGGTGCAGCCACAATCGCTGTTGCTCATGTCCAACTTCCAAGTGTAATATGGTTGTGCTTGCTTTGTTGGAGTTCAGGCCACATGAGGAGCTGCAGCTGATAGAATGCAGTTCAGTTTTGCAGCCTCTTTACTACAAGGTAGCACACCAGAAGGGGCCCGAAGTCTCTTTTGAGTTAAGTATAAGTGCCAGAGTAGACACAGGTGATTTAACTTCTTCACATGGACCACGTATCATCTTAGGGGTTAGAGGCTGATGCGTGCTGAATTCACCCAACAATCCAATTCAATAAAATCTTTATGGTAGGTACTAGGTGCTTCAAGATTTCTTATGCTTCCTGTGTTCTGTCTTTCTTCATTAGAATACATGCTCTATAAGAGCAGGCATTTTTATTTTTTTTACTGCTATATTCTAAATGCTTACTACAATGCCTGCAAAGAGTACGTGTTCAATAAATTTTTTTTGTGTTAGTTAATTAACTTTCGTCCCTCGATATGGCTAAATGAGAGGAATTCCCTGTCCCAGTAATATGAAATGGAGCCCCTGGGTGCAAATGATTAACACACTCAACTGCTAAATGAAAGATGGGAGGTTTGAGTCCATCCAGGGATCTTTTCACTTTCTTCGTGATGTCCTTGGAGCACAAAAGATTTTGTCAATTAAGGGTAAGAGTTGAACAACTTGATGAGTGCAACTGATATCACTAAATTGTACACCAGAAAAAGAGCAAAATAACAAATACTGTGGTACATATAATTTTGCAACAGCAACCCAAAAAAAAAAGAGGCTAAAGTTGCTGATACTACTTAGAGGTACATTCAAACACCTGATGGGATTAGTTGTGTTGGTTGAAAGGTTCAGGACCATGGCTTCATGGACTGTCCAGTCAATTAGCCTAGTACTATTTTTAGAGTTTCTGTTCCACTACCTAGTTCGATGAGTAGTGCCTAGGACTTACAAGCTTGCCAGACGCCACCCAAAATACAAATGAGTCTCTATTCACCTGAAGCAGCAAAGGAAGGAGGAAATCCAGGAACTGGAGAAGGAACAAGACTGCAGGTGTAACTACCTCCATGAACTACTGCCTCCTTTGCTATAGACCAGGAGAACTGGATGGTGCCCGGCTACCATTACTGAACATTTTGATCAAGGAATCACAGATGAATCCTTATTAAAAGGGAAAAAAATGTGGAACAGAATTTTAAATTATTACAGAATCCACACTTACTGGACTATTGCGACTGCAGAAACCCCCAAATCTATCACACTGAGAAAATCTTCAAACCCAGCTGAGAAAATCTTCAAATCGTGAGCCAAAATTACGCCCAAAGACATCTTTAAACTAAACAACGGTTTAGCTAAATTAGTAAAGAATGTTCGCCATAAGCATTTCGTTCTTTTAAAAAATTATCTATATAAAATAAAACTGAGAACAGTAACTCTAAAGCATAGATGAGAAGTTCAGGAGGCAGTGAGTCTAAGTAAATGGTGATGAAACAATATGAGCAGACACGGTGAGAATGGTGACACAACATGAAGAATGCAACCAATGTTATTGAATTATATACGCAGAAATTGTTTAATGGGTGTACTACTGTGTATATTTTCACCAAAATTAAAATTTAAAAAAAAAATTTAATTTTGGCCAATTTATCTTTTTTTTTCCTTTTGTTGCTTCTGCTTTTGATGTCATATCTAAGAATCCTTTCCCAAATCCAAGGTGATAAAGACTTGTGTTTTTTTCTAAGAGCTTTATGGTTTTAGCTCTAATATTTAGGTCTTTGAGTTAATTTTTGTATGTGGTATGAGGTAGGGGTCCAACTTCATTCTTCTGCATGTGGAAATTCAGTTGTAGCAGAACCATTTGTTGAAAAGATTCTTCTTTCCTCCATTGCATGGTCCTGGCACCACTGTTGAAAATCAACTGATCATAGATGTGTGGGTTTATTTCTGGACTTTTAATTCTATTCCACTGATCTATATGTCTATTCTTGTGTCAGTACCACACAGTCTTGATTACTATTGATTTAGTTTTGAAATTGGGAAGTGTGAGTTCTCCTACTTTGTTCTTTTTCAAGATTGTTTTAGCTATTCTTGGTCCCTTGCAATTCCATATGAATTTTAGAATCAGCCTATCAATTTCTATAACGAAGTCAGCTGGGATTCTGATGAGGACTGCATTGAATCTTTCGATCAGTTTGGGGAGCACTGACATCTTAATATTAAGTCTTTTAATCCATGAACACAGGATGTCTTTCTACTTATTTAGGTCTTCTTTAATTTCTTTCAGCAATTTTTTATTGTTCTCAGTGTACAAGTCTGGTACCTCACTGGTTAAATTTATTCCAAGTATATCTTATTCTTTTTGATACTACTGTAAATGTTTTAATTTCCTTTTCAGATTGTTCATTGCTAATGTACTGAAATACAACTGAATTTTGTGTGTTGATCTTGTACCTGCAACTCATAGTATCAGTGGAGAAACTGGAGAAGTAAACTCTCAAAATGAGCAGGAACCAAAGAAGGCCAAGATGCCAATGGCACTGCTACCACTAAGTATTCAATGTCCCTAATATTCCTAGGCTCTCTGATGGCTACTTCTACTGTGAGTTATTTCTCCATTGTCTCCTTAAAATTTAAAGTCAAAATCAAAACCACAACAAGATACCACTTCACACCTACCAGGATGGCTAAAATCAAAAAGCTCGATAATAACAAGGGTTGTAGCGAATATGGAGAAGTTAGAACTCTCATACACTGATGGTAGGAATGTAAAATGGTACAGCTCCTTTGGAAAACAGTCTGACAGTTCCTCAAACAATTAAACACAGAATTACCATGACCTAGCAGTTCCACTTATACATATATACCCAAGAGAAATGAAAATATTTGTCCAAAGAAACCTGTACATGAATATTTATAGCAGCATTATTCATAATAGCCAAAAGGTAGAAACAACTCAAATGTCCATCAACTGAAAAATGGATAAACAAAATGTGGTATATCCATACAATGAAATATTACTCAACCATAAAAAGAAAAAATACTGATACATGCTAAAACATGGATGAATCTTGAAAACATTATGCCAAGTGAAATAAGCCAGTCACAAAAGACCACATATTATATGAAGTCCAGGAGTTAGAAACCTCTAGAGACAGAAAACGGATTGGTAATTGTTTACAGCTGGGGGTGGGGTGATGGTGGTTGGGAAATAGGGGGTTAATAGTTAAAGGGTATATGAGGGTTCTTTTTGAGGTGATGAAAACGTTCTAAAATTGACTGTGGTGACAGTTACACATAACTGTGAATATACTAAAAACACTGAATTGTACACTTTAAGTGGGTGAACTGCATGATATGTGAATTAACTCTCAATCAAGCTATTTATAAAAAGGAAAAATACACATGAATTTACTATATTTCTAAAAGTGCAGAGTTTGAGACTTAGCAATAGCAGTAAAGTGATAAAACTATTTATAATGAACACTGTGGTCGAGTCCCAACATCCGTGGCACTCTTCTCTTTGAGCAGCAGCAATGCCACCTGGAGAACTGACCTCAATGCCACAAGAACCAAAAACCCACTGCCATCGAGTCGATTCCAATTCATAGCAACCCTAGCACTGTCCCCATAGGGTTTCCAAGGCTGTAAATCTTCACGGAAGCAGA
This sequence comes from Trichechus manatus latirostris, assembly GCF_000243295.1. Classification (NCBI taxonomy): domain Eukaryota; kingdom Metazoa; phylum Chordata; class Mammalia; order Sirenia; family Trichechidae; genus Trichechus; species Trichechus manatus. The sequence goes on along the minus strand of NW_004444093.1, from coordinate 5,608,459 downwards.
CTGCCACATCTTTCTACAATGGAGCAGCTGATGGGTTCAAACCACTGACCTTTCAGCTAGCAGCAGAGTATTTTAACCACTGTGCCACTAAGGCTCCATCACTCCACGAGGGAGCCTCCCAATCTAAGGGTAATTGAGACTGGCTGGGGGATGGGCAGGTAACCCAATTCTGGCAAATGAGACATGAGACAAGGTTCCTGAAGGTCTCAATGTTCTCGTTCACTCTCAATACAATGGAAAACCTGCCTACTTAGTCCTGCCTCGCCCTCCTTGGCTCATGTGCTGTGGACATGAGTAAACTCAGCCCACACTGCAGCAGACAGTCATCCTACAGCAGGAGATACACCAGCTAGAACCATCCTAACTATACCTGATCCTTACAGAGCACAGAACATATATACTCAGGGAAAATATTACACAAAATTACCTCTGCCCTTCCGAGCTGTGCTTTCTTCTACCCAATATACTTTGGGAAGACCTTTGAGAAGCCGAAGAAGGTAAGGAACAATGGAAGCTTTGTGCTAAAAGAGAAAGATCACGTTTAATGAAACATATCACTAGTATCTTTTCAGCGTAAGTTAACCCCAAAGCAAAGTAAGGCACATCCACATCCTAATCATCTCAAAGATTCTTCAGGGATAATGTAAACTGCACGTAAATTCACACAGCATCTCAACACTCTTCTTTTCCTGCAGTGGAGTCCGAGCTCTGTCAGGTCCAAGTGAAGAGGTCTAACCTGTCCTTCTGGAGCTCAAGGTCTGCAGTGGCTCTGGCCACCACTGGAGCCGGGCCCTTACAAGGGGCTATCCAGAAGAAGGTTATATGTGTGCATATATACTCAAAACTGTGTACATCGAGAGAAGCACTGATAGCCCCCAACCCCATCAACAGACCCCAGGTAAGAGCTTCTGGACTGAGTGATGCTTCTGTTGTTCATGGCCTTTGTCCACTTTCCTTTTTTCTTTTTTTTTTTTACATTTTCTCCTTCATGTTTCCTCTTGCTCTTCTCAGATTACACATTAGACTTTATAGCCAATTATTAGCTCGATGGAAAAATTATTTTCTTCTAGTTTCCAAACTAGCCAATCAACATATAACTTCATAATCTTCCATCGTTGGCTGTTTTATTTCCCTATTTATAGTTGCTCCAGATAAGGGGAATACTATTTAATGTTCTGAAATACTAAAAAGAAAACCATGTGGTATAAGCACTATGCATTTTTAAGAACTATCTATATGGGATCAAAGTGACAACAGAAATTCGAAAGATTAGATAGGAATCTTAGGGGGCAGTGAGTTTATGTTAATGGGGGGTGTGAATGTGTAAAAATGGCGATGTGGGTTGTCGGACCTCCTCATCTAACTTCACAAGGGGGGAGGAAAATTATTATCAGCATCAAAAGCCCACAGCTGATTGCTAGGAGGTGGAGGTCAGACATATCTCCACCCTCTAACTTTTTTACCAATTCTGATACCAGCCATCTCTCCCATAGCAGTCTCTGTTTCTCTGCTGGGTTCAATAACTCATTGCAATGGACACAAAGAACTCACAGACCATACTCACAGTTATGGGGTTTATTAGGGAAGTAACAGGTGTCTTAGATATCTAAAACTAAAAACCAAACCAACTACCACTGAGTCGATTCTGACACATAGTGACCCCCTAGAGTTTCCAAGGCTGTAAATCTCTACAGAAGCAGACTGCAACATCTTCCTCCCACAGAGCAGCTGGTGTTTTCAAACCGCTGACCTTTCAGTTAGCAGTCATGGCTTTAACCACTGCACCACCAGGGCTTCTTCTTAGTTATCTAGTGCTGCTGTAACAGAAATAGCACAAGTGGGTGGCTTTAACAAACCTAAATTTATTTTCTCACAGTCTAGGAGGCTAGAAGTCTGAATTCAGGGTACCAGCAGTAGAGGAAGGCTATGTCTCTCCGTCAGCTCTCGAGAATGGTCCTTATCTCTTTGAGTTTTTGCTCCTGAGCAATCTTCATGTGGCTTGGCATCTCTCTTCTCCTGGGTCTAGGAGGTTCTCAGCACAGGAACCCCAGGTCCAAAGGATGCACTCTGCCCCCGGCTCTTCTTTCTTGGGGGTAGTGAGATCCTTCCCCTCTCGGCTTGCTTCTGTCTCCTTATATCTCTTATGTGTGTGTATATACATATATATAACTGGCAGCTTCCACTGAGCCTCAAGGACACCAGGATATATATAGTTAAGTCACTAAATTACAGGGTAGTCTGTTATTCCACAACAGGTAACTGGAACAAATAGGGAATTTTTCTCTAGCAAAAACAGATGGCTCTTTCCTATAGAAAGAGTTACGGTTTTTGTAGCACATTGTGAGTAAAACCACCTCTGGCCACAGGTGCTGCCAAGGCAGCATCCTGACTGGACAAAGACGAGGTCAATGCCACAGCCCATCCCAGACAGAGGGAAGTCATGTAAACTTTCCTAACATACCACAATTAAACTTGGAATTAAACAATGATTCTCAGTAATGATAAAAAGAGATAGATAATACATTATCCATCCAGTGATCAATTATTTGCTTCAATTAGCCTCTGTTGTTGTTGTTGTTGTGTGCCGTTGAGTTGATTCTGACTAACAGCCCTGGTGGCACAGTGGTTAAGAGCTCAGGCTGCTAACCAAAAAGGTCGGCACTTCAGATTTACCAGCTGCTCCCTGGAAACCCTGTGGGGTAGTTCTACTCTGTCCTATAGGGTTGCTATGAGTCAGAATCAACTCTACAGCAACGGGTTTTCATATGACAAGGCAGAACTACCCCATAGGGCTTCCTAGGCTATAATCTTTACGGGAGCAGATTGTCAGATCTTTTCTTCTGTGAAGTCATAAATACAAAAAATAATAGCCACACCATTTTCTGTTGGAGCTACAAAGTTGGTTTTTAAATCCCTCTCAAAAGGTACATTAAATATATTCTAAAACTTAATTTATATCTAACTCAGTTCTGAAAAATTATCTTAAATAATACTGTCCTTTTGGAAGGAAAGAAATGGTTACACAGATTCTGCCTAGTGTTTTACCTGGAACTGAAATCAAGTAAATTCTAGAAGGCACATAATTACTTCACAAAGTATTTTACATGTTCTGCTCACTCCACCCTCAAAAAAAAAAAAAAACTTTATTTTTAACTTCACAATATATTCACACAGTTCTCAACACAGATTTACATAAGCTATACAGTAAGAAATATCATTCCCATCTGTTCCATCGCCCTCCCTTCAACCACTTTTATTAGGGTCCTATACATGCTTCTAATATTTTTATACAAATACAAGCAAATACAGATTTAAATTCTAAGTATCCTCCCCTTTTACAATGCAGAAATACTTTTAATTTAATGAAGACCTACCTGTAGATCTGACTCAATGAGAAAAACACCCAGTGCAATAACCGCATCTCTCCGCCTTTCATCTAGTTGGAAGATCCCGTGGAAATCCACTGGGCACATGCAAAGCAGCTTTTGGACCTAGGAAATAAGACCGAAAACCGAGAAGATATAAGCCCACATTCAGAATAAACCGATACCACCAAAAGTCAGTGAATCTACATAACCCATATGTCACTTTTTTTTCAATAAAAAGATCATAGAAAGGATTATCTCCAGCTTTTGAAATGATACACACATCCCCAAAAAACATACACTTTGAGGAACCTGGGCCCAAAAATGAAAATGACTTCCACACAAAGGAGGTGAAGCACCTGGGCCATCACTTCCTAGCAGTGTGCCTTTGGGCCAGTTACCCAAATCTACCCACAGGAACTACACCTACCCTTAAGGCTCTTTTTTAAAGTATATAAAGCACTTAGGACTGTGCACAGTACACACCAAGTACTCAATAAACAACACCTATTGTCACTGGATATGCCATAATGGTGGTGAGCAAGCAGGACAAAAATCAGTAACTTAAGACACAAATGGAAACATTAGGACCATCTTCCAAAACAACCAAGAGCAAATGTCTGCCATAAAGGAACTAAAAATTTGAACTTACTATAAAAAGAAAAACAGGTGATGCAATCTAGACAATCTATGCCACAAAAAGTACTGAACAAGGCAGTAAGAAATACCAGGAGGCCCTGGCCTTGCTGTGTCGCTGCAGCCCCAAAGGAGAAGTCACTTACTGACATTTGTGTTGTCGTGGTAGAATATGCTAAAAGTTAAGAAAATCAAGTGTATTGCTTGGCACTTGTACTGAAAATGCATTAATTAATTATGACTATAGTCCCTAGAGTCCCAGTGGTGCAGTGGTTAAGAGCTCAGCTGCTAACCACAGCACTGGCAGTTCAAATCCCACCAGCTGCTCCTTGGAAACCCTATGGGGCAGTTCTACTCTGTCCTATAGGATCGCTATGAGTTGTGATCAACTCGACAGCAATAGGTTTGGTTGGTTTTTTACAGTCCGTGGAAGGAGGCCTGGTGGTACAGCAGTTAAAGTGCTTGGCTGCTAACCAAAAGGTCAGGAGTTCGAACCCACTAGCTGCTCTGTGGGAGAAAGATGTGGCAGTCTGCTTCCATAAAGATTAACAGCCTTGAAAACCCTATGGGGCAGTTCTACCCTGTCCCATAGGGTCGCCGAGTCAGAATCAACTCAATAGCAGTGGATTTGGTTTTCGCTACAGTCCCCGAGTAGTGCAAATGGTTAAGTGCTTCACTACTAGCTGAAAGGCTGGCAGTTCGAACCCAACCAGAGGTTCTTGGGAAGACAGGCCTGGCGATCTGCTTCTGAAAGTTCACAGCCTTGAGAACCCTATGGAGCACAGTTCTACTGTGCACACATGGGGTCACTATGAGTTGGAATTGACTGGACAGAAACTAACAATAATAACATAATTTAAAAAAGAAAACAAATTGCTTTATGTGCTCTTTATTTTAAAAGGGCAGGCACAAAGGGACAACAGGCCTGAAAGGAAAGATCTTATAACCTGACTGTAACAGATTGAATTCTGTTCCCCAAAAATACATGTCAACTTGGGTACTCCATGACTCCCAGTATTGTATGACTGCCCACCATTTTCTCATCTGAAGTGATTTTTCTATATGCTGTAAATCCCACCTCTACATTGTTAATAAGGTGGGATTAGCAGCAGTTACGTTAATGAGGCAGGACTCAGTCTAAAAGATTAAGTTGTGTTTTAAGCCAATCTCTTTGAGATATAAAACAGAGGAGCAAGGAGGGGGGACCTCACACGACCAAGAAAGCAGCACCAGGAGCAGAGCATATCTTTTGGACCTGGGGTTCCTGTGCTAAGAAGCTCTCAGAACAGGGGAAGATTTATGATAAAGACCTTCCCCCAGAAGCGACAGAGACGGAAAGCCTTCCCCTAGAGCTGGCACCCTGAATACAGAATTCTAGCCTCCTAGACTGTGAGAGAATAAATTTCCCTTTGTTAAAGCCACTCACTTGTGGTATTTCTGTTATAGCAGCACTAGATAACAAAGATAGAATTTGGTACTGAGAGTGGCGTGCTGCTCTAACAGATACCTAAAATGTGGAAGCAGTTTTGAAACTGTGAATGGATAAAGGCTAGAAGAGTTTTAAAGTGCCTAAAAGTAAAAGCCAAGATTGCCTTGAAGAGACTGCTGGTGGAATTATGGACATCAGACAATTCTGGTGAAGACTCAGATGGAAATGAGCAGAGCTGTTATACTGGTGACCACACAGATGCCAAGAAGCAGCAGCAAAGAACCTGCAGCAGCAGAACCAGAAGACCAGCACAAAATGGCGCTGGAGCCAACCCACAGAGCGGAGTGAGACAGCTGGGAGCCTTCCAGCCAAAGATTACTGGCAAAGTAGGGTATCTCCAGGCACTTATCCGTGGAGCTACAGAGCTTTGGAACACTTGCCCAAGCAGGGCAGATGGCAAGGCCCGAGGGGCCAAGAGGCCAAGGAACCAGGAAGCAGAAGCTGAAGTGACAAGGAACACAGGAAGCAGAGCTGCCTCAGTCTCATTGGGTAGGGCCATAACCTCCGAGGTCTCAAAGGGTAGAGCAGACATCCCCCGAAGCTAAAGCGGCACAGTTGCCTTTCTAGTGGGCCTGAAAGTCAGAGCTGAAGCCCAGGGCTGAGGGGCCTCCACTCAGAATGTGGAGAATGTGGCCAACGCCCAGAGTCTGGAGGGCAGGGCATTGTATAAATGGTCTCAGAGAACAGAGGATTATTTCCAAGCCTAGAGGGCTAATGTAATGTGTCCTGCTGACTTGCTTGGTGCCTGTTATCCCTTCTTTCCCTCCAATTTCTCCCATTTATAATGGAAATGTCTAGCTTGTGCCTGTTCCACCATTGTACTTTGGAAGCAGATAACTTATATTCCAGATTTCACAGATGAAAAGGAATTTTTGGATTTTGGACTTGGAGTTAAGACTTTTGCTATGATATGTTGGGGTGAATATGTTTTACATGTGACAAGGACATGAATTTTTGGGAGCCAAAGGGTGGAATGTCATGGATTGAACTGTGTACCCCAAAAATACATGTCACCTTGGCTAGGCCATGATTCTCAGTATTCTGTGATTGTCCACCATTTTGTCATCTGATGCGATTTTCCTATGTGTTGTAAATCATAACTCTATGATGTTAATGACGTGGGATAAGTAGCTGTTATGTTAATGAGGCAAGACTCAATCTACAAGATTAGCTTGTGTTTTAAACCAATCTCTTTTGAGATATGAAAGAGAGAAGTGAGCAGAGAGGGGGGTGGACTTCATACCACCAAGAAAGCAGTGCCAGGAGCAGAGTGTGTCTTTTGGACCCAGGGTTCCTGCCCTGAGAAGCTCCCAGACCAGAGGAAGATTGATGACAAGGACCTTCCCCTAGAACCGACACAGAGAGAAAGCCTTCTCCTAGAGCTGGCACCCTAAATTTGAACTGCCAGCCTCCTAGACTGTGAGAGAATAAATTTCTCTCTGTTAAAGCCATCCACTTGTGGTGTTTCTATTATAGCAGCACTAGATTACTAAGACACTGACCAAAGGTGCTGTCAAGTTGACCCTGACTCATGGCAACCCACGTGTGTCAGAGTAGAACTGTGACTCTTAGGGTTTTCAATGGCTGACTTTTTGGCAGTAGTTCACCAGGCCTTTCTTCCGAGGTGCCTCTGAGTGGACTTGACCCTCCAACCTTTGGGTTAGCAGCTGAGTGCATTAACCATTTGCACCACCCAGGACTCCTTACAACCTGAAGAGAGGCCATATTTTTTATCTAATAATTTTCCTTCTAGGAATAATTTTACAGAACTAGTCAGAAAGTCAAGCAAAGGTTATATAAATATATATTTATCTCCATGTTATGTATAATAATAAAAAACTTCAAACAATCTAAATATTCAAATTAAGAGAATAGTTAAGTAAATTATTATTTAATTATTGATTCAATCCAATAACTGATAAAATATTAGGCTGAACCACGTGAAATTGCTGATATTCAATCATTTTTGATCCACAAAAATGATGTTGAGTTCAATCTAATACTGCAGAGATATTAAAAATGGCATTTTCCAAATGTTTAGGGGACACTGAGATTCTGTTAAGGGTGACAGAAAAATTCAGGAAAGGTTACTAGTGATGGCTGAAAACAGGATGAATATAATTAATGTCCCTGAAACGTACATGCAAAGATTATACAAATGGCAAATATTTGTTGCCTATATATTTATACTAAAGATATTAAAAAAAAACTTTGACAAAAAATAATAAAGTGTTTTTCTTAGATAATGACAGGGAAAAATGCTCTAAATGTCTGTAAACCCATGAGAGGAATAACCTTAATTACTGTATCTAGAAAAAATACTGGAATAAAATATATCAAAATGTTAATAGTTTTGAGAGAGAGGATGACCAGTGATTTTACTTTTCTTCTTTGTGTTCTTCTGTATTTTCCAAAATATGTTCCATGGGAAAATATTACACATATAATCAGGAAAAAAGTCCAGTACATAAAAATAAAAATATATACGTATGAAAAATAACTCCTTAGGTGGCTAAGAGACACATGAAGAAATGCTTGCAATCATTAGCCATTAGAGAAATGCAAATCAAAACTTCGATGAGATACCATCTCACCCTGACAATACTGACACTAATCAAAAAAACAAAATAATAAACGTTGGAGAGGTTGCGGGGAGATTGGAACTCTTAAGCACTGCTGGCAAGAATGTAAAATGGTATAACCACTACGGAAAATGATATGGCGACTCCTTAAAAAGCAAAAATAGAAATACCATACAATTCAGCAATCCCACTCCTGGGACTATACCCTAGAGAAATAAGAGCCGTCACATGAATAGACACGTACACACCCATAGACACGTACACACCCATGTTCAGTGCAGTACTATTCACAATAGCAAAAAGATGGAAACAACCTAAGTGCCCATCAACAGATGAATGGATAAACTACGGTACATACACACAATGGAATACTACACAACAATAAAGAACAATGATGAATCCATGCAACATTTAACAACATGGACGAATACGGAGGGCATTATGCTGAGTGAAATAAGTCAGTCACAAAAGGACAAATATTATATGAGACCACTATTATAAAAACTCAAGAAAAGGTTTACACACAGAAAAAAACATTCTTTGATGGTTACAAAGGTGGGGAGGGGTGGGGCGGGCAAATCACTAACTAGATTGTAGACAAGTGTCAACTTTGCTAAAGGGAAAGACAACACACAATAACGGGGAAGTCAGTATAACTTGACCAAGGCAAAGTCATAGAAGTTTCCTAGACACATCCAAACACCTTGAGGGACTGAGTTGCTGGGGCTGAGGGCTAGGGACCATAGTCTCAGGGGATATCTAGGTCAACTGGGATAACATAGTTCATAAAGAAAATGCTCTACATCCTACTTTGATGAGTAGTGTCTTGGGCCTTAAAAGCTCGCAAGCAGCCATCTAAGATACGCTTATTGGTCCCATCCCATCCTGAGCAAAGGACAATGAAGAAAACCAAAGACACAAGGAAAATATTAGTGCAAAGGACTAATGGACCACATGAACCACAGTCTCCACCAGCCTGAGCCCAGAAGAACTAGATAGTGCCTGGCTACCACCACCAACTATTCTGACAAGGATCACAATAGAAAGTCCCGGGCAGAAAGGGAAAAAATGTAGAACAAAATTCAAATTCATAAAAAAAGACCAGACTTACTGGTCTGACGGAGACTGGAGGAACCTCCAAGACTATGGCCCCTGGACATCCTGCTAACTCAGAATTGAAGCCACTACCAAAGCCCACTTTCCAAACAAAGATCAGACAGGCCTATAAAACAAACAATAACACACGTGATGGCATGCTTCTTAGTTCAGTCAAATATGTGAGACCAAACGGGCAACTCCTGTCCAAAAGCAAGACAAGAAGTCCAGAAGGGACAGGAAAACTGGATGAATGGACACGGGAACCTGGGGGGGAAAAGGAAAGGGGGAGAGTGCTGTCACATTGCAGGGATCACAACCGATGCCACAAAACAATATATATATATAAATTTTTTAATGAGAAACTAACTTGAGCTGTAAACTTTCACCTAAAGCACAATAAATTTTTTAAAAAAATAAAAGTAAATGGGAATAAGTTAAAAAAAAAAAATTCCATGCTTCCTGATTAAATCCCTAGGTGAAAGAGCATAAAGTAACAGTCAACAGAGGAACAGTTGCTGAATTCCACTCTTCCTCAGTGCTCCTCCATTAAGAGAACATGCTCCACCATCAAAGGGGTAAATAAAATACACAGAGAGAGCGTCACACCAACCACAACAGAGTGACAATGCCACTTTAAAGGCATTCGCGGTGAATCACACTCTTATCTGGAAAGAACAAGTCATGGGTCTGAAAGCCTCCCTACAAATAAGAAATCTAAAGGAGGAGGCTTTATATCAGAATGAGTCACTAAGATCCAAAGAACATTGATTAATGAATCAACATAAGACTGGAGGAAAGAATCTGGTCTGTATCAAAGTCCCTACACCTTGCCCTGTCCTGTGCAATATGTTATCACTCCCTGCTCGAACACATAGAATCAGATCAGGCCACATACCTGCAAAGGGAATCAAATATGCTAGAGGACAGACTGGAGACTGAGAATAAAACTGTCACAATATCATTATTAAATGTGGAAAAGACGTTAACTGCACAGAACAAGATTAACTTACCAATACCCAATCACAATCACACTTAAAATTCTAAATATTTTTGTCTTCAGTTTGCTTCTTTGAGGGCAGCATACGGAGCATGTTTTGTTTTTCTGCTGTATATGAATAAACTTAATATTGACCATTTTTAGCAGAGCAACATGTACATGGACTGTGGCACTGAGTCTCAGCCACCTCTAAGGCTGGTGTAAGGAATGGACAAGATTATGTAGTGCCAGCCAAAGGTGCAGTCATCACTGGGAGGTCAGGACCCACTTCATGGTACATGGTAAGCATTTTCTATGCTATTGCTCTTCAATAATGTCTTTCAAGTGGCTATAAAGAGTCCATCCAGTGACTATGCTTTTAATGCATTCAGTCACTATTTACTGGCACCGAGTCCACACTGGGCAGTGTGCCAGGTGCTGTGGTTACAGAGTAAGCAGGGTGGACGAGGGTCCCTGCGTCGCTCCAGACAGGGACAAATAAACCAGACAAACAGCAGAGATGTGACAGTACCTGGGAGGCTACACTCAACATAGAGATTAGGGAAGGCCTCTCTGAAAAGGCGTCTGAAGTTGAGAACTGACTAAGAAGGAATCGGTCAAGCCAAACTGGGAAAGAGATTTTCAGGCAGAGGCCACTGTGGCAGCAGCAGTGGCAGCACAGTGGGATAGGGAGAGCAAGGACCAGAAGTCCAAGTGGCTGGCAGGGCCTATGCCCGCAGGGCTCCACAGGCCAGGTCGGGAGTGTGAACTGTACTCTAAAAGCAACAGGAGACCAGAGCTGCAGGGCATGCAGGGCCTAAAGGATGAGCAACTAAAAGATTAGAAGCAGCCCTCTGGCTGCCACCTAGAGACTGGATTGTGGAGGACAACAGTGAAACCAGAGACCAGTCAGGAAAGGCCTGCAGCAGTCCAGGCAAAAAAGATGGCAGTGTCAGCACAGGCAGTGTCTTAGCAGAGGCTGAAACAGACCACATCGGGATGTGTTACGGAAGAAGACTTTAGAAGGACGTGATGGTGGACAGGATGTGGAAGTGAGGGAAAGGTTATTTTAGACGACTCTTTGTCATGTTTTAATACTGCCACACTAGAAAGTATATAATGAAGGGCATCCAGGATGATGTGAGGTCTACAAACCTTCCTACAAGGACTGGCTGAAGGAACATTTAGCCTAGAGACAATCAAGTTTAAGGTAAATACTAGTCTTTCCGTATTTGAAGGGTTCCAATTAACATCAACCCACTACCCGTCTGTCAGTCTGTCATAATGTAGTGGCTTGCATGTTGCTGTGATGCTGGAACTGTGCCACCAGTATTTCACATACCAGCATGTCCTTTGGACCCAAGGTCCTGTGCTGAGAAGCTCCTTGACCAGAAAAAATTGATGACAAGGACGTTCCCCCAAAGCTGATGGGGAGAGAAAGCCTTCCTCTGGAGCTAGTGCCCTGAATTTGGACTTCTAGCCTCCTAGACTGTGAAAGAATAAATTTCTCTTTGTTAAAGCCATCCATTTGTGGTATTTCTGTCATAGCAGCACTAGATAACAAAGACAGAATCTGGTACTGAGAGTGGGGTGCTGCTCTAACAGGTACCTAAAATGTGGAAGATTTGAAACTGTGAATGGCTAGAGGCTGGAAGAGTTTTAAAGTACCTAACAGTAAAAGCCTAGATTGCCTTCAAGAGACTGTTGGTGGAATTACAGACAGCTGACAATTCTGGTGAGGACTCAGAAGGAAGTAAAGTGAGCTGTAATACTGGAAGATGGTGCAGACGGCAAGAAGCAGCAGCAGAAAAATGGCAGCAACAGAGAAACGGCAGCAGCAGAACCAGGAGACCAGTGTGAGACAGCGCTGGAGCTGACCCATGGAGCGATAGAGCTGAGTGCCTTTGTGCAGGAGGCTTCCTGGGGGAGTGGGGTGCCTCCAGGCACTTATCGGTGAAGCTAGGCTTGCTGATCCAGGGAGCAAGAGAGCTGAGTGCCTTCTGACCGAGGTTTACTGGCAGAGTAGGATGCCTCCAGGCACTTATCCATGGAGCTAAAGAGCTTTAGAACACTTGCCTCAGCAGAGTAGATGCAGGCGGCAAGGCCCGAGGGTCCAAGAGGCCAAGGAACCAGGAAGCAGAAGCTGAAGAGGCAAGGAACACAGGAAGCAGAGTTGCCTAGGGTGGAGTCGCCACTCAAATGCACTAGGAGAATGAGGCCACCCAAATTTGAGGGAGCAGAGTTGCTGTTCCAGTGGGCCTGAAAGGCGGAGCTGCAACCCAGGGCTGAGGGGCTTCCACTCAGAATCTGTAAAGTGTGGCCAATACCTTGATTCTGGAAGTCAGGGCCACTGTATAAACAGTCTCAGAGAACAGGATTATTTTCAAGCCTTGAGGGCTAATGTAATGTGTTCTGCTGACTTGCTTGGTGACTGTTATCCTTTCTTTCCCTCCAGTTTCTCCCATTTATAATGGAAATGTCAAGCTTGTGCCTTTTCCACCATTGTACTTTAGAAGCAGATACTGTACTTTGGAAGCAGATAACTTGTATTCCAGATTTCACAGATGAAGAGGAATTTTTGGGTTTTGGAGTTGATTTAACACTTTTGCTATACGATGGGGGTGAAGGTGTTTTACATATGACAAGGACATGAATTTTGGGGGGCCAAAGGGTTAGAATGTCATGGATTGAAACGTATCCCCCAAAAATATCTGTCAACCTGGCTATGCCATGATTCCCAGTCTTGTGTGATTTTCCTATGTGTAGTAAATCCTATTTCTATGATGTTAATGAGATGGGATTAGTGGCAGTTATGTTAATAAGGCAAGACTCAATCTACAAGATTGGGTCGTGTCTTAAGCCAATCTCTTTTGAGATACAAAAGAGAGAAGTGAGAAGAGAGACATGGGGACGTCATACTACCAACAAAAAACAAGCCAAGAGAATAGCGTGTCCTTTGGATCTGAGGTCCCTGCGCTGAGAAGCTTCTTGACTGGGAAAGATTGATGACAAGGACCTTCCCCCAGGTTGATAGAGAAAGTCCCTGGAGCTGGCGCCCTGAATTCGGACTTCTTGCCTCCTAGATTGTAAGAGAATAAATTTATCTTTGTTAAAGCCATCCACTTGTGGTATTTCTGTTACAGCAGCACTAGGTAACAAAGACAGTCACCCAGGTTGGACAGATTTCCATAAAGCCTCCAGACTAAGATGGACTAAGAAAGGCCTGGCTATCTACTTCTGAAAATTAGCCAGTAAAAAACCCTATGGACCAACAGAATATTGTCTAACTTGCTTTCTTTGGACATATCATTGGGAGGGATCAATCACTAGAGGAAAACATCATGTTTAGTGAAGTGGAGGGCCAGCGAGGGCAAGGGAGACCCTTGATGAGATGGACTGACAAAGTAACCAATGATGAATTTGAATACACTGGCAAAGGACTGGGCAACATCTTGTTTTGTTGTACATGGGGTTGCCAAGAGTCAGAGCCAACTCAAAGGCAGCTATCTATCTAATATCATCAACAACAAAAACAATAATAGCTACCACACTATTAGTGCTACAAATATTTGTTTACTTGTTTGTCTCCCCACTAAACTGTAAGCTCCCTTAGGCAAAACCCATGTCATCATCTTTGTATCCTACTTCTGACACTGTGGACAAGGATGCATGGACAAAAAAACATGCTCACTGCCCTCCCTGGGCTGCAGGCTCTGCCATCTATGCTTAGTTTTGGGTTAGACTTTCACTCTGACCAGTGTGGCAGGTCATCCTCTTTCCATCCTGGTCCTCCCCATCTGGGGGGCTGCTACCAGTCCATCCTGGCACTTGCCCCAGCAGCCAAACACTAAATCTAAGGCCTCCTTCTTTACATAAAGTATAAACCAAAAACCAAACCCGCTGCCGTCAAGTAGATTCTGACTTATGGTGACCCCATGGGTTAGAGAGTAGAACTGCCCCATAGGGTTTTCCTGGCTGTAATCTTTACAGAAACACATCTCTGGGCCTTTCCTCCATGGCACAGCTAGATGGGTTTGAAACGCCAACCTTTAGGCTGGTAGACTAGCACGAACCATTTGCACCATCCAGGAACCATGCTGTTGTTGTTGGGTACTGTCATGTCGATTTCAACTCATAGCGAGCCCATGTGACAGAGCACAACTGCCATATAGGGTTTTCTAGGCTGTGACCTTTACAGGCGCAGACTGACAGGTCTTTCTGCCGCAGAGCCCCTGGGAGGGTTCAAAATGCCAACCTTTCATTTGGTAGACAAGCACTTAACAGTTGCATCACAAGGGCTCCTTCCAGGAACCATGAATACTGGATTTCCTCTCTCAGGGCAGGTTTTCTTATTTCAGTTTGGTATTTTGCTTGTTTGTTCCTTTGTTTTTTAGGCATTATACTCCTATCTGGAAACGAATGCTCAAAATGGGTATAGATACGGGCTCTAACAACATTACAGGTTAAGAATTCAGCACCATGACCATGTCAAGAACTTACTGCCCATGCAGCGGTCACCCACCTGGCAGACTTTTCACCATCCTCCTCTCCTCTGGGGCAGAACGGAACCCTGGATCAGGAGCCAGGATCCCCTCTATCTCAAATGCCCGAGAAGGGCTCTGGGCTACTCTCACCTCGTATCTCTCCATTCAATTAAAAACATTTAAATAGAAATCATTTGTGAAAATTCAGAAATCACTCTAAAAGGTGTGCACATAGTTTTTAAATGTGAAGGACAGATTTGGAGGAAAAAAAAAAAACCTCAGAGAGATCTATATAACGATACAACAATTTATGAACTACACTGGTGTGGTAGGCTGAATAATAAACAAAAACAGCAAACCTGGTGCCATCGAGTTGATTCCAACTCACAGCAACCCTACAGGACAGAGCAGAACTACCCCTCAGGGATTCCAAGGAGCAGCTGGTGGATTTGAACTATCAACCTTTTGGTTAGCAGCCAAGCTCTGAACCGCTGTTCCACCAGGGCTCCCAGTTCTTAATGGTCCCCTAAAAATGTCCTCCACCACTTGTCTGTCAGTCTGTAGTACTGTGGTGGCTTGCATGTTGCTGTGATGCTGGAAGCTATGTCGCCAGTATTTAAAATACCAGCAGGGTCACCCATGGTGGACCATACTAAGACAGACTAAGAAAAAGGACCTGGCGATCTTCTGAAAAATAAAAATTGGCCAGTGAAAACCTTATGAATAGCAGCAGAACACTGTCTGACATAGTGCCAGAAGATGAGCCCCTAAGGTTGGAAGATGCTCAAAATATGACTGGGGAAGAGGTGCCTCCTCAAAATAGAGTCGACATTAATGACTATTAATGACGTGGATGGAGCAAAGCTTTCGGTACCTTCATTTGCTGATGTGGCATGACTCAAAATGAGAACAGCTGAAAATATCCATTAATAATTGGAACATGGAATGTACAAAGTATGAATCTAAGAAAATTGAAAGTCATCAAAAATGAAATGGAAAGCATAAAGATTGATTACCTAGGCATTAGTGAGCTGAAATAGACTGGTATTGGCCATTGTGAACCAGACAATCACATGGTCTACTATGCCGGGAATAACAAATTAAAGAGGAATGGCGTTGCATTTATCAACAAAAAGAACATTTCAAAATCTATCTTGAAGTACAACTCTGTCAGTGATAGGATAATACCCATACTCCTACAAGGGAGACCAGTTAATACAACTATTATTCAAATTTACACACCAACCGCTAATGCCAAAGATGAAGAGATTGACGATTTTTACCAATTTCTGCAGGCTGAAATTGATCAAACATGCAATCAAGATGCATTGATTATCACTGGTGACTGGAACATGAAAGTTGCAAACAAACATGGTCTTGGTGACAGAAACGATGCAGGAGATTATATGATAAGAATTCTGCAAAACCAATGACTTATTCATTGCAAGTATCTTTTTTTTAACAACATAAATGGTGACTATACGCATGGACCCCACAGGATGAAATACACAGGAATCAAATCAACTACATCTGTGGAAAGAGACTATGGAGAAGCTCAGTATCATCAGTCAGAACAAGGCCAGGGGCCGAATGTGGAACAGATCATCAATTGCTCATATCCAAGTTCAAGTCGAAGCTTAAGAAAATTAAAACAAGTCCACAAGAGTCCAAGTACAACCCTGAGTATATCCCACCTGAATTTAGAGACCATTTCAAGAACAGAGTTGCTGCATTGAACACTAATGACCGAAGACCAGACAAGTTGTGGAAGGACATCATAGGGGAAGAAAGCAAAAGGTCACAGGAAACAAAGAAAAGACCAAAATGGATGTCAGAAGAGACTCTGAAACTTGCTCTTTGAACATCAAGTAGCTAAACTGAATGGAAGAAATGATGACGTAAAAGAGTTCAACAGAAGATTTCAAAGGGCAGCTTGAGAAGACAAAGTATTATAATGAAAAGCGCAAAGACCTGGAGATAGAAAACCAAAAGGGAAGAATACGCTCAGCATTTCTCACACTGAAAGAACTGAAGAAAAAATTCAAGCCTCGAGTTGCAATTTTGAAGGATTCTATAAGCAAAATATTGAACGACACAGAAAGCATCAAGGGAAGATGGAAGGAATACAGAGTCACTGTATCAAAAAGAAATGGTCAACGTTCAACTACTTCAGGAGGTAGCATGTGATGAAGAACTGATGGTACTGAAGAAGTCCCAGCTGCACTGAAGACACTGGCAAAAAACATGGCTCCAGGAATGCAAGAAATACAAATCGAGATGTTTCAACAAACAGAGGCAATGCTGGAAGCACTCATTCGTCTATCCCAAGAAATTTAGAAGACAGCTACCTGGTCAACCGACTGAAAGAGATTTTATCTGTGCCCATTCCAAAGAAAGGTGATCCAACAGAATGCAGAAATTATCCAACAGTATCATTAATATCACATGTAAGTAAAGTTTTGCTGAAGATAATTCAAAAATTGTCACAGAAGTACATCGACAGGGAACTGCCAGAAATTCAAGCTGGATTCAGAAGAGGACAGGGAACAAGGGATATCACTGCTGATGTCAGATGGATCTTGGCTGAAAGCAGAGAATACCAGAAAGATGTTTACCTGTGTTTTGTTGATTAGACAAAGGCATTCAACTGTGTGGATCATAACACTGAACTGTGCTCATGCAGAACCTGTACGTAGTCCAAGAGGCAATCGTTCGATCAGAACAAGAGGATACTGCATAGTTTAAAATCAGGAAAGGTGTGTGTCAGAGTTGTATCCTTTCATCATACTTATTCATTCTGTATGCTGAGCAAATAACCTGAGAACCTGGACTATATGAAGAAGAATGGGGCATCAGGATTGGAGGAAGACTCATTAACAACCTGTGATATACAGATGACACAACCATGCTTGCTGAAAGTGAAGAGGACTTGAAGCGTTTACTGATGAAGATCAAAGACTACAGCTTTCAGTATGGATTACAGCTCAACATAAACAGAAATCCTCAGAATTGGACCAATAAGCAACATCACGGTAAACAGAAAATATTCAAGTTGTCAAGGATTTCATTTTACTTGGATCCACAATCAATATTCACAGAAGTAGCAGACAAGAAATCAAATAACATATTGCATCAGGCAAATCTGCTGTAACAGACCTCTTTAAAGTGTTGAACAACAAAGATGTCACTTTGAGGACTAAGGTATGCCTGACCCAAGCCATGGTGTTTTCAATTGCCTCACATGCATGCAAAAGCTGTACAATGAATAAGGAAGACCGAAGAAGAATTGATGCCTTTGAACTGTGGTTTTGGTGAAGAATATTGAATATACCCATGGACTTCCAGAAGAAATAACAAATCTGTCTTGGAAGAAATACAGCCAGAATGCTCCTCAGACAATGCTGACACACTGTAAAAATTGTAACCAAGGGCACAGAACAATTTGTATAAAAATTGTTAAAGGGAAATCTAATTTGCTGTGTAAATTTTCATCTAAAACACAATAAAAATTGTTTAAAAAAAAAAAGCCAATCTCAAAAGGTTACATACTGTGTGATTCCATTTATATAACATGCTTGGAGTAACAAAAATATAGAAATGGAAAACAGATTAATGCTTGCCAGAGGTTAAGGATGGGGGTGTGAGTGAGTGTGGCCATAAAAGGGCAAGAGGAGGGAATTAGGGATCCAGGACCTTCATGATGTCAGTGTCAATCGGCTTAGTTGTGATGTTGGACTGGGTAAACGGTGCACGGGATCTCTGCATTATTTCTTACAACTGCATGTGAGTCTACAATTCTCTCAAAAAAGAAAGTTGAATTAAAAAAAAAAAAGAGTAGCTGCTTCTGTACAACCAAACACCTCATGGGATTTGGTTCCTTGGTTTGGTTTCAGGTCATGGTTTCACGGGACATCCCAGTTAACTGCTTCTAATTTAGTACTAACTCCCAGTTCGCTACATAGTGCCTGGAGTCTTAAAAGCTTGCAAGAGGCCATTCAAGACACAACAATCGGTCTCTATTCCCCTGGGAACAACAGAGGAAGGAGAGTCAGGAATAGGAGAGGAATTGGAATGTGTAGTTAATTGCCTCCGTGAACAACTGCCTCTTTTGCCATGAGACCAGAACGGGGTGGTGCCCGGCTACCATTACTAAACATTTTGATCAAAGGTCCTATAGAAGAATCCTGATCAAAAGGGGGAAAATGCAGACCACAACTTAAAAATCTCATGGAGCCATGGAGGCTGGATGAACTCCTGAAACTACTGCCATGAGATAATCTCTAAACCTTAAACCAAAAATATCCCCTGAAGTCTTCTTAAAACCAAACAATATTTTAGCTTAACTAGTGAAAATGTCTGCCTGGAGCATTATGCTCTTTTAAGAACTATCTATATGGCATCAAATTGATGACGGCAACTCGAAAGACTAGATAAAATCCTTAGGGGGCAGTGAGTTTATGTTAATAAGGGAGGAACAACTCAGAAAAGGAGGATGAGAATGCCTGCACAACTCGAAGAATGTAATCAATGTCAATGAACTGTACATGTAAAAACTGCTGAAGTGGTAGACATTTTGCTGTGTGTATTCTCAACAACAACAAAATAAATAAAATTTTTTAAAAACCTGAAAGTGGTCATCTTTGAAGAGATCAACAGAGCAAGGTTGGAAAGTGAGAATTATACTTGTATTTTACATCTTCCTATACTATTTGAATTTTCCCAACTAAGTGTATGCATTACATTTTCAAAATGTCAAAAGGGGTGATCTTCATGATGTGATTACAGGTTTCTTTTTTTTTCCTTATGCTTTTTCATATTTAAATAAAAGATAATTTATAAAGAAATAAAGGGTCTCTTACTCAATTCATAAAGAAACTTATAATTAGAACTAGTCAACAAAGTTAAACTATTGACAATTAAAATTGTATATGGTAAAATATATTATTGAATAAAAATTGATGAAAAAATAGCATCTTCTTATTGAATGTAGATGTGCAAAATTTAACAGGAGAAATTGTACTTTGTGGACTAAATGGCCAAGAAACAAAAAAGGGTAGAATTGGTTTAAAAAAAAAAAAGAGAGGGATTCCCAGGAAAGTTTAATCTCACAAAATAGTCTTGAAAATATTTCATAACTATGTAAGTAAAAAACAAATTTATTAAATCAATTACTCATTTTAAAAACAAAAACAAAAACCCACTGCTGTCAAGTTAATTCCAACTGACAGCAACCCTATGAATTGGATGAGATTACTTCATTAGTAAAACAAAAAAATCGTGGAAAAATGGAACGTGACATTGAGCTTTTCTTGGTCTAACTTCTCTAAAGAAATACAGAATACACACAAGCTCAACTACTGTCCAGAATGGTGCCCACCTGAACTTCAGGCCTGAGGACCACTAACAACCCCCAAATATACGAAGAATTACAAATGCAGGACTGGAAGAGGTCACACAGACACAACTGGTCAAATGTGCACTTTCAGGCAGTTAATGTGCTATCCTTGCTTTACAGGTCAGGCAACCAGCCCAAGACAGGTTAAGTACATCTTGGGTAACAGGCTCTTAACTAGATCCTCTCTGTCTTTTGTCTCTCCCTACTCTCATATTACGGTTCATATACCTGCAGCAGCTCCCCAATGTCCAATGAACACTCAGTGCATACTCCCAGCCTGGTAGCTGAGGTCCTCTCCAGCTTCTCCCACATACCCAGGCCCCATATACAACTCTCACCGTTCCCTACCTGGCCTTTTCCATGGTTTTCACCCATCTGCAACATTTCATCCAACCTGTCCTATCTCCCCTATAAAAATGCTACCCATCCTTCAAGATCTATCTCAAAAGTCTCCTGCTTCTCAAAGAGTTTCCAGATGCCAGCAACTTGATGTGATCTCTCTCATCACACTTCTGAACACTTCACACAGAACTGTGTACTTCTCTTGAGATAATTACAGTTGTGGGTTGAATTGTGTCCCCCAAAAGGATATGTTCAAGTCATAACTCCTGGAACCTGTGAATGTGATCATATTTGGAAACAGGATCTTTGCAGATGTAATGAGGTCATACTAGATTAGGGTGAAATCTAATCCAATGACTGGTGTCCTTTAAGGAAACAGAGATTTGGACACAAAGATACACAGGTAAGAAGGCCAAGTGATGCAGATGCAAGCCAAGCAACACCAAGGATTGCAACACCCACCGGAAGCTAGTAAGAGGCAAGAAAGGATTTGTGTTAGCAGAGCCTCAAATAAGAGGCATTTGGGCTGAGCTCACAGTAAAAGTAACAGGCTAATCTGCACTGTCTCTGGAGAGATAAGGGGAGAGGGCAAAATTGTGGGTGTTCTCTGGAAGTATGTAGTTAGGACTATAATCACAATGCTCCCAGAAGCTTGTGACAAAAATATCTTTTGTGTAACATATTCTCAAAAAGAATGCTTGTGTATACTGCCCCCTGTAGCAAAATGCTTGCATAAACTGGTTCCAAGAAGTCTGCAGATTAACTGATGCTAGTAGTTATTGCTTCTTTAAGCCTCTCCTGTATCAAATCAACTACAATTCTACAATCAAGTATGGCCAAACCAGCTGGTGATGACCCACTCCCTCCTAGCCAGGTGGCCTACCTTTACATTTCAAAGGATCTCAAGCTGAAACTGATCTTATCTACAATCAATCATTAACTCCCTACCTGTCCTTTGTTCTCTATGTATAAAGACCTCTCTCTCCGCTTGAACTGCGGAGCACTTCATAACTTTACGTAGTGTTGTCCAGCTCCAGCTGTTACTATTCCACAATAAAACTCAATGCTTTCTATTCCTAAAAGAGTATGAATTTTGTTGTTCAACAGATTCTTGCCTAGAGTCTTCAGAAGGAGCATGGCCCTGCTGACACCTTGATTTTGGCCTTCTGACTTCCAGAACTATGAGAAAAAAATGTCAGTTAAGTCATCCCATATCTTAGCTATCTAGAGCTGCTGTAGCAGAAATACCACAAGTGGATGACTTTAACAAACAGAAATTTATCTTCTCACAGCTTAGCAGGCTACAAGTCCAAATTCAGGGTGCCAGCTCTAGGGGAAGGCTTTCTCTCTCTGTTCGCTCTGGGGGGAGGTCCTTGTCTCTTCAGCTTCTGTTTCCTGGTTCCTTGGAGATCTCCATGTGGCTTGGCATCAATCTTTTCCCATCTCTGCTTTCCTTGATTGTTTAATCTCTTTTATATTCCAAACGAGACTGACTCAAGATACAACCTACACTAATCCTGCCTGACTAACATAACAAAGACAACCCATTCCCAAATGGGATTATGACCACAGGCACAGAGGTTAGGATTTATAGCACATATTTGGGGGGGACATAATTCAATCCATAACACCCCATTTGTGGTACTTTGTTACAGCAGCCCTAGCAAACTAATATAATTACCTTCCTATGTCATGTATTGGGGTTACTTATATACTTATCTTTTCCCAAACTATAAGCTCCTTGCAGACAGGGCTGGGTCGTCCTCATCACCATAACCACTGCACTCATTATAGACATTCAACAACTACTTAGTTAAACTAAAGGGGACAATGTCACACAGCCATTTAATGAGGTGAGGAGAAGGGAAAAGAGGGACAGGACCACTAGAACCTAGGCTTCCTAGTACTATGTTGCAGTACTTGTCATACAATCAGTACCAGGCACTGTGTCTAGCATGAGCCTGGCACTGAATAAATAAATTTGCTGTACAAATGAAGGAAGGAGTAAAGATTAAATGATGGAAGAACAATCAAATGAAGTGATGCATAATATACAGTCACTCCCTTACAATCCAGCGGGAGTTACAAAACCAACAAAAATAGTACAACCACTAGCGAATAACACAAGTCAAAAATCAAATAAAGGAAGACTCCGAAAGCCTGGCACAAGGTCCAAGCTTTAATGCAAAATGCCCCAGTAGCTGGAACTTGTGAGAAAGACATCTGAAGACTTGAAACCTGGGTACTATACCAGAAGTCACACATCAGACAAGGGAGCACTTGTTTTAGTGAGTAGCACATAACAAATAATAACTGGCAATGATTGAGCATTTACCACATGCCAGGTGATGATGTATATATATTAGCTCATTGAATCCTCACAAGAACTTATTACCAAACCCACTGCCATCCCCACTGCCAGCCAAGTCCGACTCATAGCGACCCTGTAAGACAGCGTGGAACTGCCCTGTAAGGCTTCCAAGGGCTACAAACCTTTACAGAAACAGACTGCCACATCTTTCTCCCATGGAGCAGCTGGTGGGTTCGAATTGCTGACCTTTCGGTCAGCAGCTAAGAGCTTAACCACTGTGCCATGCCACCAGGGCTCCTGGAGACCTCATTAGGCAGATACTATTAATAACCCCATTCTACAGATGAAGAAACTGAGACACAGAAGTCACAGGCCTGATGCAGAAAAAGCTTTAACACAATGATAAAAAGGAAAGAAAAAACAACACTGAACAATTTTTTCAGAATTTTCCAACAAAGTTGTTTGTTTTTACTTTTTTGTTTTTTGGTGGGGAGAATAGTACAGTGTCATTATAAAAGGTCACTGTCTTCATTTTCTAGTTCTGCTATGACAATACCACAAAGGGGTGGCTTTAAAGAACAGAAATTTATTGTCTCACAGTTGTGGAGGCTACAAATCCAAATCAAGGTATTGGCTCTAGGGGAGGGTCCTTACTTGCCAGCAGCCCCTGGCATTCCTATGTGTTCCTTGGCTTGTAGACAGATCCTCACATGGTCTCTGCCTTCTGTGTGTCTGTACTCTTCTTTGTAAGACACCACTCCGTAGAGGTTAGATTTAAGACTCACCCTCCTCTGGTATGGCCTCATTAACAAAACAAAGAAAACCCTGTTTCCAACCAGATGACATTCACAGGTACAGAGGGAGTTAGAACGTCAACATATATTTCAGGGGGACACAATTTAATGCACAACAGTCACTAAACTCAATATCTGACAGGGATGGCCAGGGTCATTCCCATTTAAAAGAAAGGTTCTCTACCTGCTACTTTAAGGAGGTCAATAAACCAATGGATCACAGAGAGGCAACAGTGTAACGTACTTGGACTTTAAAAAGAACCCCTGACAAGACTTTAAGCCAAGGTTACTAAAAAAGGTAGTACTCGACTGCTAACTGAAAAGGTGGCAGTTTAAGTCTACCCAGAGTCACCTCGGAAGAAAGGCCTGGCAATCTACTTCTGAAAAAATCAGCCATTGAAAATCCTAGGGAGTACAGTTCTACTCTGACACACATGTGGTCGCCATGAGTCAGAACTGACTTAACTGCAACTGGTTGGTTATTAAAAGAAAGATGCCACAAGTGTGAATTTTGACTACCAAAATAAGGAAATGCCAAACCAAGGAGACATAAGATGGCCTCACAAGTCTGGATGACTGGGCAGAAAACTGCGGATGAGAATCAACCATAAAAGTGGGTGTAAGTCAAGTATTTAGGTCAAAATAAAGAAAGCTACAATAATAGCATTACAAGCTGGGAAATTAAACAATTTTTAAAAAGAGTACAACTTTTGTTATCTGAAACCTCTGGGAACAGTCTTTCTGAAGAAACAAAATTCTCTGAGAACTAAAGATTAAGTATTAGCAGTAGTTTTTTGTTAAAAAACATTTTTTTAATTCAGTCTTTCTCAAATGTACTTCCCCCTTAAACAGAGAACACTGATCATAGACAACATGATAATATGTCCAAAGAATGTGAGATGAAGTCTCACCATCCCTGCTTCTAAGGAACATTCTGGTGGTACTTCTTCCAAGACAGATTTGTTTGTTCTTCTGGCAGTTCATGGTGTATTCAATATTCTTTGCCAACACACTGTTAATTCAAAGGTATTAATTCTTCTTCAACCTTCTTTAGTCACTGTCCAGCTTTCACATGAATATGAGGCCATTGAAAACACCATGGCTTGGGTCAGGTGCACCTTAGTCCTTAAAGTCCTTAAACTAAGTAATAGTTTGGCTTAATTAGTAAAGAAGTCTGCCTTGAGCATTGTGCTGTTTTAAATAACTATCTATATGGGGTTAAACTGACAACAGCAACTTGAAAGGTTAGCTAGGGAGCTTAGGAGGCACTGAGTTTATGTTAAGGGGGAAGAACAACTCAGAAAAGGAGAGTGAGAATGGCTGCACAATTTGAAAAATGTAATCATGTCACTGAACTGTACATGTAGAAACTGTTGAACTGGTGTATGTTCTGCTGGGCATATTTTCAACAGCAGCAAAAAATAAACTATTTGAAAAAAAAGGTCAGTGGTTGCCAAGGGGGTGGGGGAAGAATGAAGAAGTGGAGTACAGGTAATGGAATGGCAAATGACATTACATTTTGTCATTGCATTTTTCAAAACCCACAGAATTGCACAACACATTTTGAGGAACTGCCAGACTACATTCATAAAAACCACTCATTTAAAATATACAATTCTAGCTCAGCTGTTAACCAAAACGTTGGTGGTTCAAGATCACCCAGAGGTGCCTCGGAAGAAAGGCCTAGGGATCTACTTCTGAAAAATCAGCCATTGAAAATCCTATGGAACACAGTTCTACAGACATACGTGCGGTCACCATGAGTCGGAGTCCAACTCACTGGCAACTCGTTTATCAGTAGCTCTCTACAGCCTTTGTTAAGGTGATCAAATTGGTCAAAAACTGTCCTATTTCTGGGCCTGTGCACAAGCTGTACACTCTGCCAGGTGTATTCTTTAGTCCACACTTCACTATCTCTTATTCATCCTTTAGTTTTATCTAAAGCCTTCCCTGATTCCCATGTTTTCTCTCATCACACCATTTACTTTTTTATTTTTAATTGAGATATAATTCACATAACATAAAATTCACCAGCACCATTTACTTTTGCTTCTTGGTGCTTGCTACAATTTTAAATTATATTTACTTGTAATTTTTTGTTTAATGCGTGTCTGTCTGTCTCCATGGTAAACTCCATGACAGCAAGACCACGTTTATTTATTCATCCCCGAAATGCCAGCCGCCTGGCACACAGCAAGCATGCAAGTATTATAAGAATGAATGAATGTCACCATCTCTTGCTTTCATGATAGAGCCTTGGCTATCCTGAATCCAGGCTCCCAGACCAGTTCTAAACACAGAAACACTTAGGAAAAGAGCATGGCTTTGCAGCAAAGATGGAGCCTCTGAAAACTTAACAAATAAGTGCAAGTCAGACCTAAGGATTCTGCCTCAATCCTATATTTATCTGTCACACAAACGAAAGTAGTGCTCTGGCTGGCTTGGTAACGTTCACAAAATGCCAAGCTTTTTCCCAAAATGCCGAGGTATATGAGAAAAGCAAACACAAAAATAAATATATAAATAAGTAATGAGGAAAGTGAACTGCATAGATAAATTTCAGCAATTAAAATCAATAGCTGCTGGTAGAAGGCATTAGAGGCAACCACATCTCCACTGCCTGCAATGTGCAAACACACACAGCAGGAAAGAGAATCTGCAGTCGGGAGCCAGAAATAGAACATTTCTGCCCTCTGGGGGGGGAAACACAACACATCAGGTTCTATCACTCTCAGGGCCTAAAAAGTTCAAAGACTCCTCCCTGCCTCATCAATTAAATCCTAGCTTGAACTCTTATGTTGTAAATTGAATTATGTCCCCCAAAGATGTGTTAAGATCCTAACCCTGTAAATACGACCCTGTTAAGAAATGGGATTTCTTTTGTTATGTTAATGAGATCATACCAGTACAGGGTGGGTCTACACACAGGGGGAAGACAGACACCAAGGAACTTCCAGGGCTCTACCAGCTTATAGCCTCCAAAAGTATGAGATAATAAAACTCCTGTTCTCTAGGCCACCCACTTGAGGTATTTTTTGTTACAGCAGCACTAGGTAACTAAGATACCTGACATGGGAGACTCTCCGTTCTTAGGCCACCTGCTTCCATTCCCAGTCGAATCTCCATTCTTTCCTTTAAATACACTACATTTCTGCCAATCCTCATTCTCTTCCTGTGCTTTGCTCTGTGCCCTGGATCTGAATGACCTTCCCTCACCAACCACTCTCAGCATTTACAAACGCCCATCCCCAGGACTCCCAAGCCCTCCCTATAAAAACTCCCAACTAAAAGTAACCTCCCACCAACTGCCGGCAACACCTTCACCTTCTTATTATGCTTCACTCTTCTACTTTGTATTACATTTTTCACCTGCCCATCCACACCAACAGAGAAGAGGTTTGAGCCTCCCCACCCCCAATCTTTTTCTTCCTGCACTTCCTACCCCTACCCCAGCTAAGTGTCAAATAGCTAAATAATATTCCCAGGGGCTTTCCACTGACAAGCCACATAGTCAATCACAGGCTCTTCTCCAGACAGACAACCAGCCAGCCCTGTACCTATCATTGCTGCTACTAAATTCTAAGTCGTTTCAGGGTAGGAACTGTGTGCACGCCTGGCAGATCCAACTATTATAAATAAGCTATCCCTGGAGGGCATAGTGAGGAGTCCCCTCTCAAGCAACAGGAATGCAAGTATAAGCTGCTGTTAGTTGCCATTAAGTCGACTCCGACTCACGGCAACCGTATGTACAACAGAACGAAATGTCGTGGCTATTGTGTCAATCCATCTCATCGAGGGTTTCCCTCATTTTCACTGACCCTCCACTTTACCAAACATAATGCCATTTTCTAGTAATTGGTCTTTCCTGATGACGTGTCCAAAGTAAGCGAGCCAAAGTCTCTCCATCTTCTCTTTTAAGGAGCATTCTGGTTGTAGTTCTTCTAAGACTGATATGCAAGTATGCAGAGAGTAGTAAATTTGAGTTTCTGCAGAGATGTCACATAATTTTAGTGCTTTCGTCTTGTGTCTTTATTTAATTTATAATATAACACAGCCAACCATGGTCAGATATCAGCATCTTATTATCATAAGAATAAGGTACTTTTTGATGCTGAGTTGTCCAAGAAAATTAAAATTCAACACCAGTGAAGCTATAAAAAAAAATATGCATAAAGATGTCTTGCTGATGCTCTCAATATAACTAAGCATAATCCTTTGAAAACTGTTGGGCAGTAAACATCAAGATCCATCCACAGTTTAATACTGGGAAGTAATACAGAAGGAGACAAGATGTTAGGTGTACAAATGTGCTTATGGGAATTAAGTTTTACAGGAGAAAAACTAGAAGGTCTAGAGAAATGCTTAAGTAAATTACAGTATATCAGTACAAAAGATAACATACAGCCATTTAAATATTGCTGTTACGATACAAGGGAAAGATTAGTCTGAAGGACTAATTGTCCACAGCTACCAAGGCCTCCACCAGACTGAGGCCAGTACAGCTAGATGGTGCCCGGCTACCACCACTG
>NW_004444093.1:5563554-5579991 GCF_000243295.1 Trichechus manatus latirostris | reverse complement strand
GGTTGAGAAGTTAGAGGGTTGACATGTTGTGGGGTTGTTAACCAATGTTACAAAACGATATCTGTACTACTGTTTCATGAGAAACTATTCGTTCTATAAGCCTTCACCTGAAGTACAATAAAAAAATAAAATAATATAAAAAAAGAAAGATACTTTTCAATACTCATCTCCCTATTTAAGTCTCCATCTTTATTATCCCAGGTGAATACTCAGAAATTCCTTTACTCTTAAGAATCTCAAGAACCTGCTCCTTACAGCTGCTAAAGGGTAGTTGTCAATTGTTTTGAAGTAGGGGAAATGTAGCAAGCAGACATACTATACAGGACAAAAGAGTAACAATGATCCCTTGCATAATGAAGTTTCAAGATCCTAGATAAATAAGAGAAATTCACATATATTTGATAGAATAGGCCATCTACAGAAGCCGTCTCTAAAGTAATAAATTGCTTCAAGGGTTCCCAAGACCACCCACACATATATAGTTGGACTCATGGCTAAGATTTATTACAATGAAAGGACATCAGCAAGAGAAAAAGATACAGGTGGAATCTGTAGAAACTCCATGAACAGGCTTCCTTATGTTCTTGCCTCCCACGAAGATATACACCAAGTATGCGCCTTTCTATAGCAGCAAAACATGCAGTAACATGTGTGCAATGTTTCTGCCTAGGGAAGTTCATTAGAGACTCAGCACCCAAGGCTTTTACTGGGGGTTGGTCACACAGGAACGCTGTGACTAGCAACTATCAAAATTCCAGATTCCCAGAAGAAGGCAGATGTTCAGTATAAATCACATTGTCTGTACACAGTCTAGGCACAGTGAAACACCCTTATCAATTAGGGAATGGAAGGAACAGTCCAAGCATCAAGTTCCCAGATGCCAGCCAAGAGCCAACCTTGTAAACAAGCCCTTCTAAGGACAGTAGTCTGCTATGCTAACACTTCTCTGCACAGAAGTGATTTGTAAATGTTGCAAATGAAACCAAAGTGTCTCCCAAAGTAAGAGAGGATATTAGGGAGATGACACCCTAAAAACCGCGTTAAGTATAAACTATATTTTAATCTTGACAATTGAAGCAGTTACCACAAGATACAAAGCTAACAATGCTGCAATTGCAGAACGTTTTTGTCATCAGTGAAGAAGGCTAAAGAAGGCAGCAAGTTCTGAGACCAGAAGAACTAGATGGTGCTTGGCTACCACCAATGACCACCCTGACAGGGAACACAACGGAGAGTCCCTGATGGAGCAGGAGAAAGGTGGGGTGCAGAACTCAAATTCTAGTGAAAAGACCAGACTTAATGATCTGACTGAGACTGGAGGAATCCCAGAAACCATGGCTGGCCCCTGGACTCTCTGTTGACCCAGAACTAAAATAATTCCCGAGGCCAACTCTTCAGACAAAGATTAGACTGGACTGTGGGACATAAAATGTTACTTGTGAAGAGTCTGCTTCTTAGCTCGAGCAGTTACATGAGACTAAATGGGAAGCTTCTGTCTGGAGGTAAGATGAGAAGGCAGAGAGGGTTAGGAACTGGTTGAATGGACATGGGGAATCGGGTGGAAAGGAGGAGTGTGCTGTCACAGTATAGCGAAAGCAATTAGGGTCACATAACAAGGTATGTATAAATTTTTGTATGAGAGACTAACTTGAGATGTAAACTTTCACTTAAACTACAACAATAAACAGAAAAAATTAAAAGAAGGCGGCAAGTTGTGCTCAAGGCGCACTTTTCAGAGTTAACTGAGTAGGAAAGGATGCCACCACTGTTAGAGCTGCAGGACCATCTTCTTTAAAATTATCCAATTTCATGCACCCTCTTCTCTCTTCTCCCTGAATCCAACAAGCAAACTTCTGATACACTTTTTGATTTCTACCAACCAAGAGAGTAAGCTCTTCTAAGAGAATGTGCTGATTTAATAAGCCAACACTATCACCTGATGGTAACAACATCGATGAAAACAAATGACATCCACCATTCCGACTCATGGCAACCGCATGTGCGGCAAAGTAGAACTGCCTGACAGGGTTTTCATGGCTGTAACCTTTCAAAAGCAAATAAGCATGCCTTTCTTTCAAGGCACTTCTGGATGGGCTCAAACCACCAACCTTTCAGTTATTAGGCAAATACTTAACAATTTGCATCCAGTGACTCCTAACAGGGATCCATTTATTAAGTACCCAAGTGCCTGCCTTTGTGTCATTTCACTGATCAATACTCCTATTAAGTACTATCCCTGCTGTTTACACAAGAAAGCAGAGGCTCAGAGTGGGGAGATGACCTTCCCAAAGTCACACTAAAAAGCAAATAATATTGTTGTTGCTGTGTGCCATCAAGTCGATTCCAACTCATAGCAACACTATACGACAGAGCAGAACTGCCCCACAGGGTTTCCTAGGCTGAAATTTTTACAGAAGCAGATCACTAGGTCTTTTCTCCGGTGGAGCAGCTGACCTTTCGGTTAGCAGCTAAGCTAGGGCTCCTTAAGCAAGTAACAAACCAAACCCGTTGCCTTCCAGTCAATTCTGCCTCATAGCAACCCTATAGGGCAGGGTAGAACTGCCCCATAGGATTTCCAGGACTAATCTGTACAGAAGCAGACTGCCACGTCTTTCTCCCACTGAGCCAAGCACTTAACCACTGCGTCACTGGGTTTCTTTCAGGAAGTAATACAGGGTTTAAATTCTGGTGGTTCTATCTCCCAAACTCATGTTCTTTCCATTCTATTGCACTCCTTCTTTAATTAGAAAGTCAGGTTGGTATCAGTCTCCCAGGACCTGCTCACCCTGCAGGTAAGTGATAAAATCAAGTTTCAGAACCTACAAAGCCAAGGACTAATTTGCTCTGCCAAAGTGCCTAAAACAGCCTTTTGGCTTCACCCCATCACCAGAGCTACAAAACCATTCCCAACTGCAACAGGCAGGTCTCCAGGCACCATTGCTCTTCTTGTACTGTCAGGGAGTGTCCTCTTTTCGTCTGCCAGAAAGCTGTGTGGAAAAATAATGCCATCCCTTCCGGGCTAACACACTGTAATGAGTCTCATCAAATACTGGTGGGGTAAGAAAGCTGACATTTACTGCGCATCTACCTACCCTGTGCCTTGTCCTGTGTGATGCACTTTATGCTTAAACTCATTTAATCCTCAAGAACAATCTCATCTTACTAATAAGGAAACAGAGGCTCAGAGAGTTGAAGTAACTTGCCCAACACTACACAGACAGTGACAGAGGAGGGAACAAATCTAGTTCTGACCCTACAATCTGTGTTCTTTCCACCATCCCGTGTCACACCTTTGAGTGTTTTTCAACCTCCCAAGAGACAAGATTCCTCTGGAGCACGTTTTCCTTTCTCCTCTGAAGCAACTCCGAGCTTAATTCTCTGCCCAATGACAAGACAGTTCACTCTTCTTCCCTGCCACTGTCTCTTCTCCTTCAAACACCCAATCTTTTACCCAGTCTTACACACCTCTCTCTAGTCCCCAACCTGCCTCAGAGAATAACACTGAGCTGCCGGGTTGCGGTTCAGAAAGCGCTGTCACATAGCTTCATCTGCCCTTTTCCGGCAATCCCGCAAGTTGGGCAAAGCAAGTGAAAGCAACCCCATTTTATGGAAAAGGCATCTCCCCAAGGTCACGGAGGAAAAAGCAGGGGAAGTCGGGAGCCGACTCCCAGGTTTTGACTCCTGGTCCTCAGCTCTTCCAACAGCTCCTCACTCACTGCCGCCACATCCTGGCCCCCGCCCGGCGACGTCACAAGGTGGCCCTCGGCTCGAACTCCCGTCCGCCGGGCAGACTCCTCCCCCACAACCCTCGCCCCTGGCCAGCCCCTTTCCCCCGGGGCCTCCTCACTCAACCGGTTGTCTCCCCTCATGAGCGCCCTCCCCCACTGGGCCTCCCACCCCGCAGTCTCAGGCTGCTCACGACCCCCGCTCGGCCTCCTGCAGACCGCCGCCCGCCTGCCTCCTTGGCCGCCCAGGCCCCTCCTCCTGTCAGCCCGCGGCCGAGCCCGCCGAGCTTACCTTCTCCAACGATGCGGGTCTCTGCACGGCTAGGGAGCGGGCCAGTGACAGGACGGTGTTGAAGTAGAAGCCCCGCGAGGCGCCGGCATTGGAACCAGAGCCGGAGCCGGAGCCAGAGCCGGAGCCGCCGCTGCCTCCCCGGGCCGTGGCCGCCGCCATCATCCCGAGCTGCAGTGATGCCCGCCAGCCTTCCGCGCTCCACCCGCGAGCGCGGATCTCGCAGCGCAGGCGCAGCCGCATTCGGCTTCTCCGCCACGTGACCTCTCTGTTGCCGACACTGGGTGGAGCGTGATCTCGGGGCGGTTCCACCGCAGTGCGGGGGGGAGAAGCAGCACGGCAGGCCGCGGTCGCGTGTGCAGGGCGTGGCTCCCCCCCAGTCACCGGGTGTGATGGTCGGCTCCGGGGGTGGGGCTGCTCGCTCCAGGCTGACGGAAGGAGGCGGGCACTGAGGCCGAGGGCGAGAAGACTGCAGCCCCGCGGTGGGTGACCCACGGCGGCGGCTGTGCTGCAGGGTGCATAGCTGGGGGCGCTTCCGAGGCTCCCGGTGTACCAGCGGGCCCGCAAAGATCATTGCTTGCCTCGGCCGCACGCCGCCTTCTTCCCAGGCCGAGACCAGCGCCGGCACCATGTCGGCCTATTCCAAGAACTACAACCCGTTCGACGACGACGCGGAGGACGAGGGCAGCCGGGACGCCTGCGACCTCCCCGATGGGCCCAGCGCGCCCGCAGACCGGCAGCAGAGCCTGCGGCAGGAGGTGCTGCGCAGGGCCGAGGCCACGGCCGCCAGCACCAGCCGCTCCCTTTCCCTCATGTACGAATCCGAGAGAGTCGGGGTTGCTTCTTCCGAGGTGAGCCTGGGGCGGGGTTGGGCCGGCGGGCTGGAATTGCCCAACAGGGTCGAGAAATGCCTTGCTTAGGATCTTTTGGAAAATCTCTAATTGCCTAAACTAGGTTCTTGTACTTTCATGCCTTGATTTGTAATAATCTGTTAACTTTGTAAGTAATTGTGTATGTGGGGGTCCTTGAAAAATCCCAGGGGTCTTTTTCAGCTATTAGTCTGTTTACTTGAGTCTCTTTTTCTATTTTTTCTACACCAAGTTCAAAGGTATGTAAAGCCCATGTAAGTGAAAATATTGAACAGGAGAGGCTGGCTTAGGGAAATGGAGGATCTGTTTCTTCTTACATAATTTTCTGGGCAGAAGCGTAGACAAGGCTTTGGCCATTCCTCCTGGAATGACCCAGAGTGAGTGAGGATTGTGTTGGTAGCAGGTGTCAGGTGATGCCCTGAAGTATCAGGGCTTCCTCCTTCCAGACTCCTCCTCCACATCACCAGTAGGGTTGTTGAGGTCCTACCTGCCTGGAGAGCTGCCGGATAAGCCATAGCCTGAGTTAGGTTTGCCTTTACTCCCCAGAGACAAACGGAGATGTCCTAGGTAGGCAGTGTGTGAGTTAGGGTGGTCTATTGGTCCAGTTCATCTTTGCCAGTTATTTCCTATGCATAGAAGGTTCCAGAGAGTGGAACTTTAAATGGGAACTGTTCTTCTTTCCTACACACCACACGTGTCCTCGGCCTACTCAGGGTACAGTTTTGTTTTGGCAGAGAAAAAAGTTTTAAAAAATGTACTCGTAGATTACTAATATGTCAGATAAGAATAATTAATCATAAGCACTTGTAGCTTTGAAGTATAACATTTGAAACTGAAGTGTTGTTTTCCTCCTTGGCCTCTTCCATAATTCTTTTCTCTGGCAAGGTTCACTCTGACCTGGTCGCTTGTGGCCTTGGATAGTGTTGCAGTGTATCAATTAACCTTGCAAATAGTCATCATCTCTGTCATTTCTCCATTGCTACTTTCTTGGGTTATTTCTCTTCCCCGCTTTGTGTTTCCATCGCATTGGGCCACCTTCTTGTCTTTAACCTCATTGAGGAAGTCTAGCTTATAGTCCTCACATCTCATACCTACCGAATTCTTATGTCTAAATGGAAAGCCTTGACTTAGATTTGGGAGGAGAGCCTGAGGTCTTAGGTGGAGGGGGTCACTTAATTGAGGGTCCCAGGCCCAGGGAAGCCAACTAAGAACTGTTTGAAGAGGTATCTTTGGAAACAGAACAAATGAAATGAGAAATCAGAGTGGTCTGAAGGAGGGCATCATGGTAGCCTTTAAGGATGAGGCTTAGGCAAGAAGAGTGAGAAGGAAGAATGTTCCCAGGGAAGACAGGAGAATGCATAAAGGCATTGGCCCAGCAACAGAACCTCTGGGCTCCCAAGTAGAGAAGTGTTGGGCAGGATGTATTAGAAGAAAGGGATAGAGGAGGCAGTTTAGGAGCCTTTGGTGGTCAGAGGGGAGAGTGTAGTCCCATAATCCAGGAGAACTAAAAACAATAGATGTGAGTTGTTTGACACATACTATGGTGACAAGCTCACCCAAAGGTGCTCTCTATGCGGTGAGGACTGTAAGAGGCAGCAGAGTGGCACCTCAGGCACGTGAGGCCTGGGCGGGCAGGTGACAGGCTCTGTAGTCAGTGCAACTGCAAGTTGAATTTTTCCATGATTGACTCAGTTCTCAATGATTGAGGCTCTGGGAGCAGGAATGGACAGCATCCCCCACCCAAACCAGTTGCTGTCAACTCAGTTATGACTCATAGCGACCCTCTGTGTGTCAAAGTATAACTGTGCTCTGTAGCGTTTTCAGTGGCTGATTTTTTGGAAGTAGATTGCCAGGCCTTTCTTCTGAGGCACCTCTAGGTGTACTCAAACCATCAGCCTTCCTCTCAGTAGCCTAGTGCTTAATCGTTTGTGCCAGCTAGGCAGCCTCACCCCACCCTGCCCTGTCCAAACTGTATTTGAATCCCTTTCATTCAGAGTCAGGGCAGAGTTAGGTGTGAGTTCACCACTCAGTACGCAATTTGAGTAACAGGGAAATGGCTCTACGCGGAACCAAGTATACCCTGTTCGCTTTCTTACTAGACGGTGGCCTATGAAACTCAGCTCTACGAGACATGCCAAAATATGTCAGATTTGTGTAGACGATCAGAAGTTTACAAATCATATTGGGTTGTTACTGTTAGCTGAGTTGGCCCCTGACTCATGGTGACCCCGCGCACAACAGAATGAAACTGCCCGGTCCTGTACCATCCTCATGATAGGTTGCAGATAGGACCGTTATGATCCATAGGATTTACATTGGCTGATTTTCACAAGTAGATTATCAGGCCTTTCTAGTCCATCCTAGTCTAGAGTTCCTGGATGGTGCAAACAGTTAACATGCTTGGCAGCTAAGGAAAGGTTGGCGGTTTGTGTGTACTCAGAAGCCCATTGGAAGAAAGGCCTGGCGATATACTTCCAAAAGTCAGCTGATGAAAACCCTATAGAACACAATTTCACTCTGCATACATGAAGTCACCATAAGTTGGTGTCAACAGCAACTGGTTTTATTTTTTTTTTTTTCCAGATTCATATTAGGCTAGAATGATCTGAATTCAATCCAGCTTGGCAAAAGTAGGAAAATTACTTAGTCAAGTCACCTCTAGTGAAGGAGAGCTGCCCTTCTCCTGCTGTGAAACGTGGCAAGGTTTATCCTCGTGAAGGCTCTGACTCAGGTTGTGACCTCCAAGGGACAGAGGAGAAGCAGCCAGGGCAGGACTAGTCCCACCAGCTGACTTCATAAACACAAATACAAACTATGGGGGAACTTTGCAGTCCCTTCGGTCTTTTTGGCGAGTGTGATTTCCTTTTTTTAATTTATTTTCCTGAAGTTTAATTTTTGTGACAAGATACTCATTCCAGTCACATGACTCAAAATCCAAAACGTACAAAAGGGTATGAAGTGTCTACCCTCTCTTCCTTAGCCACCCTCTGACTACTAAAACCAAACCAAACCTGTTGCTGTCAAGTCAATTTGGACTCATAGTGTCCCTATAGGACAGCAGAACTGCCCCGTAGTTTCCAGGGAGCAGCTGGTGGATTCGAACTGCTGACCTTTTGGTTAGCAGCCAAGCTCTTAACCACTGTGCCACCAGCTATCGTCAGTTTTTTCAGTATTCTTATGGAGAAGTTCTGTATATAAAGATATAATTAAAGTCTTTTTCTTTTTTTTTTTTTAAATAACGTAAGTGGAACATTTTGTACATTCTCATCTGCATGTTGCCTAATAGGATAGGAAGTTGTTCCAAAACAATATGTAATGAGCTGCTTTTTTTTTTTTTTTTTTAATGGCTATGTCATATTCCGGAGCCCTGGTGGCGCAGTGGTTAAGAGTTTGACTGCTAACCAAAGGATCGGCAGTTCGAATCTACCAGCTGCTCCTTGGAAACCCTATGGGACAGTTCTACTCTATCCTGTAGGTTCACTGTGAGTTGGCATTGACTGAACGGCAACAGGTTTGGTTGTTTTTTTATGTCATATTCCAGGCTCCCTGGGTGGTACAAACTGTTTGCGGTTCACTACTAACTGAAAAGAAGTCCCTAGGTGGCACAAATGGTTTATTCTCGACTACTAACTTAAACTAACTTAAAGGTTGGCTGTTCGAACCCACCCAGTGGTACCACAGAAGAAAGGCCTGGCAATCTATTTTCATTAAGATTCAGCCAAGAAAACCCTATGGAGAAATTTTACTCTGTAACACATGGGGTCGCCATGAGTTGAAATAGATTTGATGGCACAGGTTTGGTTTGGTTTACTAACTAGAGTTTGGTGGTTCAAATCCACTCCATAATGCCAGGCAAAAAAGGACTTACCTTACAATCTACTTCCATAAGATTACAGCCGTTGAAAACCTGATGGAGTACAGTTGTACTCTGTCACATGGGGTCACAATGAGTCTGGCTGGATGGCAATGGGTATGTCATATTCCACTGAATGGATTACTTTTATTTATGTAACCAGTCCCCTAATGATGGCCATTTGGCTGTTTGCACCATTTTGGTGAACCTGTTTGTGTCATACTTGGACTTGGTATTTCTGTATGTTTTATCCACCCTGGTGGAGAAGACTGGCTGTCCTGGAGACTCTCCTTCTCCTCTGACAGCTAAGATTGCTCCAGTGACATTTCTGGGGCCTAGGATCTCAGTTTAGGGCAGTCCAGGACTGCACTTTAGGCCAGAGCCCACATGGTTGATGCAGTAGCATTAGTGGCAAGGGAGTGGTGTTTGGTAAGATTCAAACCCCAGCTGGCACTTGCTGTACGTGGTCTCCTGCAGGGCCCCCTCACTGTCTTGGTACCTTTCCACCACTAGACAATCATCGCCACACTGAGAATTTGGTTCAGAGAGGTGGGTGAGAGTCCACCCTGCCCTCCAGGAGTAACCCTCCTAACCTGGGAGCAGAGGCCCTGGAGACTGCTGTACTCAGGATTCCCCCATAAGGATGGTGCCTTCATTCTCTAGGAAGCTGGTCTTTGAGCAGAACTATCCCCCACTCCAAGGTGGCACACCGACCTGAGCTGTCCCTCCAAGGTAGCCTCTGGTGGTTCTGATGGGACCAGAGTTCTTACTTAGCCCAACCCTGTCCTGAAGCAAAAGCTGTTGGAGAGGGGAGGCAGCTGCTAGATCCAGTAATTTCTCAATGGATTTCTCCATGTCAGCTCCATAGGAGAAACTGCATCTTCCTAAACCTTCCACCCCTGACCCCTCCCACCCCCCACCCCCCGCACTTGTCAGCACAGTGTCCTTTGTGTAATAGATGCTCTCCAGGTAGCCTTGGGTAATAAATGGCCTGAGGAAGGGGAGGGACATCAAGAGGCAAAAAGAAGGTGAGGGAGCAGAGGGTTGAAAGTAAAGGCGAGGGGGAGGTGGGAAGAATGAGTTGAGCTGTGTGACTGTGGATGAAACCCCTCCCTATGACCAGATCATTGCTGTTGGGTATAAGAGGCTCTGGTAGGGAATTGTCATTGGACCACATTTTCACCAATAGGTCTGTTCTGGATTTATTTTTGTTATCAATTTTTTGGAATAATGATGTTGTCATTAGTTGCCATTGAGTCGGTTCCAACTCATGGCAACCTTATGTATATATAGCACAATGAAACACTTCCCAGTCCTGCACCATCCTCACAATTGTTGGTATGTTTGAGCTTATTGTTGTTGCTATTGTGTCAGTCCATCTCATGAAGCATTTCCCTCATTTTTGCTGACCCTCTACTTTACCAAACAGGATATCCTTTACTAGTGATTGATCTCTCCTGTCCAAAGTAAGTGAGCCAGAGTCTTGCCGTCCTCACTTCTAAGGAGTACTCTGACTGTACTTCCTCCCGGACTGATTTATTTGTTTGTTATTGGCTGCTGTCAAGTCAGCCCCCGATTCATGGCGACGCCATGCCCAGTGGAACGAAACATGGGCCAGTCCTGTGCCATCCTTGTGATTCATTGTGGATTGGACCATTGTGATCCATAGGGTTTTCACTGGCTGATTTTCAGAAGGAGATTACCAGACCTTTTTTCCTAGTCCACTTTAGTCTGGAAAGTTCACTGAAACCTGTTCAGCATCACAGCAGCACACAGGCCTCCACTGACAGGTGGTGGCTGCATTTGGAATAATAAGTGAGCACAATTTTTCTTAAACTGTCATTGATTGAATTACACCATTGAACTTGCCAGCTCCTCAGCTGTAACAAGGTGCCTTGTTATCGTTCAGGTAGATCAGACCCGCTGCACCAGAGCCGAGAGGTCTGGCTAGAACTGCCACTCTTTCCACAGCACTTCCACACTGATGGCCTCGCTGTCCTTGGGACCTTGCTTTGCTGGCCAGGTAACATGCTATGGAAAGCTGAGGCGGCTGTGTGCGTCCCAGCCTTCCGCCTCTGAAGTGATTGTTCTGAGAGTGGGAGATGCTGTTCCATGGTCCCCCAAGACCGCCTTCAGCTCCAATAATTTACTGGAAGAACTCTCAGAGCTCAGCGAAGGCGTTATACTCATGGTTACGGTTTATTACAGTAAAAAAAGGTACACAGGACAGAGCCCAGGGTGAGCGTCCAGTGGTCCTCTCACAGCAGACAGCGCTTACTTCTCCCAGCAGTGATGTGGGACAACACACAAAGCATTGCCAGCCAGGGAAGCTTACTGGAGTACTGGCATCCAGGGTTTTTATTAGGGATTGGTCACATAGACATGGTTGACTGCCTGTGGGGCTGACCTTAGTCTCCTTCCCCTGCAGAGGTCGAGCTGATACTGCATGGCCCGAGCGCCCCCTGCAAAATCACATTGTTGGCATAGACTCTGGCTGAGGGCCCAAGACCTCAGGTAAACAAGGGCACTCTGGTCAGACAGAACATTCCAAGGGCTCAGAGGTCTCCTTGCAGGAGCTGGTCGAGGGCCAGTCCTCTCTTTGGAATGTGTAGGGCATGGACAGCCCAGACCAACACGTTCATCCTTTCCTGTGCATAGTGCCCGGCTGCAGGTCTCCGCAGCACACAGTGAGGAGCACCAGTGTCCCTGCCCTTGCTCACCAGGGCTTTTTGTGCAGTGTAAGATCCAGTTTCTGTTTCTGAACCAACTCCATGCTACTGGCAGACTTGGCCAGATGGAGTCTGGGTTCGTTTAATGTGCATACTTGTGTGTTCTGCCAGCACCTGTGCATGTGTATGCTTTTTTGGAAGGGAGTGTTGTAACCAAGATAGATGTCAAATTTTAGATTCAACTCATTGACTCCAGATTGACCTCCATCTATTAATTAATCAGTTGTTGTTAGCTGCCATCAGGCCTGCCCCTGACTCATGGCGACCTCATACCCAATGGAACGAAATGCTGCCCAGTCCTGCACCATCCCCATGATCAGTTGCACATTGTACCAGTGTGATCCATAGGGTTTTCATTGGCTGATTTTCAGAAGTATATCATCAGGACTTTCTTCCTAGTCTGTGTTAGTCTGGAAGCTCCACTCTGAAACCTGTTCAGCATCGTAGCAACACACAAGCCTCCACTGACGGACGGGTGGTGGCTGTGCATGAGGTGCATTGGCCAGGAATTGAACCCAGGTCTCCCACATGGAAGGCGAGAATTCTACCACTGAATCACCAATACCTCATTTATTATCAGTTGGTACCTGACTTTAACTATTAGCTCAGTTTAAGAAACTTAGTACTGGTGCCTTTCCTCAGGAACTCAGGGCCAGCTCTGTCAAGGAAGAGCACAAGGCCCGTCTGAGATGCATTTGCTGTGATTTGGGGTTGGGGGCTGGTGGCCACTGCTGCCCTTTGAAGGCTCCCCTCAATGCACCCTGCTGGAGTCCTGCCCGGTGTCCCTGCCTGCTCCTCTCTACACTCAACTGAGCACAGCTCCACTTCCTTTCTCAGTTCCTCTGCCCTGCGCTGCCCCAGGCCTTGCGCTGCTTCCTCCGCCAGGAATGTTCCGCACCACCTCCCCACTCCTGTTTGACTCCCAGACTTCTAAGCTTTCAAGCTCTCCATTCAACTTTGCCCCACCAGGGAGCCTCCCTGACTACCCTTTAACTAGGCAGTGTCTCCATGTGGGGCCAGGGGCTCACTCCAGTGGAGTGGGGTGTGTGTGTGCATGTGTGTGTGTGTGCGTGCGTGTGCGTGTTTCCTTTCTGTCTCCCGCACGAGACCCTATGCTCAAGTAAGTACCACAGTGTTGTCAACAAATGCAGGATCAGACTGATGCTCTCTCATCTCACCCTCTGCTAGACTGTAAGTCCCTGAGGGCAGAGATTATTGGCGATTTAGTTCACTCCTGAGCCCCAGCACCTGGAACAGTGTCTGGTGAAGAGTGAGCGCTCACTAGTATCTGTGGTCAGACACCTCATACCACCTCTGCTTATGCATCATGTGTTTTCAGAGCGCAGTCACCAGCAGGAGTGCCAGCCCCTTCGAGCTCGCAGTGGCCCTGGCTAGAGTCCATGGCCAGAGGCTGCCTCCCTCGGAATACTGTGTGCCCTCCCATGGTCTTTATCTGCCTCCTCATCTGCTTCCCCTTATTCTGCCAGGAACCCTTCCGATGAACAAAAAGCCACAAGCCAAAGAAGAATTGGGAAATTTCCTCTCTCCAAGTGGTCCCTCGGCATTGTACCCCCAGCATGAGCTCCTTTCCCTGATATCTGCTTTTCCCAGTTTAACTTAGAAAACTTTTGGGGGGCTCGAAAGAGAGAGAGAATCACCTGTAATGCTCACGCCTTAGCTGAGTACTTTGTGTGCATGTCCTTAGAACTGAGGGCCCTCACAGGAGCTCATTGCCTTCACAGCCCCATGGTCTCAGCGACCTCCTGTTGGCACAGTCGCTGACGGAGAAGAATGATGGCCTTGGAGGCCCCAGCCCTCCAGTGGCCCCCATCTGGGGGTGGGAACAGCTTGGGACCAGAGCACTGGCAGGAGTCCAGGTCCGATTGGCCATCCAAGCTCTCCCACACAGTCGTTGCTTTTTTTTCATAGTCCTCCTGATCCGTT
Organism: Trichechus manatus latirostris; assembly: GCF_000243295.1. Lineage (NCBI taxonomy): Eukaryota > Metazoa > Chordata > Mammalia > Sirenia > Trichechidae > Trichechus > Trichechus manatus. Next base: position 5,566,582 of record NW_004444093.1, on the reverse strand, counting down.
CTTTGCCGAGGCCTTCTTCCTTGCCCGTTGAAATTAAGTCACAAGTACAGCGAGTCCAGTCACTTCCTCTGCCTTCCAGAGAAAAAATTAGCAGCTACTCCTCCCCCTCTGCTAGCCTCCCAACCTGCAGATCTCCGCAGGCCAACACCAGCTTCCAGGCGCCAGCAGGTGTGCACCCACCAGCAAACAGAAACATCCAGAGACCAGAGCAGCACTCACATCTGCTGGCCGTCAGCCTTAACTGCAGGACAAGCCTCCCTGCCTTGTGTATGTCCCTGGATTTCCGTCATCCAAACCAGACGTTGGGTTTGCTTTCCAAGTCAGCACAGTCATGTGGACTCTTGAATCATTTGAGACAATGTGTCACTCATGAACAGAAGAGAGTAAGACCTCACTGTAAATTTGGGACAGTCTTGTCAGCGCCTTCTTACTACTGCAACTCTCAGACCCGAGGTGGAGAGGCTGAGGGTGGAAGGGAGAGCACTGCTGTAAAGTAGTAGGTCACGTGGGGGGCTGGGCAACACCCCTAGGAGCCACAGTGTGGCTCGGCAGCACCTCGGATACCACAACCACCCCTGTCCTCCACTCCTGCCCCCATCCCCACCCCTTTCTGCTGGAAGCATCTCCCAACTTCAGATTCTTCTGTCTCTGCAACAGGAAATAAACTGGGACTGGACTGTTAGAAATACATCACCTCAAAAAAACACGTGAAAACTGGAAAAAATTGTTTTAATCCTTATGTAAAGCCCTACCTTGTTTCAGAAAAATTTACACCTGTATGGACATGGAGATGGTAAACATGAGGTATTGGAAGAAGCAGAAACTACGAATGAATTAGCAGCTCTTTTTTTTCCTCCTGAAAATTAGCCCTTGCAAATATTTGTTTGCTATATTGTGAAGAACACAGTCCCATAACATTTTTCTTTTTTTAAAAAAAAAACCTGACAGTTTCTTCAGCCATGTGTCAGGAGCTGGGGAAAAACATAAGTGTTCATAAATAAAGATCGGCAGCTCTGGATTTATTTCCAACAAGAGCCAAACAGAATTTAATAGGAAATTGAACAAACGTTTTAGTTTTTTACCTGAATACATTATACTTACATATTCCACCTCCTCAACTTAAGAGTTCAGGTTACTTTTTGGGTTCCTAAATGCCCACCATGTCCCTGGAATGCCTTCCACCTACACCTTTATATCTGAAAAGGGGTCTAACGGTTGTATACAGTTTCATTTTTGTCCTTCAGATTTCTAGGGTATTTGTTTGAAAATGCTTTACGCCTTTGTTTTTAGGTATGTTGTTGTTGTCAGGTGCCATCAAGTCAGTTCCAATTCACAGTGACCCTGTGTACAACAGAATGAAACACTGCCCAGTCCTGCGTCATCTTCACAATCGTTATGCTTGAGCCCATTGTTGCAGCCATTGTGTCAGTCCATCTCATTGAGGGTCTTCCTCTTTTTTGCTGACCATCTACTTTACCAAGCATGATGTCCTTCTCCAGGGACTGATCCCTCCTGATAACATGTCCAAAGTATGTGAGATGTAGTCTTGCCATCTTTGCTTCTAAGGAGTGTTCCGGTTGTACTGCTTCCAAGACAGATTTGTTCGTTCTTTTGGCAGTTCATGGTATATTCAATATCCTTCGCTAACACCACAGTTCAAAGCGTCAATTCTTCTTCAGTCTTCCTTATTCATCGTCCAGCCTTCATGTGCATATGAGGCGATTGAAAACACCATGGCTTGGGTCAGGCACACCTTAGTCTTCAAAGTGACATCTTTGCTTTTTAACACTTTAAAGATATCTTTTGCAGCAGATTTGCCCAAGGTAGTGCATCTTTTGATTTCTTGACTGCTGCTTCCATAGGTGTTGATTATGGATCCAAGTAAACTGAAATCCTTGACAACTTCAATCTTTCCTCCATTTATCATGAAGTTTTTAGGTATAGAACATCTCTAAACATTATTTGTGTAGTTAAAATAACTGCTGAGCCACAGGGAGAGTGGGGGACAGAAAATCCAGAGGCAGGCAGCTGCAGGCAAAAGCTGCTTCATGCAGTATATCAAAAAGCTTGAGAGTCTTCTATCCAGAAGGGTGGATATAGAGATGGGACACGGCAGGAATGGTTGTAGATAAATCCTGAAATAGAGACAGAAGCAAGTGTGTCACAAACAAAGGTAGGCGTTAGCATCACTGTTGCAGTGTGTTCCCATCTGCAGCCAAAACCAGCCGCTAAGGGAACCATATCACTTATGGAGCATCACTCATGCGTCCATTCAGCACATCTGCAGCACGCACGTCTGCACTGGAGACACAGCCGTGAGCAAAGCAGAGTCCAGTCTCATGGAGCTTGTGCCCTGTAGAGAGAACTAAAGCAGGGTAAGGAATGGAGGGTTAGGTTGGAAAGTGGAGCTCTGCTTTTGGGAAGGTATTCGGGGAAGGCTTCTCTAAGGAAGTGGCCTTAGAGCATAGACCTAAATGAAAAGAGGGAATGAGCCATACACGTATCTAGACAAGGAGCATTATAGGCAACAAAATTAACATGTGCGAAGGCCCTGTCGCAGGTCAGCCCTGTTGCTAGTTTCAGCACTGAGACCAGAGTTTTAAAGCTGAAACTTTGGATGGGTTTGGAGTCGACACTAACAGGGTCCAGAAAGGACACCAGAACCTAGTCTATGGAATAGAGTTTGAAGATACGTCCAGGGTCATAACAAAGTTTATTAAGAAAATGTTCTGCATCCTGCTTTGGTGAGTGGCATCTGGGGTCTTAAAAGCTAGCAAGTGGCCATCTAAGATGCATCAATTGGTCGCAATCACCTGGAATAAAGGAGAATGAAGAACACCAAAGACACAAGGAAAGTATTAGCCCAAGAGATGAAAGGCCCACAGAAACCAGATATTTCATCAGCCTGAGACCAGAAGAACTCGATGGTGCCCGGCTACCACCAATGACCACCCTGACAGGGAACACAACGGAGAGTCCCTGATGGAGCAGGAGAAAGGTGGGGTGCAGAACTCAAATTCTAGTGAAA
>NW_004444093.1:5533181-5563454 GCF_000243295.1 Trichechus manatus latirostris | reverse complement strand
GGCTACCACCAATGACCACCCTGACAGGGAACACAACGGAGAGTCCCTGATGGAGCAGGAGAAAGGTGGGGTGCAGAACTCAAATTCTAGTGAAAAGACCAGACTCAATGGTCTGACTAAGACTGGAGGAACCTCAGAAAGCATGGCCCCCGGACTCTCTGTCAACCCAGAACTAAAACAATTCTCGAGGCCAACTCTTCAGACAAAGATTAGACTGGACTGTGGGACATAAAATGATACTTGTGAAGAGTGTGCCTCTTAGCTCAAGTAGATACATGAGACTAAATGGGCAGCTCCTGTCCGGAGGTGAGATGAGAAGGCAGAGAGGGTCAGGAGCTGGTTGAATGGACACAGAAATCGGGTGGAAAGGAGGAATGTGCTGTCACACTATAGGGAGAGCAATTAGGGTCACATAACAATGTATGTATAAATTTTTGTATGAGAGACTAACTTGAAATATGAACTTTCATTTAAACTACAACAATAAAAAAATGGAAAAAAAGTATTGCAGAATATATATGCTGAAAACTTCAAAATATTTAATAAATAAGTAAGCTGGAATAAAAAAAAAAAAAAAGATATGTCCAGGGCCAGGTGAGCATTCCCATATCTGAACAGGAAGAAGACAAGAACCAGAGTCTTCAAGGCAGTGGCAGGTCAAAACCTGTGAGGGTTACCAAGGCTCTGACGGGCTAGTAAGGGTCTGCCTCCAGCGTGGGCCCTGGCCTTTGACCCCCACAGGCACACACTTCCATCCATCTTAAATTAATGCGGTTCCTTGAGCCATCCTCTTGTGTGGCAGGGAGGAAAAGGGGCTCAAGAGCCAATAAGAAAGGAAGCAAGGAGTGGTAGGGCAGGGAGGGAGAGACAGAGGAAATGTGTTGTCAGAAATCATAGCATGCCCCTCACAGGTGACAGCATATGTTCCCGTCCGTGCTCTGTGAGGGTTCATAAAGTTCCTGTTGTTCCCTGGTCCTCTACGGGGTGAGAAGTACAAAAAAGGAGTAATGCCACCTTCTCTTGTTGCCCAAGGAACTTATCCGTCAGCGAGGAGTCTTGGAACGCACAGAGAAGATGGTGGACAAAATGGATCAAGATCTGAAGACCAGCCAGAAGCACATCAACAGCATCAAGAGTGTGTTTGGGGGACTCGTCAATTACTTCAGATCCAAACCAGCAGAGACCCCACCTGAACAGAATGGTATCCTGGCCCCGCAGCCCAACAGTAGGTAAGCATGGCTTCAGCCACCCAGATTTGAAGTCCAATATTAAATTCTGCATAAATAAGACCTCTGGTGAACAAGTGCCCCAATAATTGTGAGCTGCTGTGGAGTCAGTGCCCCACTCATGGCGACCCCACACACAATGGGATTGGACCATTGTGATCCATCAGGTCTTCATTGGCTGATTTTTTGGAAGTAGATTGCCAGGCCTTTCTTCCTAGTCCATCTTAGTCTAGAAACTCCACTAAAACCTGTTCAGCATGGCCTTCACCAACAGGCTTTGTTGCTGCACATGAGGTGCATTGGCCAGAAATTAACCTGGGTCTCTCGTGGAGGGCATGAATTCTACCACTGAGCCACTACTGCCCCAGCTCCAGTAATTGTGACCCCAGTAATTTGAAAGAGAGAGTGTTCAACTCTAGCAGCTTAATCGATACAGATGTGACTCATTTCACAGAATTTTTGCATATGAAGTCTTTATGTCCAACTTTTCTACATCTAATCTGACTTCTCCCACTGCTTTCCATTTTAAAATTATATTTTCCTTAAAAATTTTGATCAGAGATATAATGAAATTATACATAAGATTTCAGCAGGCATGTAAGTATCATATGTTCAAAGATAAAAGAATTGAGTTTCTACTAAAATTTCCTGTTTATCTCAGATTATTGTGTCTTTTTTTTATTAAAAAGGTCATGCAGCAGCAGTGTGCAAGGGCAAGGGATCTCTCTGAAGTTTCTGCAGTTTTTCTGTAAACCTAAAACTGCTCTAAAAAATAAAGTATAATTTAAAACAACAAATAATAATACCAGTACCAGTTGCAGTCAAGTTGACTTCAGCCCGTGGTGACCCCTGTGTGTCAGAGTAGAACTGTGCTCTCTAGAGTTTTCAATGGCTGATATTTCAGATCGACAATGTCTTTCTTCCCTGACGCCTCTGGGTGGGCTCGAACCTCCAACCTTTTAGTTAGCAGCCAAGCACCTTAACCATTTGCACCACCCAGGGACTCCCTAATAATAATAATATAACCATATTTTGGGAAATCTACACTTTACCCATGATAACACAACTTAAAATTTAGTTTCTTTCCAGCCTTTTTTCCCTCATTCCGCTTTTCTATACCAGTTGCCATCAAGTCAGTTTCAACTCATGGTGACCCCATGTGTGTGAGTAGAACCGTGCTCTGTAGGGTTTTCAGTGGTTGATTTTTTGGTAGTAGATCACCAGGCCTTTCTTTCAAGGTGCCTCTTGGTAGGCTCAAACCATGAACCTTTCACTTAGCAGTTAAGTGTGTGAAACATTTGCACCACCCAGGGGCACCATTCATTTGGTTTTGTAACCTGATTGTTTCATTTAACCCAGAAAAGTGGTTGGTATAATGTTATTTACTCAGGCTTCATAGCGATCGTGCAAGTACACACACTTTCTTTCTCTCTCTTTTTTAATTCTGAAATAGCAATTTTTTTTAGCAACTTTTAAAATGCATAACTGATGTACAGTAAAGTGCATAGACTTGTGTGTCAGCAAGGAGTCTTAGAACGCACGGAGAAGATGGGAAGATGGTGGGCAAGATGGATGAAGATCTGAAGACCAGCCAGAAGCACATCAGCAGCATCAAGAGTGTGTTTGGGAGGGCTTGTCAGTTACTTCAGATCCAAACCAGCAGAAATCCACCTGAGCAGAATGGAGAGTTGATGACCGTTCACCTGCACATAAACCTGTATGGCCACCACCCTGGTCAGGATGTAGGTGCCATAGGGAAGAAATCAGAAAACTATTTCAGGCTCACAGTGGGGCTGGGGAGAAACGACTGTAGGAAAAAGCACCGGTGGTGGTGGCAGAAAGAGCAGAGAGGTGAAGTCATTGAGGCTTACAGAGAGGAAACCCCAGGAAGGGGAGCAGATGGTGGCAGAGGGGTTGTTTCTTGTGGATGCATCAGCCAGCGTTATGAAGTGGGATTTTTGGCTAAGCCGTAATCAGCATTCATCCCAGGTTTTCCAGTTTAACCTAATTTCAGATATCTGTCACTTTTTCCCCTTAATTGGACTTTTTCTTTTTTTTTAGTATACAAATGAGGGCAGTGACGGTTCATTGGTGGAATCCTTGCCCTCCATGACATCACTTAGTAAATGCAGGGACACAAAACTGCCTGAAATGAAGCAACTGACACTCATTGAGTGGCTGCTTAGATGTGCCCTGAAGGGGGTCTGTGCAGCTTTGTGGTCACTGCAAGCTAAGCACTGTTGCATGTGTTCCTTTACCTGCCTCTGACAGACACAGCTGCGGTGGTGCAGTCCATTCGCTGGAAGATGTGGGGCAGGCTGGGAAGCAGAGTGGAAGCCTGGTATAGGGCTTTGCCTGGGGCCAAGGAAGGCGTTCCAGAGGACGTACTGGCCTTGTGCTGGAGTCAAGGTGGAGTAGGCTGCCATTGAGGAAGGGGAAACAGGTGCAAAACCCAGACAGATAAAACATGAGGAGCAGGGATTGGGAAGGTGTCAGCTCTCTCTCAAGAGGGAGGAGTCCAGCACACTCTTGACATGGAGGTGAGATATGGCCTGCCATCTCTTAAAAGTCCCTAAATTTGCAAACATCACTACAATGTATAATTGCTTCTGTAAAATTATGCAGTAAATTGTGACTAAAATTTTTGTGATACTGTCACAATCCTTTATTAACTCATAAATACAGGAATGCTGTCATTTATGAAGCTTTTAAAACAAGTTTCTCCTCATTTAAGCTTCTGCTCAGTCATGCATTTCCTGTGTATGTCCTTACCGCACAAACCTGAAAGTTTTATTTGTCTCTTGGTGAGCAATTTTTGTTCTTGCTGACACAGCACCATAAAGTGCTGGTTCTCATTTCCATTTAAAGCACCCAGGAGATCCATTTGTGCCATAGATTTAAACCACCCCTAAATTTTAACTTTTCTAATTTATTCAGGACGTAGTTTCTGGCCAAGCACCATCACTTTCTTAGACTCTTCCCTTTCTTATCACTTCTATCACTGGCCCTAGAAATTGGCTTTTTTTTTTTTTTTTTTTTTGAGGCAGGTACATTTTTCACAGAGAAACCAAGTTACATCATTTAAGTATTACTATGTACATGAGAGCACAGAGACAAAATGAAGCTGGCTGTGAGGGGTGCAGGCTAGGTGGTCACCAGGCAGACTTAGAAGCAAGCATCTCCCTCTCATACCCAGCCTGGTAACACACGGGGCTCACTTTCATTCTTGGAGAAATTGGCATGTTCTAGACCCTCCATGATTGCTTCTGAGCAATTAAAGCCACAAGCGTTAAGTCCTTAGCTGTCCCAAGGTGCTGCTACATTCTGCATGTAGCTGGAGCACTGGGCATTTGCACACCATTCACTGCAGGAGCCTGGACTTCCTCCTAAGGGGTGGGAGCCGTTAAAGACCCAGACCGGGAGAAGTGCAGGTCATCAGGTTTTAGAAAGATGCCAGAAGCCATGTGGAATCAAGACTGGAAAGTGGATGCTCATTTTGCCCTAACCCCATGTAAGGGTCAGCAAGGCAGGGCAGAAGGGATTGGAAGGAGGAGCCGCATTTCTGGGACCAAAGGGACTTCTTTGGCCTAGATTGCTGGGGTGGAGCTGTGCAGAGGGGATTCCCAGTTTGACTGATGAAGTGGCTGATGGAGAGGAGCAGGCTGTGTAGCACCCCAGCTGTGGCGGGGATTCAGTGTTTGCTGGGTATGGTCTGAACGTCTCAACATCTCTGCAAAGAGAAGTGCTTGTCTACATCAGAGACTGGCAAACTTTCTCTGCAAAAGGCCACATAATAAATCTATTAGGCTGAGGGCCCGGAAGCAAAATCAAAGCTGTTTAGGTACTTACATAACAAGAGAGCCCTGGGTGGCACAAATGATTAAATGTTCCACTGTTAAGGAAGAGGTTGGCGGCTTGAGTCCACTCAGAGGTGTGCTGGAAGAAAAGCCTGGTGATCTACTTCGGATGAAATCAGCTCTTGAAAACCCTATGGAGCACAGTTCTACTCTGACACACATAGAGTTGCCATGAGTGGGAATCAACTCGGCAACTGGTTTGGTTTTGGTTTTTTATATAACAAGAAAACAAATTTTCACAAATTTTTAGTGACAGAATTCAAAATATAATAATAATTGAGTGCAATTTTTTAATAGTATAGACTCGCTAATGAGAGGAATGAAATCATTGAGGGTCAGAGTTCACATTCCCTATCATCTAAGCACTTACAAATGGTCATCTTAAAGGCTGTACAAAAATGGGCTGTGGGTCACATTGGGCCTGTGGTCATGGTTTGCCAACCCTTGGTCTAAAGTACCCATTTTGTCGAGGCACGTACTTTTCTTCTGCCTGGTCCTAGGACTTTTCACAAGAAAGGGCTATCTAGTTAAATGCTAAACTTCTAAGGCTGACATCTTTGTAAGCTTACTATACAGGAAGATGAGGCTCCCAGGAGCTACTGTCAAAATACCACCAGTTTTGGTCAGAAGGCGCTTAGTACAGAGAAGGTATTTGATTTTCTACATACGGGCATTACGTGAAAAGACTGACAGCACTGTGATAAGTACTTTTCCTTTTTAAAATTTTTCTTTTTTCTTAACTTTTATCTAAAGATTGAAAGAAGCCATAACAACAAGTAAAGAACAGGAGTCAAAGTACCAGGCCAGCCACCCAAACCTCAGAAAGCTGGACGATTCAGGTTAGTGGAGACCTGCACTCACACCTGCCTTTGGACTCTGTGGGGATTGGTGTTGGCCCTGAATGAGGCAGGGGCCCCAGCTGCTGTCACACACGTGCTGGGTACAGGACATTAGGGATGCAGCACCAAGTGCAAGTTACTGAGAGTGTGTATTAAAGTGGGGCTCATTCCTCCCCCTCCCAAGGAAGGAGGAATAAGGAAGTGGGGGCCTGTGTCCCATTGAAGATGAGCCTGCCCACCATCAGTTCCTGCCTCATGTAGCTCTGAGCTCTTTGGGTAGTGAAATGCCAACTGCAGGAAACCCCTGTGGTAGGTAGAATAATGTCCAAAAGATGTCTACATCCTAATCCCCAGAACCTGTGAATGTGTGAGGTTACATGGCAAAATAGGAATGAAGGCTGCAGATGAATGAAGGATGCCAATCAGCTGACCCTTAGATGGAGAGAGGATCCTGGATTATCCGGGTAGGACCAACATAATCACAATCACCCCTTCATAAGTGGAAGACGGAAACAGAAGAAAGTCAGAGAGATTTGAAGATGCTACACTGCTAGCTTTGAAGATGGAAGACGGGACCACGAGCCAGGGAATGCAGGTGGCCTCTAGAAGGTGGAAAATGCAAAGAAATGGATTCTCCCCTAGAGCTTTCAGAAGGGACAGCCCTGCTGACACCTTGATCTTAGCCCAGTGAGACCCGTGTGGGACTTCGAATCTCCAAAACTAGAAGCTAAGTTTGTGGTCATTTGTTAACAGCAGCAACAGGAACTAATAACAGCCCTAAGCCTGAGTGGATAGAGAGTCAGCAGAGTGAACAGGTGTGCAAGATAGAATGTGTTTGTGTCAAATCATTTTAGTAATATCAAATGGTATGCACAGAAGCATCCTTTACCTGGTACCTGAGTTACGTCGTGCTGCTATAACAGAAATACCACGAGTGGGTGGCTTTAAGAAACAAATTTATTTTCTCACAGTTAGGAGGCTAGAAGTCCAAATTCAGGACACCAGCTCTAGGAAAAAGCTTTCTGTCTCTGTCCCCTTCAGTATAAGCTGATGGGTTTTCTGCTGTGGTAGTTGGTTAGATCCATCAGTCACAGGCTTAATCTCTTTAATGAAAGATTGTATAGCCATGTTCTCGGTGAAAATTCTAGGACACTTGTCCTTACTTTGCTACAGAATTTTCCAAATCTTTGTTTTCGTTTTGCACAGTTCATTTTCAAGTTCGTCTCTTTCCTTTCACATCTTACTATTAGCAGCAAGGAGAAACCACTCAGCCTCTTTAAGATCTTGCTCACCCAGATATCCAAGTTCATCACTTACAAGTTCTGCCTTCCACAAAATATTTGAACATAATTCAGACAAGTTCTTTGCCACCACATGAGAAGCATTGCCCTTCTTCCATTGTCCAATCGCATGTTCATTATTTTCTTTTAAAGCCTCACCAAAAGCACATTTAATGTCCACATGTCTAGCAACATTCTGTTGATGGTGCCATATGTATTCTCCAAGAGGACAGAAGCTTTCTTTATGGCTGTCTCACTTCCTTCTTAGCCCTCAACAGAATTGCCTTTGATGTCGGTAATTCTACCAACAGTCTCTTCACGGCGCTCTAGTCTTTTACTGTTGTTGTTAGGTGCCGTCGAGTCGCTTCCTACTCATAGTGACCCTTTGTACAACAGAATGAAACACTGCCGGGTCCTGCACTGTCCTCACAGTCATTGTTATGCTTGATCCCATTGTTGCAACCTCTGTGACGATCCATCCCATCAAGGGTCTTCCTCTTTTTTGTTGACTCTACTTTACCAAAGATGATGTCCTTCTCCGGGGACTAATCCTTCCTGATAACACGTCCAAAGTATATGAGACGGAGTCTCGCCATCCTTGCTTCTAAGGAGCATTCTGGCTGTATTTCTTCCAAGACAGATTTGTTTGTTCTTTTGGCAGTCCGTGGTATATTCAGTATTCTTTGCCAACACCACAATTCAAAGGCATCAATTCTTCTTTGCCTGCCTTGTTCATTGCCCAGCTTTCACGTGCATATGAGGTGATTGAAAACACCATGGCTTGGGTCAGGCGCACCTTAGTCCTTACAAAGGTGACGTCTTTGCTTTTTAACACTTTAGAAAGGTCTTTTGCAGCACATTTGCCCGATGCAAAGTGTTATTTCATTTCTTGACTGCTGCTTCCATGGGCATTGATTGCGGATCCAAGTAAAATGAAATCCTTGACAATTTCAATCTTTTCTCTGTTTATCATGATGTTGCTTATTGGTCCAGTTGTGAGGATTTTTGTTTTCTTTATATTGAGGTGTAATCCATACTGAAGGCTGTAGTCTTTGGTCTTTATCAGTAAGTATTCCAAGTCCGCTCCACTTTCAGCAAGGAAGGTTGTGTCATCTGCATATCGCAGGTTGTTAATGAGTTCCTCCAGTCTTGATGCCCCATTCTAGCTAATGCAGTCCAGCTTCTTGGTTTATTTGCTCAGCATACAGATGGTATAAGTATGGTGAAAGGATACAACCCTGACACACACCTTTCCTGACTAAACCACACAGTATCTTATTCTGTTTGAATGACTGCCTCTTGATCTATGTACAGATTCCTCATGAGCACAATTAAGTGTTTTGGAATTCCCATTCTTCGAAATGTTATCCGTAATTTATTATGATCCAGACAGTCGAATGCCTTTGCATAGTCAATGAAACAGGTAAACATCTTTTAGGTATTCTCTGCTTTCAGCCAGGATCCATCTGACATCAGCAGTGATATCCCTTGTTCCATGTCCTCTTCTGAATCTGTCTTGAATTTCTGGCAGTTCCCTGTCAATGTACTGCTGCAACTGCTTTTGAACGATCTTCCATAAAATTTTACTTGCATATGATATTAATGATATTGTTCGATAATCTCTGCATTCGGTTGGATCACCTTTTTTTGGAATAAGCATAAATATGGATCTCTTCCAGTCGATTGTCAAGGTAGCTGTCTTCCAAATTTTTTGGCATAGATGAGTGAGCACCTCCAGCACTGCATCCGTTTGTTGAAACATCTCAATTGGTATTCGGTCAGTTCCTGAAGCCTTGTTTTTCGCCAGTGTCTTCAGTGCAGTTTGGATTTCTTCCTTCAGTATCATCAATTCTTAAATCATATGCTACCTTCTGAAATGACTGAACGTTGACCAATTCTTTTTGGTACAGTGACTCTGTGTATGCCTTCCATCTTCTTTTGATGCTTCCTGTATCATTCAAAATTGCCCATAGAATCCTTCACTATTGCAACTTGAGGCTTGAATTTTTTTCTTCAATTCTTTCAGCCTGTGAAATGCTGAGCATGTTCTTCCCTTTTGGTTTTCTAATTTGCACATGTCATTATAATACTTTATCTTTGTCTTCTCGAGCCACCCTTTGGAATCTTCTTTTCAGCTCTTTTACTTCATCATTTCTTCCATTCGCTTTAGCTACTCTACATTCAAAAGCAAGTTTCAGAGTCTCTTCTGACATCTATTTTCTTCTTTTCTTTCTTTCCTATTTTTAAATAACCTCTTGCTTTCTTTGTGTATGATGTCCTTGATGTCATTCCACAACTTGTCTGGTCTAAGGTCATTAGCGTTCAATGCATCAAATCTATTCTTTGGATGGTCTCTAAATTCAGGTGGGATATACTCAAGGTCGTACTTTGGCTCTCGTGGACTTGTTCTAATTTTCTTCAGCTTCAGCTTGAACTTGCATATGAACAATTGATGGTCTGTTCCACAGTCAGCCCCTGGCCTTGTTCTGACTGATGATATTGAGCTTCTTCATCGTCCCTTTCGACAGATGTAGTTTGTTTGATTCCTGTGTATTCCATCTGGCAAGGTCCACGTGTATAGTCACCGTTGATGTTGTTGAAAAAAGACATTTACAATGAAGAAGTCATTGGTCTTGCAAAATTCTGTCATGCAATCTCCAGCATTGTTTCTATCACCAAGGCCATATTTTCCAACTATGGATCCTTCTTCTTTGTTTCCAATTTTTGCATTCCAATCACCAGTAATTATCAATGCATCCTGATTGCATGTTCGATCAATTTCAGACTGCAGAAGTTGGTAAAAATCTCCAGTTTCTTCATCTTTGGCCTTGGTGGTTGGTGCATAAATTTGGATAACAGTGGTATTAACTGGTCTTCCTTGGAGGCATATGATATTATCCTATCACCGACAGCATTGTACTTCAGCATAAAACTAAAACCAAACCCATTGCAGTCAAGTCGGTTCCAACTCATAGTGACCCTATAGGACAGAGTAGAACTGCCCCATAGGGTTTCCAGGGAGCGCCTGGTCAATTCGAACTGCTGACCTTTTGGTTAGCAGCCAGACTCTTAGGCACTCCGCCACCAGTGTTGACAATGAATACAATGCCATTCCTCTTCAATTTGTCATTTCCGGCATAGTAGACCGTATGAGTGTCTGATTCAAAATGGCCAATACCAGTCCATTTCAGCTCACTAATACCTAGGATATTGATGTTTACGCATTCCATTTCATTTTTGACGATTTCCAATTTTCATAGATTCATACTTCATATGTTCCACGTTCCAATTCTTAATGGATGTTTGCAGCTGTTTGTTTTCATGTTGAGTCGTGCCACATCAGCAGATGAAGGTCCCGAAAGCTTGACTCCTTCCACACCATTAAGGTCGACTCTACTTTGAGGAGGCAACTCTTCCCCAGTCATATTTTGAGTGCCTTCCAACCCCTGGGCTTCATCTTCTGGCACAATATCATACAATGTTCCACTGCTATTCATAATGTTTTCACTGGCTAATTTTTCTCGCAAGTAGACCACCAGGTTCTTCAGCTGAAACCCATCCACCATGTGTGACCCTGCTGGTATTTGAATACTGGTGGCATAGCTTCCAACATCAGAGCAACACGGAAGCCCCCACAGTATGACCGACTGACAGATGCATGGGGGCTTTTACTATTAGGCACCTTAAAAATTCTTCCAGCCTCCACCCATTACCAATTCCAAAACCACTTCCATATTTTAGGTATTTGTTAGTGCAGGACCCCAGTCCTGGTACCAAATTCTGTCTTAGTTATCTAGAGCTGCTATAACAGAAATACCACAAATGGGTGGCTTTAACAAACAGAAATGTATCCTCTCACAGTTTAGGCGACTAGAAGTCTGGCTCTGGAGGAAGTTTTTCTCTGCTTTTGACTCTGGAGGAAGGTCTTTGTCTCTTCAAATTTATTCTTTGGCTTCTTGGTTATCTTCATGTTATGTGACATCTGTCTTCCTCCATCTCTACTTGACTCACTCGCTTGTTCAGTCTATTTTATATCTCAAACAAGATTGACTTAAAACACACCTTATGCTAATATTATTTCATTGACATAACAAAAAACCCATTCCCAAATGGGATTATAACCACAGGTATAAAACCCAAAAAACCAAACCTGTTGCCATTGAGTCAGTTACAACTCATAGCAACCCTATAGGACAGAGTGGAACTGCCCGATAGGGTTTCCAAGGAGCGGCTGGTGGATTCAAACTGCCAACCTTTTGGTTAGCAGCCGAGCTCTTAAATACACCTGGAAAGGAAGTTAGCCCTTCTGGGTGCTTCTGTAGGCCTCTAGAGAGCTAGGGCATATCTAACTAACAGTAAGCAAACTAAATGCTTGTGTGCTACCTTCAAGGATGCACTCTTCAAGAGCTGGAACCCACCCTTGTCCTGGTTGACACAGCTAAGACCTGATGGAGGAAGAGATGGGGGTCAGCAAAGACTGAAATTGGTGCAGTTCAGGTGAAAACGACGAGAGGAGACAATAGGCAAAAATGTTCATGGCTCAGGAAAACCTGCCCTTGTCATTCTCTGGAGAAATGACATCACAGCCATGTACCTTGAAAGACGTGATTTTAGGGAATTAAAGGAAGCTTTAGTTGGTGTGGTGTGTATTAACTTTGGAGTCACTGGATGGTGCAAACGATTATGTGCTTGACTACTAACTGACAGGTTGAGTCCACCCAGAGGTGTGGCAGTCTACTTCCAAAAAATCAGCCATTCAAAACCCTATGGTGCACAGTTCCACCTTGACACACATGACGTCACTGTGAGTCTGAATCGACTCCATGGCAGCTGGTTTAGTTTTGGTTTTTTTGTATTAACTTCAGAGAGTCAAAACAAAGTTGACACTGTTTGTGCAGAATGGACTCAGTGGATTGGTGCTTCAGGAAATGCACTAAGTTTAAAAAGAGATCCCCTTCCCCTCCAGTTATGAATTGAATTGTGTCCCTCAAAAACATGTATTGTAAATCCTAACCTCTCTGCCTGTGGTTATAATCCCATTTGGGTATGGATTGTCTTTTTTATGTTAATGAGGCAGGATTAGTGTAAGGTATGTTTTGAGTCAATCTCTTTTGAGATATAAAAAAGATTAAACAAGTGAAGGAGCAGAGATGGGAGAATATAGATGCCATTCTATATGAAGATTACCAAAAAGCCAAGGAATGAGGACCTTCCCCCACAGCCAACAGAGAAAGCCTTCCCCTAAAGCCGGCACCCTGAATTTGGACTTCTAGCCTCCTAAACTATGAGAGAATGAATTTCTGTTTCTTAAAGCCACCCATTTGTGGCATGTCTCTTACAGCAGCACTAGATAACTAAGACACCCAAAAAAAATGTAAACCATGATGACAGAAATAGATTTTCTGTGTGCATTTAGAAACCAAAGTTCCAGGAAGCTTTCTTAGGGCAAATGTGTATTGTATACAATACTTCTTTTATTTGTTTTGTTTTAAGTGAAAAGACAGCATAGCAATAGAAATAGATTTCAAGAAGAAAAAGATCACCGCTAATCTCATTTCCTTAACAGCAATTTTTAGTTTTAAGCTTTATTCTCCAGACTTTGTCCACTGAGCCTGGCAGGTTTTCATTTTTGCAGTTCCACTGCTGTCTCATTACTTGTATGGATCTGTATCTCTTTTTGGAGCTTGTTCCAGCATCTGACCAGGTGACCTAGGTGTCCGGTTCTGTGATCTCTAAAGGGCTGGAATCCTGACTTGTCCGTGGACATTTCTCCTCCGGCCAGGCCAGCCTGTTCCCGTTCCTAGTATGTTTATCCATATATTTATATCCATACTTGTCTCATCAGATAGCCTCAGGACCACTCATTTCATCCACTCATTTTCCAGATTAAGATTAGTTTTGTGAACCAGTATTTCAAAAGGCATCAGTTAACTGTTCTCTTGGTGTTTCTTTTTAAAATCAGACTCCATCCCCGGAGTGGCTAGTGCTGCTGTCAGTTCTGACGCTTACCCCAAGAACCCGCATCTTCGCGCCTATCACCAGAAGATCGACAGCAACCTGGGTAAGACTTAGGTTCACCAGCCTCCCCAAGTCATACTTACTCAAGACACATGGTTTCCAGGCGGCTGGAACACAGCACAGCAAGAGCCGCCCACTTGCTCAGGACAGAAACCTGGTCCCTGATTCTCCCTCACCCCATGCCAGACCCAACATCAGGTCATGCCTACTGCACCCCCTGAGCATCCCTAGAGCCTGTCTACCTCTCCCCATATCCTTTGAGCCATCCTCACCTCTCGTGTGAGTTGTAACAGCAGTCTGAGTCCTCAGCCAGCCTGGACACACCCCCTTGCTCTGTCCATCCATGTCAGCTGGTGGCTCGGGAGCCTGGTTTCCTCCACTAGGAATTGGGCACAGGAGCAGAATCCACCTCTGAGATCTATCAGGAGGATTATGTGAGCTAACATCGTAACACACTTAGAGTTCCTGGCCCATTTGCCACCCAGCTGCCAGAGTGGTCTTATTACACCCTTTCATGGCAGCCCCACACACTTAGAACACTACCCAGACTCCTTCCTAGGCGTTAGGCCCCCCCACCTCTCAACCCCATCTTGCCCTCATCACTGCTGGTTCACACCAGCCCCATGCACTGATGTCTCCTCTGCCTCAGGGCCCTCATACTTGCCACCCCTCTGCTAGAGTGTCCTCCACCTCCTTGAACTGTGAGTCCTGTTTTAATGGCGGGGCCCCCACTCCTGTTCTCTCTGAGCACCCTGTCGGATATTCTGGGTTACCTGTTGTCTTCCCGCAGATTAAGCCCCAGGGAGCACAGGAACATGTACACTTTGTTCACCACTCTGCACCTGGGGCCTCGCAGGCAAGCATCTGATGGTCACTCTCTCAGTGAAGGGATAAGTTGATTATGGGAAGTTCAAGCTGAGTGGCATATGTGGAACATGCCAGTTGGTCTGCGAGAGGTCCCCAGGCTCATCCCAGGTGGTGTCTCCTGCATACTCCTCCTCCACAAACAGAAGCCTCCTTGAGGCTGCCAGGCCACTTCCTCGGTCTCCCAGCCCCTTGTAGGAGCCTAGCAGAGTGGGTGAGACAGATGATAAAATTTCAGGTTCCTAGGAGCCCTGGTGGCACAGTGGTTGAGAGCTATGGCTGCTAACCAGAAGGTCGGCAGTTCGAATCCACCAGCTGCTCCTTGGAAACCCTATGGGGCAGTTCTACTCTGTCCTACAGGGTCCCTGTGAGTCAGAATCAACTTTACAGCAAAGGGTTAGAGGAATCTCGTAGGAGACAAAACATAAACCCATGAAAACCCATTGTTGGGGTGTTGGTGCACCCCTCTGAGGGGCAGGTGAGCAGCCCTCCCGCCGACTTGCCTGAGCAAATGGAGAGCACAAGCACGTGTTAGGCAAAGGCCTTCCTTTCAGTAACATGTCACCTATGTTTCTGAGTGTATACGTTCGTTGTAGAAACTGATGGAATTAGCTAAGTGCTGTAAGGAAATAACCACCCACTGCAGTCTACATCTGAAAAACCAGCCACAGGAAACCCTGTGGAGCACAGGTCTGCTCTGACACACATGGGGACCCATGAGTCGGAGTCAACTCCACAGCCACTGTTGGTGGTGGGAATGAATCCTGCTGTCCCATGGCAGCTTCTGTTTTGGTGTAATTCTCCTGTTTTCACGAACATCTGCACCTGGATATACAATTGTCAGATGGATTTGGGGTCATTCCGTGTATACAGTTTTATGTTAAACTACAAAATTTCCTCGAAAAGCATCATTTTTAACAGTTCCACCCCTTGCTCATGGACACTTAGGTTATTTTCAATGTTTTGTAGACAATCCTTTGGCTATTTCTGTGTAGAAATCTTTGGCTACATTTTGTAGCTAAATTATAAAATGGAATTACAGTCAGTGAATATTTTCTTTTCAAACATTTTTTAAAAATCTTCACACAAATAAGACATTGATTGTAGTAGATAAATGTAAGCAAAACTAAATAAATACAAGAAGTGTATTTCTGCTGTCCAGAGCTGACCCCCTTTGCCTAGGTATGAGTGTTCACACTTCCAACCTGCGTTCCCACAATGCCTTGTGCAGGAGAGGGCCATCTCCACACATTACCACAGTGTGCACTCTCCATACCCAGCCAGCCTCGGCCCCTAGCCCCAACTTCCCTTTGCCCTCAGAGCCTAGAGCAACTCAAACAGCTGCCTCTGGCTTCTGTCCTGTGGACTCTACCCACTTCCCTTTTCCC
This sequence comes from Trichechus manatus latirostris, assembly GCF_000243295.1. NCBI lineage: Eukaryota > Metazoa > Chordata > Mammalia > Sirenia > Trichechidae > Trichechus > Trichechus manatus. Next base: position 5,547,982 of record NW_004444093.1, on the reverse strand, counting down.
TCAGAGCCTAGAGCAACTCAAACAGCCACGTCTGGCTTCTGTCTTGTGGACTCTGCCCTCCAGAGCAAAGACATCTTACAGGCAGATGATGTGTCTGTCCGGATTGACCACTCCAGAGAAACACAGACCAATAGCTGTCAAGTTGATTCTGACTCGGTGGCGACCCCACGTGTCAGAGTAAAACTGCTCCATAGGCTCTTCATGGCTGTGCCCTTTTGGACAATCACCAGGCCTTCCTTCCGAGGCACCTCTGGGTAGACTCAAACCTCCAACCTTCCGGTTAAGAGCCAAGTGATTAACTGTTTGCACCACTTAGGACACCAGAGAAACGCAGAGGGGCTTGAAAGCCGTTTATTCTTCCCACTGAGGGTTTCCCTACCCAGAGGAAGGGAGTGGCTGGGGCCAGGGTGACCTTGACACTTGCTAGTTTAGAAGCTGGAGGAAGGGGATACTGACAGAGGATCTGAGTTCTGGGGGTCATGCAGAAGAGGGCTGCGTAAAACCACCACAGAAGGCAGAGGGTGAGCAGTTGGAGATGAGGCTTACAGCAAGCACGGTCCACACAGGACACAGCGTGGTGCAGGAGGAAGATTCACGTGGAACCAGGTGTTCCTCAGCATGCTGGCACAGGCCCTGGTAGGTGGGCTTGTGCCTCACTGCCCTTTGTGTAAGCTCTGCCCTTCATACCACTCTCCCCCATTTCAGGGACCTGTGCAAGTCTCACTTGCCTTAGCCCCCGGCTTCAGCTACCTGGCCTGGCAGCTTCACTTTATCTTATTCCATATGTCCGTGAAGCTGTCTGCCTCTGCTTTGTTCTCTTCCAAGGCCTTGTATGACCTTACAGGTTTACACTCCGTGGAATACAGGGTCAGAAACTATCTTAGTCATCTAGTGGATAGGCTTTAACAACGAGAAATTTATTCTGTCACAGTCTAGAAGGCTAGAAGTCTAAAGTCAGGGTGCCAGCTCCAGAGGAAGGCTTTTTCTCTCTGTTGGCTCTGGGGGAAGATCCTTGTCATCAGTCTTCCCCTGGTCTAGGAGCTTCTCGGCACAGGGACCTCGGGTCCAAAGGATGCACTGTTCTCCTGGCTGTTGTTTCTTGGTGGTATGAGGTCCCCATGTGTCTCTGCTAGCTTCTGTCTTTTATATCTCAAAAGAGATTGACTTAAGACACAACCTAATCTTGTAGGTTGAGTACTGCCTCATTAACACAACTGCCGCTAATCCTGCCTTGTTAACATCATAGAGGTAGGATTTACAACACAATGGAAAATCACATCAGATGACAAAATTGTGGGCAGTCACACAATATTGGGAATCATGGCCTAGCCAAGTTGACATCACATATTTTTGGGGAACACAATTTAGTCCATTACACAAACCAAAAAAGCCAAAGCCATTGCTGTCAAGTCGGTTTCAACTCATAGTGTCCCTGTAGGACAGGGTAGAACTGCCCCATAGGGTTTCCAAGGCTGTAAGTCTTTACAGAAGCAGGCTGCGATATCTTTCTCCTGTGGCACGGCTGATGGGCTAACTGCTGACCTTTTGGTTAGCAGCCAAGACTTAACCACTGTGCCACCAGCACTGCTTATACAGGGGCACAGGTGTCAGTAAATCCAAAAAGCATCAACCCAAAGACCATTTTAAAAAATAACCAATTCTGTTTAGATATCTGGTGCTAGTGCTGAGTATTTGTGTATTCTGACCCTTTTTTTTTTTTTGGTATAATCTTTTATCTTTAACGTAGCAATTAAGAAGACTTACAAAGCACCATCTCTTCTCTCTTCCCTATGGCATGCTGCTGTTAGTACGAGTTTCTTGGGTGGTGCAAATAGTTAAGCGCTCAACTGCTAACTGGAAGGTTGAAGGTTCAGATCAACCCAGAGGCACCTCAGAAGAAATGCTTGGTGATCTCCTTCCAAAAAAATCAGCCATGAAAACGCACGTAGCACAGTTCTGCTCTGACACACAGGGGTTCTCCATGAGTCAGAGTCGACTGCACGGCAACTGGTACCAGTAAGTTGTGGGAAATGTGAGCTAACTATTGTCACCTTGCATTTCCAAAGCACTGATGTGTTTGTGGTCTGGGAAGTGGCAGCAACGAGTGAATGAATATGGAGGAAGTGAGACTTTTAATAGCATAGATAAAGGTTTCCATAGCATTTGGGTCCATTGGGCATATCTGCAGTACATGTGTGGACATGTCTGCAGTACATGTGTGTTCTGGCAGAGCACCCCAGGCACCAGGGCAAGGATGGACTCCCTCCTTCTCCTGCCACCCTTAGAGAGGGCTGGGGGTGTGCAGCCTTACCCAGAGGTGGGCCTAGGGCTGGAGCAGCCTGGATGTTAGGGAGTCCAGCTGGACAGGGCTTCCCAGGCCTACCTCTCAGAGATCCCCACATCTGCATCAATGGATTTGTGTTTGATTAGCTTAGGGAGCTGGAGGTGGAAGAAAGGAAAGGAGGCACTGTTGAGTTCTGTCCGCTGAGGTGGGGTTTTTGTTCCTTAAAAGCAGGCCAGCAGATCTGTCTGGGGTGACCAGCAAATTCTCCAGGTGCTCCCCCATTGGGTCTGGAAAGGTTTTCCAGGTTCCTCTGCATGTCTTTTCCTTGGTTACGGTCTTAGTTATCCAGTGCTGCTATAACAGAAATACCACAAGTGGATGGCTTTAACAAACAGAAGTTTATTCTCTCACAGTTTATGAGGTTAGAAGTCCGAATTCAGGGTGCCAGTTCCCAGGTTCTGTTGGTTCTGGGGGAAGGTCCTTGTCATCAGTCTTCCCCTGAATCTAAGAGTTCCTCAGCATGGGGACTCCAGGTCCAAAGGACATACTCTGCTTTCTTGGTGGTAGGAGGTCCCTTTCCTGTCTGTTCTATTGTCTCTTAAATCTCAAAAGAGACTCAAGATACAACCTAATCCTGTAGATTGAGTCCTGCCTCATTAACATAACTGCCTCTTATCCTGCCTCATTAACATCACGTTCTGTTGTTCTGTTCTGTGCCTTCAAGTCGATTCTGACTCATAGTGACCCTATAGGACAGAGTAGAACTGTCCCATTGGGCTTCCAAGGAGCGGCCGATGGATTGGAATTACTGACCTTTTGGTTAGCAGCCTGAGCTCTTAACCACTTTGTCACCAGAGCTCATATTAACATCATAGAGATAGGATTTGTAACACACAGGAAATTCACATCAGATCACAAAATAGTGGACAATCACACAATACTGGGAATCATGGCCTAGCCAAGTTGACACACATTTGTGGAGAACACAATTCAATCCATAACAGGTACTAAGTGATCTTAAAATTTGCAGCAACCTACTGAAAGGTTAAAAGGCAGCTGAAAAACTGTGTGTATCTGTATGTATTTCTGGAAAAACTGGGAGGACCAAAAAAAAAAAAAACAAACCCATTGCCACTAAGTCTATTCCAACTCATGGCAACTCCACATCTTACAGAGTAGAACTGCTTCATAAGGTTTTCTTGGCTGTAATCTTTACAGAAGTAGATCTCCAGTCCTTTCTTCCACAGTGCCACTGGGCAGGTTCAAACCACCAGCCTTAACAGTGGTTTTCTTTGGGGGAGGGAGGCAGGTTCTACATTAAGCACATATTGCTTTTTATTGAGTAAACAGGTTTTCTTTTAACTTGCACATATTTTGGAAAATGTAACCACAGCCTGTCTTATGACAAAGCAGACCCAGTAATCTAAATGCTGCCGAGACCTGGAAAGGGACCATGCAGCAGTGCAGAGGCTGTGCCTCTGTGTGGTCAGACCTGCATGTTGTTCCTTCTCCCACAGATGAACTGTCCGTGGGACTGGGCCGCCTAAAGGACATAGCCTTGGGGATGCAGATGGAGCTCGAGGAGCAAGATGACATCCTGGACCAGCTCACGACCAAAGTGGACAAGTTAGGAGTTAATATAAAAAGCACAGAAAAGAAAGTCCGGCAACTTTAAAGCCGGAGGTTTTCTACTCCATTGTGATGAAGAGATTCGAAAAGTCTTTTTCAAATGTACAAGAAATTTCACCTCCTATTTTAGTATGTAATTTACTGTGTGTTTGCAAATGTTGTACCAGAGTGGGTTGTAAGAGATTTTGTTGTTCTGAGGAAGCATGTGTCCCACTTTTTCTTGGGGTCAGCATCTCTCTAAGTTCCTTCAGCTGAATACTTAGTGTTTTGATCCGAGCGCAGTAGCCTGGCGCCGAATATCTCGGGCCTTTGATTACTGGAATGAGAAGAAAGAGTTGCATTTCTCACTTTAATGAGCATATGGAAAGTGGGCAGAATTTCAATCTTGGACCCACCACCTCTCTTTCTCTGTTTGCTGTAGCTCTCATTCCTCAGCCTTCCCTTGAATCAGAGTGCTGAGGGGCCATGTGAGCAGGAGTGGGGGAGGGGGTCTTCCCACACCTTTGTTGAGCAGCGATCATCCCCTTCCACACTGAGCAAATTGTGATTTTCAGCTCCCTGGAAAAGAATCCGTCAGATTCAGGAGTGGAGTGTGGCAGCATTCTTTGCTGTTTTAGATAGCTGCCCTTTCTTCCGCCACCGCCCCTCCATCTTTGACATGGGTTTCAGTAGGAGGGCTCAAAGCAGCACGGCTCATGTGCCATCTGGACCCCATGTGGTCATCTCTAGCTCTCCCTGTGTGGTTAGGAACCGGCTCAAGGCTGCCTGGCTGACCGACTGCATGGCCCTGTAGAATTTGTGGGAACAGAGGATCACATAGACGTGATTTGGAACTTAATGGCCAAGCAGGGGTCTCCCTCCACCAAGCACCCCAAGCCTCTTGAAGTCACCCTATTGACCAGACCTGGGGTGTGACAGGTGTTTATTTAGTACCTGGGGTCTCTCCTGACTTATCCAGGATCCCCACCCATGCCTCTTGCAGAGGATGGGATTTGAGACAAGGTGACTAGACTCACCCCTTTGTTCTCTGTCACCCAGTTTCAGGACTGGAACTTGGAGTTCCACAAATGATGCTGACTTTGTATAGGATTTGGCTTAAATGCATACACGTGATCATTTTAGTGGATCCAGCTTGTTCTCTCCTTTCATCTTACAAAAAAGATCATTTAAAAGCATTTAAAATTGATTTCTATAATAAAATGAATTTCTTTATGTTGGGACCTCCAATGAAACGAAGCCACAAGACCCTTGTCTTTTTTGGCCCTTGCCTTTTTTAAGAGCAAATTAATTATTTTAAAGATGGTGAGACGGGCTGATTTTGATAATGTGACAGGTCAGGAAACAGTTTAAAACAACAGTGCCTTTCACCGTATAACATAGTACTGGCCTTGGTGACCTCTGTCATTGTGTGATAATTTCCTCTGCCCTACAGCCTATGCACAGGAGTCCCTTACGGCAAAAGAAACCTCTTTAAAGTACTGCAGCAACTCACTAGTGTCTGTGTAGCAGTTTATTTATAAAAGGCTCATCCCATGATGCAGGACCTTCCTTAAAGTACTGACAGCCTCCAGTGGCAAACACAGCTAGCTGTCTGTAACACCGATCATGTCCCAGCCACTTCAGGGAGTCTGATCCATGCTCATCATGAACATCCCAGGTAATCAGTTTAGAGGCTTGCTCATCAGATGAGCTCAATATTATTTTCTTGGCAGCTGATAAAAGGAGCATTTTCAATATACACCCAGCCCAAACAACTAACTCAGAGGGCTTTCACTGCAAACACCGCTCAAATACCTGAAACCAGAGTGAAGAGCAGCCATGTGCGCATTTCCATTCATTCCCATTTTTCCTCTCTAACACCCGTATTTATGTCATAATAACTTGTTTCTCCTTATCATTAGGCCTAGATTCTGGAAATTAGTCAAGATGCCTAAACTTATTTTTTCAAATAAATGTACTTAAAGACCATTGCCAAACAATCTCTTCAGCCACCTTCCTGAGGAACGTGGACAGTTTGCATGATTGGATTCGTGATTTAACTGACTTGAAGCAGAGTAACATCGGATTTTATGTACCGCCCCTGTCTTTTGTTGCACTGATGAAGCCAGCATCCCCCCCTTTTTGCCCTAAGCATATGGAAGGAGAAATGCCCTCACTTTTCTAGAAATTTGTCTTCCTCTGACATGCTGAAGGGCTCATGTATTTTGTTTTTGTTCTTGTTCTAAAGCCTTGGCCGAGGGACTATCTTTAAGCTACAGTAGCCCACCATCTTATTTCTGCTGTATCTTCACCCTGCTCTCGTGCCACAAAAGACTGGTTACTGATGCTACTTTATAAAGCAAAGTTCCTTGCGTTTTCAAAAAGTCTTTTCACATGGTGATTGTGATCAAAAAGAAAACATTCTACCCTCTAGCCTAGACACATCTCTGGAGACACTCAACAAAGGTGCCAGGGCTGGGTTTGGCTGTGGGATGGGCTCCCTCTGGCCAGGTGTGGTCCATAACACAGATTTGATTTCCACAAGTGAGCTGGATACAAACTGTGCCTTCAAAAAAGTGGCTTTTCTAACTTTAGATTATACATTAAATGTGCTACTAACTTTAAAATAAGTGCATTCTCCTTCAAAGGAAACTTTCTAACATCTAGTCATTTATGACTGAACAGCGGTGGGATAGTGGGGTTGCCTTCTGGATGACTTTTTTGCATTCTGAGGGAAAGAAGACCTGAACTGAACTCAGTTTGCCAGGAAAGAGATTACTTAGAATGCGTTTTAATTTCTCTTTCTCTAACTTCTTTTTGTGAATATGTAGTTTTAAGTATACACTACACCAATTTAATAAAAATCTCATACTGTCTGCAGAATTTGTAGTTACCAGTGCTGTTAAGCACCTTCACCTCTGATAAATGAAATGTCTGTGTACAGAATGATGAGCTAGTCATTGAAAGCGCTCACTGTGCCATGTAGGGCAGGGGGTGTTTGGCCTTTTATTTGGAATCTGTATTGGAACAGCCATCTCTTATGCACAATGCTTTCAGCTCAACAGATGACCATACTCCATAAAATAAAATGTGAAGTTGTTTTTTAATCAAATTCTGTCTCTTACATACATAGTCGTTTTCAAAGAGTTGACTAGAGAGGCTCATCTTTGTTGAGCCTCTACATCTGGTTCTCACTGCCACGTTTGGCACCATGAACAACCTTCGCCTTGAAACCTTCTCATCTCGTCAGACTGCTTTTCCAGTCTGTCTCCCACCCTCCTGCCCCCTCTGCAGCACCACCTAGGCCAGGGCTCAGCAAACTTTTGTAAAGAGCCAGAGAGTGAATATTGTAAGCTCACAGGCCATACACCCTCTGTGGCAGCTACTCTGTCATTGTATCACAAAAGCATCTGAGGACAGTACATAAGTGAGTATGGCTATGATCCAATACAACTTTATTTATGGACAGCGAGATTTGAATTTCATATAAATTTCACATGTCGTGAAGTATTCTCTTGATTATTTTTGAACGCTTTAAAAACGTAAATACCACTTAGTTCATGGGAGGGCAGCTGACAGCCAGCCACATTTGGCCTGGGAGCCATAGTTTGCTACCCGCTATGTAGACTGCCAAGAGGTACTCCTGTGGTTTGGGGGAGAAGGATAACTGGCCACTCTACTCTGCAAATGAGTTTCCCTGCTGCTGGGCAGTACTGCAGCCTGCCGAGAAAGAGCAGGCCAGGCCTAGCCCTGGCTCCACTATCCTGACTTCATCTTCATGCCTAACCTCGTGCCTAGGAATTGCTTCTAAATCTGAAAGCTCTGAGGATGCGCTGGTAGGCCGGGCTGGGCCAGGCCCTGGTAAATCCAAAGCAGCTTGGAAATTTTATCCGTTGGTGGATCTAAAGGCCACTCTGGTTTCACTGGATATCATTTTTGGGCATCACTATAATTAAGGAATGATGAGGGTTTCAACAGTGGACTTTTCTGAGAAGACAGAGGGGAGAGGGCTTTACAGACACAAAGAAGCATGGGCAAAGACATCAAGGTGGTTTACTTTGGGGAGCTGCAAGTAGAGGAAAAGCTAGCTTTTGGGTTGTGGGTGAGAGATGACACTAGGAAAGTAAGCAGGTCCTTATCGGCCATAGTGAGGCTTAAGAACATTGTCCTTCAATGACAGGGAGGATTTTAAGCAAGAAAGTGATGTGATCAGATTGGTATTTTGCAAGGACCATAAAGATGCATACAAAGATATATAATAGTGGTCATCACAGCATTATCTATAAGACCAAAAAACCTAGAAACAACCTAACTGATTAAGGACATGATAGAGTAAATTGTGGTTTACCCATACCATAGACAGTTGAGCTGTGAAAAGAGTTTTCAAAGAACATACAGGACACTGCTTGCAAGATTAACATGGGGGAAGAATGGACATAAGATTGATTATACAGTATGGTCCCAATTTTGTGGACAAGGAGATCAACATGTGTATTTTAATAAAGAAAAATCACCCTTACATTGGTGAGGAGGACAAGCTGGGAGCAGCCTAAAATGAAAACTTTTGTAATGGTCCAGGCAAGAACTGAAGGGGAAGCCCAAACTAGAGTAGTGACAAGCCAGGGGCCGAGAGAATAGATGGGTTCTGGAGAGCACTAGATGGGGCAGGCTTTAGCGACTGCTTTTCCAGTGAGGGATGATGGAGAGGGAGGAGTTGAAGATAACATTCAGGTTTCCAGCCAAAGGGACCAGTAGTTGTTAAGTTGTTAGTTGCCTTCAAGTTGGCTTCGACTCATGGCAATCTTACGTATAACAGAACAAAGCATTGCCCGGTTCTGCACTATCTCCATGATCTTAGTTATCTAGTACTGGTAAAACAAATACCACAAGTGGGTGGCTTTCACAAACAGAAATTTATTTTCTCATAGTTTAGGAGGCTAGAATTCAAATTCAGGGTGCCAGCTCTAAGGGAAGCTTTCTCTCTCTGTGGGCTCTGGAGGAAGGTCCTTGTCTGTTTTCAGCTTCTCTTCCTCAGCGATCTTCATGTGATTTGGCATCTCTTTCCCTATCTCTGCTTGCTTGCTTAATCTATTCTTTTACATCTCAAAAGAGATTGACTTAAAACACTTCTTACTAATACTGCCTCATTAACATGCAAAGAAAACTGTATTCCCAAATGGGATTATAACCGCAGGTATAGTAGGATTCACAACACATATTTTTGGGTAACACAATTCAATCCATAACAATATATTTGAGCCCATTGTTGAGGCTGTTCTGTCAATCCATCTCACTGAGTGTTTTCTTCATTTTCACTGACCTTCTGCTTTACCAAATATGATGTCCTTTTCTAGCAATTGTCTAAAAGTAAGCAAGGCAATGTCTCCCTATCCTCACTTCTAAGGAGCATTCCAGTTGTGTTTCTTCTAAAACTCACTTTTTCATTCTTCTGGCAGTCTATGGTTATTCAATATCCTTCGCCAGCCAAACCCAAACCTGTAGCTGTCAAGTCAATTCCAACTCATAGTGACCCTACAGGACAGAGTAGAACTGTTCCATAGGGTTTCCAAGGCTGTAGTCTTTAGGAAAGCAGATTGACACACCTTTCTCCTGTGGAGCAGCTGGTGGGTTTGAACCGCTAACCTTTTGGTTAGCAGCTGAGTACTTAACCACTGCGTCAGCAGTGCTCCTTTCTCCACCAACACCGCAATTCAAATACATCAATTCTTCTGTCTCATTTTATCATTGCCCAGCTTTTGCATGCATATGAGGTGATTGAAAAGACCATTAGTACATAAGTGTTTTATTTCACTAAACGAATACAAGAGCACAGCAAATGTGGAGGTAGGAGCAGAGGAAAATGATGTTGACATATTGAGCTTAAAGATGGATTTCAGGTGTTGGGCCAACAGTTCTGCACAAAACAGACCGAAATCCCTGTCCTCATGGAAGTTACATTCTCATGGGAGAGAAGACAATAAACAAGATAAGAAAATTAATAGTGCATTAAAATTGACGTGCATATTTGGAGTGGGGAGACGTGGAGAGGATTTGGGAGTTGGCTGAATTTATATTTAAAAAAACCAAACCTGTTGCCGTGGAGTCGATTCTGACTCATAGTGCCCCTATAGGATGGAGCAGGACTGTTCCATGGGGTTTCCCAGGAGCAGCTGGTGAATTTGAATTGCCAACCTCTTGGTTAGCAGCCAAGCTCTTAACCACTGTGCCACTAGGGCTCCTGTCCAAATATAGGTGGTAGTTAAAGCCATATAGGTGTAGGAGACTGCCCAGGGTGAGAAAGAAGAGAGCCAAAACACAACCTTGGGAATACACTGATGGCCAGAAGCAAAGCCCAAGAAGAACCCACTTCAAGAGATGGGAAGAGAGTAGTGATCAAAAAGTAAAGGCAGAAATATGGCAGAAAAGTACAATGAAGACAGGAGAAGTTCCAACAGACTAGCATGGGTGGACTCTGGCTTATAGGGGCTGCAGAGTGAATATGAGGCAAGGAGGTGGAGATTACTCTCTTAAACTTGGCTGTGAAAGAGAAAGGGTGAAACTAGGAAGGTGGGAGACAGGCTCAAGAGAGAGACTGGACCTTATACAAAGGCTAAGGAGAATGAGCAGGTGAGGAGACAGGAGAAATCCTACTATAGAAGGAGAAAAATCAACCCCAGACAGAAGGACAGCTATCTCTTCCTGAGAAAGAAGTGAAGAGAGGATATGGGTATAGATACAAGTACATTTGTAGCTGGGAAGGAGCTGACATCTGACAGCCTTTAGTACCTTCATGAGGCTGAAATTGGTGGAATCTGAGATAGAGAGACAGATCACCAAGAAAAGGACTGTCACAGACCCAGCAGAGATGGGGGACTTGGAAGGACCCTGATAATGAACACATTGGAAGGATTTTAAAAAATAGAGTAATGGGGGCTTAGTCTGGAGACCCCAGTCTGTTTCATGGCTGCTTGGCAGAAGATAGGAGAGCTCCCTCCCACCCCTGCCACCCAAGGCAGCTGGAGCTCAAGAAGCAGGCTTCCTGCCCCTGGGCCAGCTAACAAAGCCAATGAAGGCAGGTTAGAAATCAACACTCTGGCCTAACATCTAGGACAACCATCTGGCTCCTTGACCGGGGTTTAAGGCGAAGTCTAGTTGCTAAAACTGGAGCTCAGCTCAGAGAAGGACTGGAAGCAAAACTGACTTGATGCTGATGTTTGCACTTGGGGGCCTTAAATTCTCCCAGAAGGATGTCCCAAAGAACTTGATTTGTAAGTGGGCTAAAAGCAGGGTGTAAAACAAGTCATTTTAGGAGTGAAAGAAGCTGCTCATCCTACAGAGGCAACATGAAAATGGGTACAGCACCCACCGAGGTCAGAGACGAAACACAGACCCAGAGCTCCTCTATGTCATTTAGAAATGAAGTCAAAACCAAGTTCTTCTGTGCACTGATTGAGCTTTTTTTTTTTTTAATATGTGTTTTGTTTTAAAGTTAAACTTCTCTGAGACAGGCTAATGCTAATCATATCATTGCACCACTTAAAAACCTCTGTTGGCCCCGAGAATATGGCCCCCGGAAACCCTTTTAACTCAAAACTGAAGTCACTCCCAAAGTTCACCCTTCAGCCAAACATTAGACAGGTCTATAAAACAAACAATAACACACGTGAGGAACGTGCTTCATAGTTCAATCTTGAATACGTGACCAATGGGCACACCTGCCCAAAAGCAAAGATGAGAAGGCAGGAAGGGACAGAAAAACTGGATGAGTGAAAATGGGGAACCTGAGGTGGAGAAGGCAAGAGTGTTGACACATCATGGCATTGGCAACCAATGTCACAAGACAATTTGTGTATTGATTGCTTAATGAGAAACTAATTTACTCTGTAGACTTTTACCCTAAAAACACCATAAAAAATTAAAAATTTTTAAAAACCTCTGTTGGTTCCTATTGTGGTTATGACAGAAGCATCATTTCGGGAAGTGAGCTGGCCAAAATATGGCCCAAAATATGGTGGTCCCAGGTCCATAGGCCCAGAAGTGGCTGCTTTCTTGAGGACAATAACCAAAATCACAATACATGTGAAAATGAGAAAGCAATGATTATTCGTTTACATCAAGAAATGTAATTATCAAATAAAAAGCTGGAATATAAGCTCTCTGAAGACGTGACTCCAGAGCATGGTACCTAGCAAAGAGTATACACTTAATAAGTTTTTGTTGAATGAATGGTGAGAAAAGGAAGGGAGAGAGAGAGAGCAAGAAGGCCAGAATGTGAAATTCATCACAGTTGAAAAGCGCATTCTCTGTTTATAGGAAGGCTACTTGAGGAGCCAGTTAAAATTAGAAAATTGCTTGGTGCTTATCCTCTGCTAGACTGAACACCACCACACCAAGACCATATTGTATTCATATTTGCATCCCCAATCCTAGCTCACAGAAGTCGCTCAATAAATGTTTGCTGAGTTTATTCATCAATTAAGTGTTCGTTATCTCAGATAGAAAGGGCTGCTTTTCCGGAATTCCAGCAGACTGGAGTCTTATTAGTCCGTGTTTGCTTAATTGTCTATCCCAAAGTCATATTTTTCTTTTTCTTTGATGGCAAAACCACAATCTTCTTTGGTCTAAGTCAATCATGGTGGCTCCATACTTGTAGGTGCTTATTTTAGGAATGGGCATGTGACCCAATTCTGGGCAAGAGGTGAAGGGGAATCTTCCAGAAGTTTTCTGGAGGAAGTACTCTTTGCTCTCAAAAGGGGACAAAGGAAATGACATTCCTCTTCTCCCACTGGGCACTGTCATGCCTGGATGTGATGCCGGGCATGACTGCAGCCATCTAGCAACCAGCCTGAGGACGAATCCAAAGTCTGAGGGGAGCTAGAACAAGAAAATCACAGAGAAGCAGATGCAGAGTCTGGACATCTTGCATCTGGAGCTGCCCTCCCTACTCAGACTCCATGGTATAGGAAATAACAAACCTCCTTATTGTTTCAACCATTTTGAACTGGGGTTTCTAACATTGCAGAGACAGTATGCTAATCCAGCTTGGATGGTTAAAATGGTTATATTGTGAATCCGTGGTGAGTAAACTTTTGCAAGATAATTGAGTCACTCTAGTTTTGCAGATACAGACTCATCTGATTGCCTAATCCCAGAAGGGTTAGACCATGACCTGAGTCATGACTACTTTTTGAATAGGCTTTGGATTAGGAATTGAATGGGAGGACTGTAAATGATCTGGGGGTTTAAACAAAGTCTTAGGTTTAAGAAGGAAAGATGGCTAGAGAAACTGTCCCATGATGGGTGGGAAATTAAAATGTAGAAACAGGGACTTGAATAGAAAAAAGAAATGGTAATCACTGTATACTAGTTTTTGAGGTTTTAGTGTTGCGTTAGGAAAAGAGGATTTGGGATTGAAGTCTTCTGCCTACTTTCTACATAATTAAAATGAACTTTTACTCTTATAGAAATGAGAGTACAATGGAGATCAATTGAAAAATACTACCTCAAACAGACGGTATGTTGGTTAATGTTATGTGTCAACTTGGCTAGGCCATGAATCTCTGGTTTGGCAGATATTATGTAATCATCTTCCATTTTGTGATCTGATGTGAACAGCCAATCAGTTGGAAGGGGAGTTTCCTTGCAGGTGTGTATCCAATATATATGGATGTTCTGGCAAAGCTGGCCCTCTCTCTCTCTCTCTCAGTCCTACACGCATCTTGTGGTCTGACCTCTGGTTCTTAGAGAAGCCTTCAGCCAACTGCCTGACCTGCAGACTTTGGATTTGCCAGCTCCTACAACCCTGTAAGCCAGCAGCCTGCCACCTGACCTGCAGATTTTGGGTTCGTCAGCCCCTGCAACCACGTGAGTCAGGAGAAACCTCAAGCTTAACACCTGACCCATGGATTTAGGACTTGCCAGCCTCCACAATTGTATGAGCCATTTCCTTGAAGTTAATCTCTCTATATATATAATAAATCTCTCTATATGTATTTCAGCAAAAAGAGGAAGACCCTTAATGAGATGGATTGACACAGTGGCTGCAATATTGAGCTCAAGCTTAACAACGATTGTGAAGATCGTGCAGGGCAGTGTTTTGTTCTGTTGTACACAGGGTTGCTATGAGTTGGAACCAACTCAACAGCATGTAACAACAACATATATGTTATTTTACTGTTGTACTTTAAGTGAAAGTTTACAATTCGAGTTAGTCTCTCATACAAAAATTTAGACATACATTGTTATGTGACTCTAATTGCTCTCCCTGTTCTGTGACAGCACACTCCTCTTTTCCACTCCTGATTTCCCATGTCCATTCAACCAGCTCCGGACCCTCTCTGCCGGCTCATCTCACCTCTGGACAGGAGCTGCCCATTTCGTCTCATGCATCTACCTTAGCTAAGAAGCACACTCTTCACGAGTATCATTTTATGTCCCACAGTCCAGTCTAATCTTTGAAGAGTTGGCTTCAGGAATGGTTTTAGTTCTGGGTTGACAAAGAGAGTCCAGGGGCCATGCTTTCTGGGGTTCCTCCAGTCTCAGCCAGACCATTAAGTCTGGTCTTCTTACTAGAATTTGAGTTCTGTACCCCAATTTTCTCCTACTCCATCAGGGACTCTCTTATGTTCCCTGTCAGGGCAGTCATTAGTGGTAACCAGGCACCATCTAATTCTTTTGGTCTCAGGCTGATGCAGTCTCCAGTTTATGTGACCCTTTCTGTCTCTTGGGCTAATGCTTTCCTTGTGACTTTGGTGTTCTTCATTCTCCTTTACACCAAGTGGGTTGGGACCAATCTTAGATGGCTGCTCGCTAGCTTTTAAGACCCCAGAGGCCACTCACCAAAGTAGGATGCAGAACATTTTCTTAATAAACTTTGTTATGCCAGTTGACCTAGATGTCCCCTGAAAGC